>NC_142031.1:14497299-14803435 GCF_982192425.1 Myodes glareolus
TAGGAGGTGTGGTCTTGTTAGGGAAAGTGTGTCATTTTCGGGGGTGGGCTTTGAGGTCTCTTTTGCTCAAGCTTTTCTCAGTGTGACAGCCAACTTCCTGTTGCCTCAACTCCAGCACCCCATCAGCCTGCATACCACCATGCCCCCCGATGGCATGCATCCACGCCCCCTGCAATGGTGATAATGGACTGAACTTCTGAAACTGTAAGCAAGCCCCCCTTGATTAAATGTCTTCATTTATGAGAGACGTCGTGGTGTCTCTTCACAGCAACAAAAACCCCAACTAAGACAATGGACCCAGAAAGAAACAAAGGAAAGGGTGTGGCTGCCCAAGAGCTGGGTGGGGGTGGGGCAGAGATGTTTCAGAGGGGTCAGCAGTCCAGGCACAGGCGACAGGGACAGGAGACGGTCCCAGATCAGGCCATCAGGACACAGTCTTTGCCTCTTCCAGGACAGGATTGTCTCAGCTTCTTTCCTCCACCTCCTTGTCCCTAGAGTGCAGCTAGGGCCAGCGGCTGGTAATGAGGCTGAGCCACCAGCCAGGCCCCCGGAAGGCACATTAAGGACATTCACTTGATCCCACTTTAATAACTTGCCAGCCTGCGCAGCCAAACGTGGCTTGGAAATTGTGGGACAAGAGGGGTTATCTCTTATTATTTTTAATAAAGAGCTTTCCATAACTGACTTTGTCGGTGCTATTAACATGCGCCGTGTTTAATAAGACCGCGCGTAACAAGGGGCCTGCCTTGTTACTCACGGGCTGGAGAAGCCACAGCAGCTGCAGGCCCATCAGCCTTCACGCGCCAGTGAACACCCGGGATGGAGGCGGCATGTCAGGCCTGCATGAAACCTCACTCACTTTGGCCCCTGTGCACAGGTGGGGCACAGACTTACTCTCATAGGATACACAGATCGCACACAGTCTTCACGAACGTGTGGGCCCCATGCTCAAGTGTATGAAAGAGACCTGGTCATATGGGATGCACATATGTGCACATATATAAAGAGATGTGTGTGCGCACACA
Source organism: Myodes glareolus (assembly GCF_982192425.1). Lineage (NCBI taxonomy): Eukaryota > Metazoa > Chordata > Mammalia > Rodentia > Cricetidae > Myodes > Myodes glareolus. The sequence continues at coordinate 14,498,325 of NC_142031.1, forward strand.
CACACACACACACACGGTTTTCCAATCCATGGCCTGTTGGGACATCTGAGAAACGACTGCCACAGACCCCTGGATGTTGTCTCTCAGATAACCCACAGAGCACTACTATTGGAGAACCGGGCCTAGAGGCTCCTATTCCCTGTCAAGCACAATGTAGATGAACAGAACCAAAGTGGGTGTGGCCAGAGAAAGATGTCGCTTTGCCCTGTTTCCTTCCCTCTGTCAGTAAATGGTTTGCTTTTCTGTCCCTGTAAAGGCCCCTGGGCAAGCAGGCTTTGGGCCTTCAGGCTCTGACCGCCCCCACGGCCAGCCTGGCTGGGGATTCGTATGGAGAGAGCAGGAAGGAAGAAAAGAGAAATCAGAATGAGTGGCCCCAGCAACAGAGCAGGGGCAACGCCATTGTTCTGTGCCAGTCTTCATGTCAATCCCACAGTGGCAGAGGCTCGGTGGCCTCCTTTCCACACCAGAGACCTGGAGAGCTGCGCCACGTGCCTGTGATCCACTGAAGCCACGAGGCAGGTACCTTTCCCTGGTCTGTTGATTACAGCGGGTCCCAATATAGGACCTCGCAGCCTCACCACCCTCCTGCCCACTCTGCCCTGTGGGCCAGCTGTCCCTTTGCGGGCTGAGCGTAACAGCCAGTGTCCTCTGAACATCTCTGCTCTGGCTGCTGTGACAGACACCTGTCAGCCTCTTGTCCCAGCCTCTTCAAATAGGATGAGAGGGGCCCTTTGTGAGCCAAGCCAAGAGGGGATGAAAAGAAAGGGGCCAGCGTGATGGGCCAGGGAAATATGAACAAAACCGTCTTTTGCAAAGGAACATGTGAGCAGCTCTGCCTTCTGATCTATATGCCTCTGGAAGTTGGGGTCTGCGGGGGTCCCTCTGAGCAGCTGTTTTTATTCTGACTTCTCTGCTCCGAGCAGCTTTCCAGACCCATCATCGAACAGGCTCCCAAAGGAGCCATCGATGTGTCCAACAGAAGACAAAACAATGAACCCCTCTGCCTTCCCCAGGCACTTGGAGCAGGCAGCGACAATCGACGTTTTAATAGCTGCAGTCAGCATGGCACCGGACGCCCCTAGCCCAGACAAAGGCACTGGATGGCTGTGTCTCCCTCCCCAACCCCAGCCTGGCCTCCTCCTACCTGCAGCTTCCTGGGCCCTGTTCAATGTTGGCCTCCCCCACACTGGGCCCTTTAAAAGGTCAAAGACTCCAGCCGGTCTGTGCGGAACCTGGACCTTGAACTTCAGCGGAAGCAGTGAGAGATTGCAAGAAGAGTCGGGGCTGGCAGATGCTGATTCAGACAAGAGGTCTGGGTGGGAACCGTGGTGCTGGGAGCAGAGAGAGCAGGCGAACAGAGGAGGGAGGGGTCATTGGTAAAAAGCTTCCAGCGTTGTGGTTAACAGCTCTCAAGTCAGGTGGAGCCGCCAGCCCCGCCAGCTTCTGCACTGACCTAGTTTTTCAAATCTGCATCTCCCCGCTCCCTTGCCCAAATCCACCCAGTGTCCCTGCCTCTCAATACAGTCAAATCCAGTAACGATAGTAGATGTGCTTACTTGTACCCCAGAACCCCCATTAATGCCCACTGTCCCAGCACATGTCTCTAATTGAGTTTGAGAGCTCAGCAGGCCTCAGATGAAGGGCACGAAACATCAGAGAGGCCACATTTAAGAATAGACGGAAGTCTTAAGATGTTATAGTCACCACCATGGAGATTTCGACTCCACAGAGTTAGCTATTTACATACATTTGTTTAGTGTAGACATAATCAAAAAGGGAGACGTGATGCTCTTCCTTTCCAGGTAGGGAAACTGAGTCAGGACACCTGACACCACGTTCCATATAGCTTTACCTGTGCCCAACATCAAGGACCTGGATGTGTGGTTCTCTACTTGGAGGGCTGACTTCTCCCCATAGGGTGGCCGTTCTCTCTGTCCAGTCCTATTCTAGCCTGATCACCTCCAAATATTCCTATGAATATTGTTTGCTCTGACATCAACCATCCCCCATCAGATGTTGAACAATAATGAATTGATCTCAGCCATCCCCAAACAGGTGACTGCAGACTTTGCACCCACATTCTCTGCTGGGTGTTCTTTGGTCCAGTTTCCCACTAAGGGATAGAAGGTGTGGAGTCTGGGATGTGTAGGGGGTGGAGAGATGAACCTTGTCCTAGGGGGTGGGATCAGCAGGAGCAAGGGTCTGCCTGTGGGCACTGGGTTAGTTGTTTTTCTCGTGGTTGTGGCAGGATAAGTGACATAAACAACTTAAGTAAGGAAGAGTTTATTCTGATTCAGTTTGAAGATGCAGTCCATCATGGGGAGAAAAGAGGGGTCCATCATGGGGGGGACGGGACAGCGGCAGGAGCAACTGGTCATGTTGCACTCATAGTCAGGAAGCAGAGGGGGTGCAAGACTGTGCTCAACTAGAAACATCCTTTTCATGAAGTTCAGGACTTCAGCCCATGGGATGGGTATCACTCACGTTCAAAACGGCCCTTCTCATCTCAGTTAGAACTCTGGGGAACATCCTCACAGATGCGCTCAGAGCTGTGTCCCCTATGTTACTCTAAATAAGTCAAGTTGACAACGAAGATGGACCATCAAACAACAGAGGGGCAGTGGAAGAGTAAGGGGCCTAATCTCCTCTGCTTGTGAACCGTGCAGTGGCCACCAGCCACCTTTAAGGTCATCTCCTTTTTCCACTTCTGGAGGTTCAGGGACAGTGATAGGAGGCCACCTGGAGCCCACACTTGGGAACCATCCAGACAGATCCAGCTGTCCTGTTGTCTTCATGGTGTGACTTTGGCAAATAACTACCTCACAGCTATGATTGCTGGCCAGCAGCTCCCAGGGATCCTCCTATGTTCTGCTGCCCCAGCGCTAGATTTACAGACACATGCTTCGACATGGTTCTGGGGAGCATACCTCACATCTTCGTGCTTCTATAAGGAGCTCCAGGTTCAGTGAGAAACTCAAGAAAAAAAGTGGAGACTTACTGAGAAAAGCATCCAGTGTTGACCTCTGTACATCAGCGTGCGCACACACCACACACACATATACAGAAAAAGCAAGTGTTAAAAGAAAAAAGCCAGGCAGTGGTGGCACATGCCTTTAATCCCAGCACTCAGGAGGCAGAGGCAGGTGGCTCTCTGTGAGTTTGAGGCCAGCCTGGTCTACAAAGAGAGTTCCAGGACAAAGAAACCATATCTTGAAAGACCACAGACACACAGAGACACACAGAGACACACAGACACACACACACACACAGACACACACACACACACAGACACACACACACACACACACACAGAGAGAGAGAGAGAGAGAGAGAGAGAGAGAGAGAGAGAGAGAGAGAGAGAGAGAGAGCAAAAACCACAGCAAGAAGAAACACCAGGGTGGATCTCTTGCTCTAAGAACACTAGCTGTCTTGGATGAGGGCTCACTTTAAGGAGCTCATTTCAACCTTACACCTCTCCAGAGTCCTTGTTGCCAAACACAGTCACATTCCGAGATAATTGGTGACAGCTTTGCATATGCAAGGGGGCAGATTCAGCAACCAAGGAGGTTCATGGAGTCAGGTGGGAGATGGCACTGGAGGGGTGAGCACTCTCAGAGGATGCACAGAAAGGGTGCATCTGGACATCTGGAGGCACAGGTGAAGCCCCGGGTAGGAGGTTCGGCTGGAGACATCCCCCTCAGCCTCTCTGGACGGGGTTGGAACATGAGAGTCCCAGGTGTGCCCACTTGATGTCTATAGAGCAGAAATCCTGATGATGCTAAAGCATTTCCTCCTGAGCCACAGCACATGTGTGCTTCAGCCAGCGATGCACGATGGTTCCTAAATGCAGAGCTCATGAGTCGGCAAACATTTCGGGACAGGCTAAAAACAAAACTAACCAAGCCACCCTCAGCGTGCTCTAATGATAACAGCAAAATCAAGTCAGTGGTCCTCGGGGATTCCAAAGTCGAGCGATCTACCCCTTGAAAACTCCAACTTCCAACTCCCCCTTGCTGATCCAAAGAGCAGGTATCTATCTGCCCAGGCGCAGAAACTGAAAAGTTCACACAGAATGGGCATGCATGTGGCAGGGCCCAACTGCTGTGTGAGGCTGTCAGTCCATAGGGCACCGGATCTCTTCAATTCTTAGCCTGAGCATTTGACTGGTGGATTGCTGTCACTGTTGATAACCGGGGATGGGGGAAGGTGAGGGAGGGTTGTAAGTTGATCCCAAAGAGGTCTGAGCTTGATATCAAAATAAAACTCTGTGAGAACCTGAGCTTGTCTAACTTGTTCATGGCCCCCAAAACGTGACCCTTGGTGCATGAATGTTTATACATGCACACACACACACACACACACACACACACACACACACCATGAACTAAAACTACTGCCATTTGATCTCTGTACTGGTCGACTGGTCCCAGCTCCACAACAGGATTGTCTACCAGGATAAAGACAAGCGGCAACCACAGCATTTTAAGATGTGTTCTCAGTGAGGGAGATGCTAATGTTGTCAACTCAATAGGATCCATAATCACTGCAGAGGTAAACCTCTGAGCATATGCTCGAGGGACTGTTTAGGTTAGCTGGGGTGGGGCCACATGAATATTGGAGACACTGTCCCATGAGCTGAGGTCCTACTTTGGATAAAAAGGGGAAAGCAAGCTGAAGTCAGCATCCCTCTCTCCCTGCTTCCTGACTGTCAATAGAATGTAACCAGGCACCTCCTGTTCCTGCCGCCATGCCTGATATGCCCCTGGAAGTGTGGGCTGAAATCAATTCTTTCTTTCTTGTGTTTTTTATTTAGAGTATCTTAGCACAGAAACAAGACAGGTAATGAACATGGTGAGAGAGGTGAATGATCCTTACCTGTGTTTAAAAGTTCCTGCAAAGGTCTCTGTAGTGTTACAAACAGACTCCAACAGGAAGAGCCCTGACAGGAAGCCAGAAGGCTTGGGGTTGGCCATGAGTCACCTGGATAGAGGTTTTTCTTCCCTCTGAGTCTGCTATCCAGTGGGTACCCAGGGCATGTTCACTTTACTTGTAACTCTCCATCCTATTCATTTCCTATATGAGTCAGCTGTTGCTGTGTAACAACTACCCCCAAAGTAAGAAGGTGAAAGTTTATATTTGCTCATTATTGTATAGTTTATATGGGTCAGGAAACCAGGTCCTCTGGCCCTGAGTCTGCCCCCAGCTATAGCTATCTAAAGGTTCATCTGGGGACAGACCTTTCTGCTCACTCTAGCGGTGCTGGATGGGATTCAATCCCTGTTTCTTGGGAGATGATTTCAGGGCGTATGTCACTTGCTGGCCACAATGGCATTGCTACAGGGTTGCCGCCAACAATGCAGTTATAACTAGTTATAAAGCTAGTAAGGGACAGTGCCAGAGAACATCAGGGATCTCTTATAGCCTGCGCATGGAAATGATATCACCCGCCACTCCCAATCTCATCCCTGAGAAGCCAGCATGAGTTGCTTCCTCAATGGGAGGTGACTATGCAAAATCAGGTGACAGGGATCAATGGGGACTATTTTAAAAGCAAGCGCCTGGCTTCTCTTGTCATTCGCCTTGGCCTCTCTGGGTCATGGGAGATCATGGCCCACCCTTTTAATGTTTATACTAGACTCTCCATCAGGAAGGGTAGAAAGCCTAGGAAGAGGTAGATGGAACTCAGGAGGCAGATCAACCAGGCAGCCCCAGGAGCAGGTGCCAGATCATGGTGAGCTGGGACCTGGCAACAACTGTGTCTCCATCACCACAAGCAGGTGCATGTCCAACTGCAATGGGGGTACTACATCTGAGTGACTTAAAGAACAGGATTAAAGCCACAGCTCCATTGGTAAAGCGTTCGTCTACTATACCTAAAGCCCTGGGACTGACCCCTTAACACTGCATAAGCCTGGAAAGGTGATACTTGTCTGTAATCCCAGTACTTGGCAGGGATCAAGAGTTCAAGACTAGCCTGGGCTATAGGGCAAATCCAAGGTCAGCCTGAACTATACACGAGCCTGTTTCCAAAGGGGAAGGGCATGTGAGATTAGAAATTGTCAGGGAGATACAGCAATTTATCTCTCATGGTCCCAGGGTTCTTGGGGTCTGCTGAACCCTGACTCCAAGTCGCCAGAGCACCAGCAGGTATTGCTGTACCCAGATCTGTGCCTTCGGGTGTGCAAAGGCTTGGCCTCTGTGAGAAGGCAGAGGGTGGAACCCCTTCAGTGTATAGAGATGAGATCTCTTCATCGAGAGAAGTTGAGGGCAAGATAGATGCTGTGCAGGACAGAAGAAAAAGCCAATATGGATCCCCAAGGTCTTGCTTTCATTTTGTCTTTACAGGTGGCAAAGAAGACCTCAGAGTAAGGAAAGCCAAGTGTCTTGACAAGCCCTTGAGAGGGACAGAAACATCATCACAGGTGAGACCCAGCTCCCGCCCTCAGGCTCACGGACAGTCTCACAGCCCCCATGCTGGGGTGGACTGGACTAGGTCCCAGGTAAGGCACTGAGAGGATGTGTATGCTACCTTTGCTTAGGAGTCCTACTGTAGAGTGCAGTGTGGTGTGACTCCCACACGTGCCCTGGGGCTGACAGATTGGCTGCGTGTTTATTCGCTCGACGTCAGCCTTTCCAGCCTTTCCACAGACCGGGCATTGTGTCTGGTTTCACTTAGTGTGTTTCTAGCATCTCCTCTGGGGTCCAGCACTTGTTCTAGGGATGAATGAAGGAGAGGATCAATCATTCAGTCAATCCATGAGCTCTCCAGTGAGGGCAGTCTTCCTCCCAGATCCCTTTGCTCCTGCCTGAGCCGCTGTCACCCCAGGCATCACAGTGTGAACTGCCCTAATCACGGAGGGGTTCTGGGATGCTGGGATACTGCTAAAAACCTGAAGCTCACAGCCATATCTGAGCTTGCTTCCTTATTCCATCTCTTTTGAGTTCTGCAATGTCGACCCATTTGCCGGACCTTTCTGAAGCCCGTTTCCTTCTCTGTAAAATGTGACAATGCCTTTTAGGGATGAACTATTAAGCCCCCAGAATGATGGCAAGCATACAGCAAAATGCTCAATAATGCTGGTACCACCTTCCACTGTAAAGACTCCAACTGGTTACTCTTGACCAGCTCCTGTATTAGATAATGTGTCCTACCTTTGCTTAGGGACCCAGATTTTTTTGCATGAGGATGGTAAAAATGGTCTAACCCTATATTGCCATTCATTCCCTCTCATCTGTGTCCCAGCACTTCCTAATCCACACTCCTGAAGAGGACTCTGGGTCCCAGGCTCCCCTGTCTCAATCCTTCATTAACCTTGATTCCAGAGTCCTTGCTCCTGAGTTGATTTTCAGGTAGATGCTGATCAGTCATGAGAGGGGAAGGAAGGGGGATCTGGGGGGAGGGGACAGTAAATGCTCTCCTGGCTAATGAGGAATCATGGCCTCATCATGATATAGCGTAGCTAATTAATACTGAGAGTGTGTTGTGGTGAGAGAAGTCGGGATGAGATAGGCGGAATTGGGGAAAAAAGCTGTGATTTCCAAGGGGCCATGGTATGGCTGAGGTTCTGAGCAGGGCAAAGACTCAGACACTGGCTTCAGACTTCTCCTCCCTTGGACTAGACTCCAGAGGTCAGGCAGGCAGAGAAGGCTCCAGTGTCTCTCCATCTTGCCCTGCCAGGCCATAGCAGCTCTGGCATGGAGATCTGATTGACAGCCTGGTGAGTAGGTGGTGGGTGGGGGGACAGGAGAACCTGAAAGCGGGAGGGTGAGAGGGCAGGGGTGGTAGGCGGGCATCAGGGTAGTCTGGCTATAGGATGAGGGCATCACAGCCAGCCCAACGTCCAGGAATCCAGAGCTGCGGAACTGAGGTCTCCAGTTCTCATGAACTTCAGCTCCATACTGCCTGTGGGGCCTCTCCACAGGGCTGCTGGCAGCTTGGCTTCTGTCTTTATCAGAGCAAGCAAGGGCCAGGGATGGAGAGCAGAAAGACCACTGTCACCTGTGGTCATGTCATCTCAGAACTGACACCCGTCACTTTGCCTGCTGTTATCTAAGAAAAATCTCTAGGGGGCAACCCAGGCTCAAGGGGAGGGCCAGGTGTGAGCACCTGGAGGCTGTCCAGTGGAAGCCACTTTGGAAGCTGCCTTCCACACCTGGATGATAGCTGCTTAGGAGAAAGGACTCAGAGAACGGGGCTTTGTGTTTCTACCCCTAGAAAAATGGCTGGCGTCAAAGAGACACCCAATACTCTTCAGCATAGCATCGAGGCACTCCCTGCAGAGGGAGTGGTCTCCTGTCCGCTCCCTCCTTTTCTGGGCTTCAAGCAGGATCTACAGTTCATGGCTGTGTCTTTTCTTCCTAGCCAGCCTGATTTGTCATGGCTCCTGTTTGCCTACCCCTCAGGAAGGCAAGCTCCACCTAGTAAAACGTGTGGAAACAATATTTTCAACTGGAGTGCAACCTCACCATGTTTTATCTCTGCTGCCGTTTGCCTTACAGACAGAGGCTGTTTCTCCAAGCAATTCCTCTTTGCTGGAATCTGAGCCCACATATCTCTATTGATGCCCTCTTGGCCGTTTCCGTAGATGTATTCCCCAGGCAAGTTGTCACTTGTCTCTGGCCCCAGCCATGATCTCCAGCCTGGTAGCCTCTACCCAGCTCTCCTTCTTCCTTACTTTGCTCTGCAGTCAGAAAGGCAGTAGGAAAATGCCTGCCGGGGTTAGAGATACAGCCTGCATGTAGAGAGTCTGCCTGGAATCTATGTAAAGAATGGGGGGATTCTTTACAAGGTCGGTGGCAGACCTTGCCTAGAATCTACCAGTGAAAAGGTGGAGAGCTTGATTTGACATGAAGTCATTGCCTTCATAGCCTTATGCAGCTTAATTGCCGCCTCCTCCAAGAAACCCTCTTAGCTGCACCGCACCCCCTTTGTCACAGTCCATGTCATCTTCATTTACCGCCTGAGACAGGTTGCAACGAGCAAGCTTCTCAGCCTAGCTGTTGACTTGGATATTGTGCTTCTTCTGCCAGTAGACACATAGCTCCATAGGCCTAGAGGGTTCTGGTGATCTCGGCTGTTTCTCCAGTACCAGAAGATTTTGGGACAAATTAGTTCCCCCACCAGAGAATAGCAGCAGCTTCAACTGCTTGGTGTGCCCACAAACTCACCTCCTCCAGCCTTTCCTGGGCATGGCTGCCAGATAAATCCATGAAAGCACAGCGTGGAGCTCATCCTTTGGTGGCTTCTGTCACTCCTGTTTCCTCATTCACAATGCAACTGCTCAGACTTCATGAGTCTTTATTTTTTCTAGAAAGTCCCCCCTGCTGCCTCTGTTGTAGAGATGGGGAAAACCTGGAATTCTGAGACAGGCTGGGGGTCACACCTCTGCTTTGCTACTTGCCCTGGTACAATTTGAAGTCTGAACCTGCTTAGAAGGTACAACTCTGTCTAACCAGCAGAAGGGAGGCTCTGACCTAAGTAGGTGGGAGCAGCTTAGGATTTCTTTTAGATTTAATGGAAAGATGAGCCCCTCTCTTAACTATCCTATAATGTATGCCTCTGTCCCTACTGGTCAATGAGCTACTTCCATCAAGACCATGTCTTCAGAGGTGAGAGCAATATGGCTGTGGTATCTATCATCCTGTTGATTGCCAGGATTGTCTTGATCTGCTGTTCTGGCTGCCCAAGTGAATGTCCCCTTTCCCCATCACCTCTCCACATGTGCTGAATCTGTATCATCAGTGGGGAAAGGTGAGCTTCTTCCATAGAGGAAGACCATTCTCCAGTCAAGGATAGAGGAGCCATGCTCACCTGCTAGGACCACCAGAAAAACTTTGATGGTCCTTTTACAGGAGAACATGGGTGATTAGGGTTCCAGAGAGACATATCCAGATGAGGTGCTGTGCCTGGTAGTATCTGTGGTTTGTTGACTGCTCTTGTCCTTTATCCTCCTCTGAAATCTCAATGAATACCCATTCTTGATGCTCCCATCATGCCATCAAGAAAAGGCCTAGTCAGCATCTCTTATCTAGAATGTTCTAACCACCCCAACTCATTTGGTCAATGTTTTGGGAAGCTGTGGGTCTGAAATGTCTCCCTGCAGGCTTGTGTGTGTGCAGCCTTAGCCCAGAGCTGGTGGTGCTGTTTGGGGGTTTGTGGAACTGGCTTGCTGAAGTAGGTCACAGGGCCAGTCCTTTGAGGGTCCGAGTTCAGCCTGGCTTCCAGGCTGTTCTTTCTGCTTCCTAATCCACCGCATAAATGGCCTGTGTGCAAGCTCCACTGTACTGGACAGAGCTTCCAGACACCACCATAGACAATCATCACAATGAACAGTGCCACAGAGCCTACACCTTACCATGCACACTACCATGGACAGAGTCATCCAGCAGTCACTATGGACAGAGCCACCCAACTGCTATTGCCACCATGGACAGTTCTATCAGACATTACTGTGGACAGAGCAGCCCACTTGCTACCCACCCTGAGATAGAGTCATCCCAAACCACCATAGATAGAGCCGCCCAGCCACCGTGCCACCATGGACAGAGCCCAGACATTACTGTGGACAGAGCAGCCCAGTAGCTACCCAACCTGGGATAGAGGCATCCCATACCACCATGGACAGAGCCACCCAGCTACCTCACCACCATGGACAGAGCTATCGTTACCACCATGGACAGAGCTATCGTTACCACCATGGACAGAGCTAACCCTTCCCACCACGGGCAGAGCTGCCTGCCAACAAGCCTTCCTCATCAGGAAGGACTGATACACTGTAAACTGTGGGTAAAGTGCTTCCTTCCTCCAGGCAATTGTTTGTTGGCGAAGATGCCCTCTCTAACTACAGTGAGACATTTGAGCTATGAGTGCCATTTTGCACTGGAGCTATACTGCCCCAGCCTGTCTGACCAGACTCACCACCTTCAGAGGCACCTGGGTGCTTGTCAAGTCCTGTAAGGACAGTCTCCATCCTTAAAGAAACCGATTCCCAGGTGCCTAACAAGAAGAATTGGAAACTCAATCTAGAAGACATTTGTCTACCTGTGTTCATAATGATGTGGTATAGGATAACTCAAAGTAGGGGAAATGGATAAATGGACAAGTAAAATGCACTATCTGCATGCAAGGAGTATTACTCAACCTTCAAAGGGAAGGAAGTTCTGGTGGGGGCACCTCAATCAGTAAAATGCTTGCTGTGTAAGGAAAAGGAACTGGGTTTAATCCCCAGCCCATGTAAACATCTTGGCCCAGCTCACATCTGTAATTCAAGCTGGGGAGACAGAAATAGGAAGGTATCAGGGATTTGATGGCCAGCCAGTCTAACCAAATTGGTGAGCCTCATGTTCAGTGAGACCGTTTCTCAAAAAGGTAGGTGGAAAGTGATGGAAAAGGACACTAGAAACTGACCTCAGGATTTCACATGCATGTGCACCCGTGTGTATACAGCTCTGCATACACACACGAAAAATGGAAGGGGTGGCAATATGTATTGTCACATGGGTGAACCAAAATGACATTGTGCTAAGAGAAATGAGCCAGTCATGTGAAGATGAATACCATGCTTCATTACTCACATGAGGAGCCAACATCAGAACAGAGAGGAAGGCTCTGGCTGAGAGAGGGGCAGAAGTGGGGGGAGAAAGAAAGGCAGAGGTGTGGAGGTGTTTGATGTGTGTTCTGTGAGATGGCAGAGTCCTGGGGATTGACTGAACTGTGGTGGGATTTCATGGAACCTGCCAAGCTGAGCTCCTTAAAAGGCTGAGGATGGTGGTTCACTGTGAGGTCTAGCATCTCACCAGACAGAGCAATGATCCAAACACCTGGGCATGTAGGTGTGGCCCCAGGGTCTAGCTTGGTCTCTGTGCCTCACCCGAGGCCACCAGATTCTGCTTCTACTCCCTCCTCTTATCAGTGTAGATGTACCTCCTCTCCCCACACCACCTGGTTACATAACATGGCCTACGTGGGCTGTTTTTTTTTTAATTCCCTGAAGTTAGGAATAAACCGGAAAGGGAATGGAAACAGTCAAGGAGGGAAGGTAGATTTCTGATTCTAGTTCTCCTTCCAGCCTCTTTCCTCAGAACTTGACCACACCAGCAGCCACTGACTGACAGTCACACCGAACTCTTTACTGGGATCCTTGATGCTTTTCCCATCAGCCCCCAGGTTCTGCGGATGCAGAGGCTCTTGATAAAATCCACTACTCTAGCCCCTTGCCGATGCTAGGCTCTCGGACTCTCCCTCTGCCTTCTCCACTCTACCTTGGGTTCTCCTTAAGGGTATCTGGGGCTACAAAGTGAGACCCTGGTTTATATATATATAGATATATATATATATATATATCTATATATATATATCTCAACTTAAAATAAAAAGACAGAAGATACAGAGATCAGGGGAGAGAAAGAGACCAAAATGTGGGGTTGGAACTCAGTATCTCTTGATCTATAATTGTTCTCATATCTGTCTTACCCTAGACACATGCCCCCACACCCTAGACTGTCTCTTTGTCTGTCTGTCTGTCTGTCTCTGTCTGTCTCTCTTACACACACACACACACACACACACACACACACACACACACACACACACACGCTGGTGATGAAAGCCTGCTTTGACCCAAGCTTGATGAGAGGCCTGGAAGGAGAGCAGTGGCCTCCACAAATATCTCCTATTCCCTCACTTCCACAAGCCGTCTCTCCCATCAGCACCCTGTGGACCGTGGTGGCTAGATTTTGCCTGGTATGATGTCACCTTCCAAGAGAGAGCAGTCACATGTGGCCACCTATGGGAAAGCATTGAAGTGCCCCTCATTCAAGCCTGAGCTCTCCAGCTCATTAGCTTCTTTTATTTCTCCGACCTCCGACTTCCTCCATAAGCAGGAATCGTGTCTCCCACTCAGTGTCACGGCCATGTTCAAGTTCAGTAATGTATGGAAAGCGCCAGGCCCTGTCACAGGAGATCTGCCGTCGCTCTCCTTCCCCCACTCCTCTCCCCATGGGTGCGGAGGCAGGAACACCCAGAGCATCCATTGCTGGCATTACCGCAGCTGGCCTGCGCCATCACGAAGCATGGCTGGGGAGGATTCGTGATAAGCCTCTTACACTTGTGATATTAGCATTCTCAGAGCCTACTGCAAATTCTTCATCATATTTGTTCTTTAGAAGAAAAAATTGGGAAGTTTATAGGGAGGCAGAGTTAATCTCAGGGTATAGCTCTCCACTCCAAGCTAGACACAGGGGAAGGACCTGTCCCAAGGTCACGTGACTGCTGGGTGGCAATGTTAAGGTGGGAAGCCAGATCTTTCAAAACTTGTTTTATGTTTTTAAGTTTTGTTCTGCAAAAGTTGACTCAGGTATAAGGGCAGAAAGTATCCCTCTAGGAGATGGGCTGGGGAGGCGGCAGGCATCTTTGTACCCGTGGAGTCCATGCCCTGTGTGAACTTGTCACGCTGTTCTCTGTCTCACACAGTGCATCCTTCCAGAGACCCTAAAGTGCTTCTGTGTGCCTCGTACATATTTATATGCCTGTGTGCTCGATAAAAATAAAACCACTTCACCCACCACTGAAAAGCAGTCACTCGGGGTGTGAAATATGGGGCTTATCGAACCACCAAGAAGAATGGCTCTCAGGAGAGACCTCGTCCCTCCTGACATTGCAAGGGGGCAGTAGGGAGGAGGGAGCGTTTGACTGTCTTGATAATGAAGTTCTGGACTTCTGTGGAGGCAGGTGCCGTGGACACCTTGGTTTCGGTGCTCCGGGATGTGCCCTTCACACACGTCTTGCCCGTGTCCCTGAGTCTCACTCCCTGACAGAGGCCTGCAGGCATCTGGCTCCCTGCACTTCCAAAGCCCTTGTTCCTCAGGAGTCAGCTCGTGCTTCAGGGAAGGAGTTTGAGGCCGCTGTGAGGGAAGAGGCATCTGATCAAGGCCCAGCACCTTGGATGCTACCGTTAAAGGCTTTCCAGGTGGGAATAGACCTACCCTGGCTGCTGTGACCTTCCCCTGACTTGGTGACTGTCATATGCGCTGGTCAGACTGAGGCTTTGTGCCACTCTCTTCTCCCTGCACTCTGAGCTTCTCACCATCGTCCTGACCCACAGGGGCAGCAGAGTGTTGGGAGAGTCTGGTGAAAGTGCTGCCATGGTTGTTCTGAGCGACGGACAGCAAACCTGAACTCTGAGCCTGAACGAGGATCAGCCTGCTTCCTGGGCAGAAGAGCCCCTGGGCCTGGGGTGGTGCAAAGGAGATGGCAGTGGGTAAATGGCCTGAGATGGGGTGCTCCAGTCCGAGGGAATAGCTTGAATGAAGTTCTGTGCCACAGAGTGAGTAGACTGGGCTGCTGGTGCAAGGCTATAGCCCTAGCTGTTTAGGAGGATGGAGCTGGAACACAGCAAGTTCAAGGTCATCTTAGATACCTTAGTGAGACCCTGTTTCAAATCAAACAATGAAAACTGAACCAAAAGGAGTGGAACTTTAGCTCTGTAGTGGGACATGTGCCTGGAATGTATGAAGCCTTGGATTTGATGCCCAGGATATGAGAAGAAGAACAATGACCCAGCAGTGACCCCATATGGAGCTGAAGGCTGCAAAGTGAGTCTGAGGCTCCAGGCCATAGTCTACTGGTTATACAGGGAAGGGCTCCGCGGGTGTTATCTCATCAGCTTGTCACTGCTGCTCTGTCTGGGGACACGGGCTATGTGTACGGGTAGGGCTAGGCCCAGGAAGTGAGCACAGGCCAGTTATGAGGACCCTTACTGTCCTGTTCAGTAACGGGGTCCTATGTGGGCTGAGACTGGAGCATAGAGGATTTGGAGCAGACCAAGGGGATGCCTGAGAAGCAGGCATGGGAACTAGGCAGGCAAGTCTGACTTGAGGTGCAGGTGGGTCCCCAAGGCTGGCACCCAGCCCTGCCAACTGTGAGCTCCTCATGGCAGAGACCAGGTCCTCTGCTTTAGGTCCCTGGCACTCATCACAGGGCCTTGTCCAAGTCTAAGCTTGATGAGCCTACATGACCTTCAGTTCCCTTGACAATGGTGGTGAACTTAAAGAACCTCTGGGGGACAAACAGGGCATGGTGAGGTAGGTTTGTAATCCCAGCACTTGGAAGAGAACCTGAATATAAGTTCAAGGTCAGCCAAGGCTTTATACCAAGACCATCTCTAAACCATCAAACGCTAAACAAAAGGGTTTGGGACACATGAACCTGTGATGTGCTGTGCTGTGCTGTGCTGTGCTGTGCTGTGTTGTGCTGTACCATACGCCAACCTGAGCCCCTTTCCTAGATGTCATGAAAGAGATTAACAAGACTGTTTCTCCACTTGGTGTCCATCGGTACCCCTTCCAAGAGACGGATGTTTTGTGGAACAAGAAACTCTCTGCTAGGCATCTTATAGCCTCCGTCTTTGGGAAAATCTCCCAGCCCGATTCACCAGCACCTTCTCTGCACAGTCGGTCCCTCCACTTGACAGAGGGGATGGACAGAAGGACAAGAACCAGCCACGAAGGGAAAGCCGAGTCACCTGCTGGGGTCAGCAGGACGGTTTTTGTCACCTACCCAGAGCAGAGTGTGACGACAGTGAGGGACCAGGATGGCATGAACTCTGGGGTCTAAGAATTGGTCATTTGAATGGATCAAATGCCAAACATCACCAGATCCCAAGGTCAATCAAAGTGTGTCCTCACTGCTATCTCCCCCATCAGTTTTCTCTTCTGCACATGGCTCTGAGCAGTCTCCAGAGAGAGCCAACGACCAGAGACCTCCCCGCCCAGGCTCTAGCTGCCCGCTGTTCTTAGATGGCGACCATGTGGAGTGGTGTGTCTGGAAGGCTTCCTATGAGTGATTCCTCCCTCACACAACTCCCTCCCTAGCTAACCTGCCACCTGCAGAGCTTCAGGGTTGCACCTCATTCAGGAAGCCTGGCCCAGTGCCACAAACGACACCTCTGCTTCATTAGTGGCCAAAGAGGAGTGAGACGGAGGTGAGGAGGAAATAGTCCATGCCAGCTGTCACGGAGAGTCAGCCCGGTCTTTGCCACTTCCCAGTGGGAATCATGAAGCCTACAGAAAAAAAAAATCATCTATCTACCTGTCCATACTGGAAATCGGATGGGATTTTTCTCTGACACTTTGGGACCTGAAGATACAAGACAGAAAACAAGTTGCGTAGCAGGCAGAGGCTGTGGGGCTTTACCCTGAGCCTTTTGTAACTAACCAAAGCCTTGGGCAGACACACCATTATGCTCCCAATCACATGCTAACATGGATAGTCAGACTCTCTTCTTGACTTTCGGAACCACGAACCTGGAGCCTGCATGAAAAGCAACAAGAGAGGTCTCACAGAACACGGTAAAGTGAACCGAGAACTTCTGGAACATTCAGTGAGACCCGGGGGGACAAGATTCATGGTGGGAAAAGCTCTGCTCTTCTGTCTAGTGGGAACAGCGTGCCCCTCCACACACCTTGCGGGAAGCCTCTCCCTGGGCCTCAGTTTCCTCATCCACAGTATTTCATCGTCCATCACGTAATGGCGACTCACTAGGAGCATGTCTGGGGATATCATACCTCGTCTTGGAAACACTGACACCTAAGAAATTTGTGTACCAAGAAGCTGATTCATTTTATGATTCAAAAGGCTAAAAATATGGGGAAAAATCGCATGTTTCATGGCGCCACCTATTGGTAATATGCAAAATTGCAGCGTGGTAGGGAACGTATGAAAGGGAGGGTCTAAGAGTGACCTCAGATTTCAACCCCTGAAGTGATAATCCAGAGACAAGAGTCTAAAGCCACAAATGGATGGAATAATTTGTAAAGTGTAAAGGGGGAAATGAATTGGCTCCCAACCTTGGTTTCGGATTATGGCCAACACTTTGCAAGTCTCTTGAGACCTCCCAACTGTAGTCCACCAATTCCTCCCTCTCCACTGCAGAGGCTGGGTGGATGATTAAGGACCATAGACTCAACCGGATCATTGGTCATTTTAATACCACATATTGCTGACTGCCCCAGGTACAGGTCTAAGAGCCACAGCCGATCCTCACGGTATCAGCATCATCTGATTTGATTACAAGCCACCCTGGTCACTCTTGTCCCATCCATATGTCACAGGTGAGGAGGAAGAGACTAGCCCAGGCAGATATAGCAATGTGATAATTCACATTTTCACACTGGATAGGAAGAGAGTACATCCTTCCTATCTTCCAGTTAGAAATCGCCTTTCAGAGAGTTGAGGCCAGGATTTGAGTCTAGGCAGCTCAAGCCCAGAGCCCATGTTTTCAGTCACTTGACTGCGTCTGCTCTCACCTCTGGTAATGACCAGTACCTGCTGGCCTGCTCCTTCATAGCCAGACAATGCAGTGGAAGGGAAAAGAATAAATCCTGATGATGGTTTCTAATCTATATTCATCCTTTCACATCACCTGCTTTGTGCATATCCACCAAGCCTTTCTCTGATCTGTTTGTCTACTTGTCCATCCATCCCACTACCCATCCATTCATCTATCCATCCATCACTAAATAAGTCTCACAATTCATTTACTCATCTGCCTACCCATCTATCTATCTACCTACTGTCCTTACATCCATTTATCCATCCATTTATCCATCCATTTATCCATCCATCCATCCATCCATCCACTTATCCACCCATCCAACTATACGTAGATTCCTCTATCTATCTACCTATCTATCTATCTATCTATCTATCCATCCTTCTCACCCATATCCCATCCTCTTATCCATTTTCCCATCCATCTACCCACAGTCTATCCATCCATCCGTTCAACTACCCATCCAATCACCCATACATTCCTTTCTTCCTTCCTTCCTTCCTTCCTTCCTTCCTTCTTTTCCAACAGTCACTTTCTTGAGTCACTTTCTCTCTTTCTTGGCACAAGTGATCAGAGATGAATCATCTGTGGTCCTGCACACATCAGGCCTACAATACCCCATGAGGACAGAGAGCAGACATCTCCAGCTGCAGCATGGAGACTGGAGTGAGTGGGGCAACTTGGAGAGAATGGGCTGGGAAACAGATCTGGAAGCAGAGGCCATCCTAGTTTTAGGTGCCCGTTTTACCAGGTACTGGGCAGGTGACCTTAGGCAACGACTTCATTCTTGATACTTCCACTTCCTTGCCTATTTGATGGACTTAAGATGGAATCTGATACACAGAACTGTGCAGGGCTCAACTAGTATAAGCAAAGCGCCTCACCCAGCAGGCTGCACCCAGTGAGTGGGAGGACATGTCATCAGTTGGTGGTGGCCATTTCTATTTGCACCTGTCTAGAGAGGGACCCAGAGGTTTGTCCAGAGCCATGCTCCCCACCCTGCCACCCATAGAATCCTGGGGCACAAGTGTTAGTAAGAATTGATAAGAACAGGCTTGTCAAACAAAGGCAGACTTCACCCAATAAAGCTAGAAACAGGTGAAGAACTGCAGGACTCCTTGGAGCCTTTGCTATGCTCTTGTGGACTGCAGGGGAACTTCTGGCATTTCCCACACAGATTTAGCCATGGAACCCTCTTTCGAAGAATTTTCATTACAAGCTTGCTAATGGTCTGTGGAACCCACTTTGGGACATGCTGGCCTCCAACTCCCTCTGGGTGAATAATAGCTAGCACCCCCACGTACATCTCCAGAGATTCCCACCAGAGCTTGTGGGGTCCTCTTCTGGGGAGATGTGTGGAAGCCTGAGAGCATAGATGGGCCAGGTCTGTTAAGGACATAAAGTGGGAGTTAATTCCGTGTGGCCAACTCACAGTTGATTTGGGTCATGCCTTCACTTCCAGTTGTGTTTAATTTAGGCAAACAATAAAGAGCTGGTCCGCCTGGGATGTGTCCTGATGGTGCTCATCCACATTACAAAGAGAAGCGGGGGGGGGGAGAGATGGGGAGGTAACAAGAGAAGGAGGAAGAGAGAGAGAGAGAGAGAGAGAGAGAGAGAGAGAGAGAGAGAGAGAGAGAGAGAAATCCTTTGGACACATACCTGTCCCCTCAGAATTCCCTGCCCTGCTTACTCTTCATGATTCTTACGGCATCTCTGAGACTCAGTTTCCTTATCTATAAATTATTTATACACAAAGCTGCCATGGAGTGCTTCCATGATGAGCCTGTGGGATAAAAGAAATGGATGCAATGGACTCATGCAAGTTTTTTCATCCGGCACGTGTGTATATTCACAAACAAGCTCTCATGTATACATGTGTGGCTATTGTAGGTGTGTGCTGGCCTAGGAGGGTATGTAAGAGCTCTAGCCCTGGAGAGCATCCTGACTTAGAACCTGGGTGTGTCACTAGCTGTGTCCTGGAAAAGTTGCTTAACTTCTCCGTGCCTTGGTTTTCTCATCTTTAAAATAGGAGTCACACCAGCACCCACTGACGCCTCCCTGTTTCACACGCAAAATTCTCTGCCAGAACCCAGCACAGGGGCGGGTCCCCACACTCTTTACCTCATCAAGCAGTTGTTCCCAAACCTGCTAAGCCCACCTCTCGGAAACTAGTCTGCGAGAGTCAATGGTACCCTCTCCAGGATGAAAGCTAACTAGAAGCCCCTTCGTGAACCGCAGGGGCCACCCCTGGAGTGGGGCGGAGAAGGTTGCTTTGTGCGCTAGCACCCTCTGTCGGGAGAGCCCGTCTCAGCACCAAGGACAGAGGTCCAGGGCGGGCTGAATGCTGGGGGCAGGCAAATAGCAGCACCTTGGCTGCCTAGTGGCTTGTGGCGCCTACTGGACCAGAGCCCAAGGAAGAGGCGTGGCCCACTGTGACTCATGAGTCTGAGTACCAGGACAACAAAATGGAAATCTTGCCTCTGCCGGGCGGCAGATCCATTAGTAGACAGAAACTAAATTAAAAGCCCGTGGCTGCCCTGGGTGACTTTTCCTTTGCTAAGTCACCCCGTGCCTCCTGCTAACTGACTCTCTGCGCTTCGGAGTCGCCTTTCAGTGCAGCAGAAGAAAGGACTCCAGAGCTGTGCTTTATGGAGCTGGAGGGGCGGGGCTGTTGGCTGAGCTGGGAGGCGAGCTGTTGCTGTTATCATTACCATATGGTAATAGGCCTGCATTGGCAGCCTGGTCCCTTCTGGGGGAACCAACTCTGCACCTGGGCAAGATGCCTTTTCTTTGGTGGGCGCTGCTGAGCTTCACAGTCCTGGGCTGCTGAGGTTTGTGATCACAGCTTGCCACGGAGGACCAGCCTGAACTCAAAGATAAGGGACAAACCCCTGATCTTCTCCCATTCAACCTTCCATTCATTCTTCCATTCATCCAATACTTAGTGGAGACCTGCTATGTGTCACTGCTGAAGGTGACCAGTGCTTTTTACACAGGGTAATGTTCAAGGACAGTGTGGCTAGTCATTGACTTGGAAACGAAGGTGGGTCCACTGAGGGGTCCAAATTCCAGGTCTAAGATTCTCAGTAAAGACAGCACATTTCCTTGGTCTCAAACCTTTTCTCCTGGCTACCCTCCCCATAGATGCTGTTCTCAGAAGACTCCATGGAGGCAACTCCCTGGCCCTCTGAAACTTCCCAGGGCTCTATCCCAGCTGCTTGAGAGTGGGGCTGATGGGGAGCATCCCCCATGTAGGCAGGGGTTACAGACACTACTGCTCCTTTCATCCCCCAATGGCAGGGCAACCAGGAAGCCTTAGGCAGGCAACCTTCACTTGAGGAACTCTTGCCTGTCTTCCCCCACCTGGCTGCCTCCTAGTGCCGCTGGGTTCCGAGATCAGCAATGGTCACACAGCGGTGCATGCATTTCCTGTAAGCTCCAATGTAAGGTGTGTGTAAGCGGATATTTTGGCTTGGTGCTCCTCAGGCAGGGAGCCTCTCACTCAGAGGGTTTGGAAACCTGGGTAGCTTTTTCCTGAGGCAGAAGCAGAGAGGTGGAAGGGAGGGACTGGCAGGAGCAAATGAGCAAGGGTTGTGCTCTTCCAGTTGCTGGGTTAGGCCAGCAAGAGGATTTGGGAGAGATGCCCTCGAGCTCACCCTCAGCAGCTTGGAGATGAGGAGCCTTGGGGGAGGGGCGAGAGGGAGCAAAGAACAGCCAGAGGAAGGATAAAGGCCCAAGACTCCCGCGTTCAAGCCAGATCCAGCCCAATCAGGCTGGCAACCAATTAGTCTGATTCAAAAAAAAAAATACCCACGTAGGGACAAACTGTAATCAAACACCTATTTATAAGGGTTTATTACGATCATTATTATTATTTTACTGAGAGGATCATTCTAAAGCTTGTCAGGTGAACGTATGCGTTCAGATCTAAATAAATGCAAATCGCTCCTTCCCAAGGAGCAGAGGGGCTGGGCAAGTCTGAGTTGCAGTTGGGAGGCCACGTGCTGAGGCTGCAGAGGGCAAAGGAAGAGAGCAGGTCACTGGGGCATCCTGGCACCGTCCTTCCCAGTATCTGCCAAACCATTGTTCACTGCTCACCTCTCTCCCAAGGACCACAGCCAGTGGAATTGGCAGTGGACCCATTGCCCATCGGAGTAAACTGAGTAACAAATGGATGCAGCCGCCTAGCAGAGCTAGGGGAGTTGGGACTCCCCAGGAGAGCCTGGTATAATGAGCCCTGGGTCCTGGTTTTTTGGGTCCAGATTAACCCCCTGGTCCTACTGGTCATTCTGGATCTTGTCAGTCTAACTTCTGGTCCCTTGTGTAGCTTCACTCCCCGCCCAGCAAGAGCTAAGAGCACCTGGTTCCTCTTCATATGGTAGTAGACCCTAAGATAGTCGTACCTCTCTTGCCGGGTCCTGCCTGGATGCAGAATGCAGCTGCGCAGGGTGCGGGGGTGGATCCCTTATTTGTGGAACACTGAAGCCCCGAAGCCCCTAAGGAGGACATTCGTGGTGTCAAAGCCAGCCCTGAGAACCTACAGACCCCGCTCCCTCCTGTCTCGGGGGGAAAGCATCTCTCTCCTAGAGGGAGGGTGCTTACATCCATCTAGATCATGAAAGGGGACGTCTAGAGATACCGTCAGGTGGAGATGGTAGTGGGGGGGCGGGTTCGGGTGGAGCAAAGCGTGGTGTGTGTGTGTGTGTGTGTGTGTGTGTGTGTGTGTGTATAGGTGGATGCGGCTCACAAGCAAGCAGTTGTAATGTGATGGGGGGGGTATAGAGGGTAGGAGCCGAGGGGGAGGGGGCGAGTTCTCCTCTTTGCAATAAATCGGCTTAGCGGACGAGAGCCGAACAGCCCAGAACGGATTAAAGAAAAGTCTGTAGAATACAGCGGCGAGAGTGGCACGGGGGGCGGGGGCTGGGGGCGGGGCGGCGGAGAAGGAGGGAGAGGAGGGGGCTCGAGAAGAGCGAGCGCGGGGCACAGCGCAGCGGCGCCGGCAGAGCTTCGGCTCCAAACTCCGCCGCTGCAGCCACGGATCCGACTACTGCCGCCTTGGGCGCCGCGCGCAACCGACCAGCCGGGAGCAGCTGCACGACCCAGCTAGGTCCGGTGCAGCCCGGAGCAGTCCGTGCATCGCAGAGCAGCCCCGCGCAGTCGGTGCAGTCAGTGCATCTGGTGCAGTCGGAGCATCCTAGTGCAGCCCAGAGCAACCCGGTGGTGCAGCCCTTAACAACCCGGGGCAGCCCGATACAGCCCAGAGCAGACTCGGGCAGCCTGGCGGCCCGGCCGTGGTAGCATGGGAACGTCCCCGTGGCGCCCCGCGCTGCTCGTCACCGCCACGGCCGGCGGCCCGGGTCACAAGCGCGTCTGAGCCCATGGCGAGGGGACTCACAGCCGCCACCACGATCGCCGCCACCGCCGCCCCGGCCAGCTCTGCCAGCTCCTGGGCACCATGCGAGCTGCTCCAAGCCTCCGCCGCGTCGCTGCCTGCCTGCTGCTAGCCGCGATCCTGGACCTGGCGCGCGGTGAGTGTGCGGGCGCCCGCGGAATCCCGGGGCCAGGGGACGCGCGCGGGGACCGAGAAGGGCGCGGGCCCGGGTGGCTCTGCGAGTCTCGGGCAGCAGGCACAGTCCTGGAGTAGGGGCTTTTGTGCAGCGAAGCTTGACAAGAGAAGATGGGTCTTTCGGAGAAAGCCTTCGCGGGTCTGTGTCAGGGTGTGTGTGTGTGTGTGTGTGTGTGTGTGTGTGTGTGTGTGTCTTTGTTGCGTCTGTATGTGAGTGTCCGAGAATCAGTCGTGTGTGGAGAGGGCACGGGAGTACATTTAGATGTGCCTTGTGATGGTGTGTGGGTCTGTGTTTGTGAGGGGTATCGGAGAGTCTAAATCAGTTACGTGGAGGTGTGAGAGAGAAAGTCTGAGTGTTTGGGGGTGTGAACTCCTGCGTGTGGGTATGAAGTATGTGAGTGAGTGTCGCCGCATGTGTGAGCCTGTTAGGAGGAGGATTGTGAGGTGTGGCATTTCACGTGTACCCCGGGTGTGCTCGCTGGCCCCTGGAGAGCTATGTAAAAAGCTGGTGACTATATTTCTGTGATTTGCGGGGCAGGCGTGTGCCTGCCTACACGTGGAAGTATAGGACTTCAGGTCCTAGAAGCTTGTGGTCTGGGAGCAGGTGCTGTGTGTGGGAGCTTGGGGTTTCGGCTGTGCAGAGAACTCTGGCCACATCTGGGGCTGGATGGGGTCCAACGGCTCGGCTCGAGCAGTGTGTGTGTCCTGCATGGACTTGGCCCTAGACTGGGCTGAACCAAATGGAAGGGAACTTGAGCTCAAAGGGTTGCCCAGAGCCAGCAGTGCTGGGCAGTTTTGGGGTGCCCGGGTTGGGGTTGCCTGAGAGGAGGGGCATCCTGCCCAGCACTGCCCTCTGGTGGGTCTTAAACGATGTGGAAGCCAAACCTGACGACCTTTCCAGCAGGGAACAGGGACAGATGCCTGTCCAGCAGAGCAGAGGCAGGGCCAACCAAGAGTCATGGGTGGGGATTCCAAAGGGCCTAAGAGACAGATTCCCTTCCCCAAGTCAAGCCACAACCAGAGTAGGGCTCCCCGCCGTGGGTGGGGAGAGAGTATGTGAAGAGAAATCATTGTCTCCAGCCGAGCCTTGGCCTCTGTCCCATTTAGGCCATGGCCCTTGTCCCCCATACTGGGAAGGACCTATATGAGCTCTGAGATTGTCCTGAGAGGGGCGTGCCCCTGAAATAACCTACACTCTTCAACGCCCTCATTCTTTGGCGAGTCTTAGTCTATTGATGGGAGGATTTGAGTCTTGGAAGGTGGTCCTATAGGCAACGGGAGAGGGGCTGGTTTGACCCCAAGGTACTTTGTACCTCCTGTCCTCAATACCAGCAAAGATTTTCGGAAGCGTGTCACATCCCGCTGTAACTTTGGGAGTGAGGGCTCCCCCTTTTGGGATGCCTCTAGAAGGAAAGAGGGTATGTGGGAGGGTCCGGGTCCCAGCGCCACCGTGAAGGCGTGAAGGACTCTGTGGAAAAAGGCACTGGAGCCCTCACCTGGACGCTGGAGGGAGCGGGATTGGGGGTTGGGGACCTGACGGGAAGCACCCCTTTCCCTCAACCTGGGATGCGCATAGTGAAAAAAAGCAGGAAAGGGGATGGAAAGAACCGGGTGGGGATCCCCGACTGCGTCAGGACCCCACCCTGTGAGCTGGTGAC
The DNA here is from genome assembly GCF_982192425.1 of Myodes glareolus. NCBI lineage: Eukaryota > Metazoa > Chordata > Mammalia > Rodentia > Cricetidae > Myodes > Myodes glareolus. The sequence goes on from NC_142031.1 coordinate 14,522,879, forward strand.
TGAGCTGCGAGCCCTGGCTCTGGCTTGGCTGCGGAGAGCTATCCGGGCGCACTTGAGCCTCAGGTCGGCTCGCTAGCTAGCCTCTACCGGCTGCGGGGAGCGCTGACTCCCAGTACTCGGGTGAACGCGTGAAACCGGAACTCGCGGGTGGGAGCACACTTCGTTTCTCAGCTCTGCAAATCCAGATCTCTCGGATTCGAAACTTTGTGCTGAATGCAGGGACCCCGGGGCGACAGAAGCTCCTCCTCATGAGATCCTCCGGGAAAGATCCACTTTCCCTTTCTAGGCTAGGCCATTATTGGAGGCGGGATCGCGAAGAGAGTCCTCGCGAGGCGTGACCGGCGGGCTGTGCCGGAGGAGGGCGCATTTCCTACAGGCGGCCTCGATGCCCACTATCGGTGCACCTGGTGTAGCTTTTCGGAGCCACCTGCCAGGGGGATGCCTGGGAAGAGATGGGAGGGTAGATTCCAGGCAGCACACCCAGAAACACGCTGGCCCTCCCGGAAGACAAAGACCGTCATTATCGCGGGACGGGTACGACCAGTGTGGTGGCAGAGCAAAAAGGCTGAGTTGGAGAAGTACCTTCGCAATACTCTCCGGCCTCCAGCATCAGGCCCTTCCAAGGAGGCCTTGTTTCCCTGGGCTCCGACATCACCTAGGGACTCCCTGAAGTAGCCTGAACTGGGCAAAAGGAAACTGCACATTAAAGAGAGAATGTGCATCAGGCTGAGAAGGTGGAGGGAGAAATGAGGCTCTGGGCTTGCCTGGTTCAGCTCTGGAACATTCTCCACTGAAAGCAGTGGGCACTGGGCAGACCTAATTAGAGCTAAGAGGGTCCAGGCACCTGGCCTGCTGGAGTCCATGGGGGTTGGGCGGCTCTACAAGTTGGGCAGCTGGGTGTCATCAGGTGTGGTCTGAGGGCTGGCTCCATGTTCATAACTGTAGGGGCTGCCGTGCTGTGAGCAGGTATGCGGACTTAACACACTTAACACATAGTCCTCTTTCTGTTGTCCCCCCATCTCACCCCCTGCCGCGCGGGGACACTACACTCCTCTGCGTGTCTCTATCCACTGCTGGGGACTGAATGGGGGGGCCTGACCCAGACTGGCTATGGAACCCAAATCCACCATCCAGTCACCGTGGTCCCGCCCCTTCCACACTCAAGAACATTTTCGTGGGAGGTCGAATTACTGAATTACTATCAATGGGGGTTTCAGGCAGACTCGGGACAACTTTGACTTCTGAGCTCAATGAACTTTGTGACTTTCACCTCTAGCCCCCAAATCCCAGTGCCTTAAGGAGGGTGCTGTGCTTTTATGCTGACCTAGTTTGGTTTCGGCCAGTGCCCAGACCTGAAATTGTCTTTGTTCACAGTATGTATGTATGTATGTATGTATGTGTGTGTATGTATGTATGCATGTATGTATGTATATGTATGCATTTTGAAAATCCAAGACCACTCCTGTCCAGATATCCTAGCTGGAATCCAGTGGTAGTTTGATTTTGACTTTTCTACTTAATAGCCTCCATTGTAGTGATCTGTCCTCATTTCTGCCTCAAGATGGGTTCACAAACCTATTTTTACAGATTAGGAAACTGAGATTCCACTCTTCAAGATTAATCACAGACAGAAGCTTAGCTCCTTCCAGTTCCCTCTTGGCCCTGCCCCAGACTCTCTTTCCACTGTTCCCTCTGGCAGCAGAGATTTCCAGTGGGCAGGGTGTGCCAGCCAAGGCCGTGTGGGGTGGGGGGATAAGTGGTCGGGGTGGGGGGGACCACACTCTCAAGGATGCCTCTCTGCCTGGGTCCCCTGACTCTTCAGAAGATGGATCACTCATACACTTGTGTCTCACTCTACTCTGGCAAGTCTGGCAGAGAGGAAAGGAGGTGATGGGGTTTAGGGGAATGTTCTGGTTTGTAGCCATCCAGGACTTCAGCTGCAGAGGTCAGTCATGAGGAGATGGGAGGCCAGTGGTTCTGCTCACTGGTTCTAAGGATCCTAAGAGTTCTTGATCTGGGTGACCAGCAGCCTGTCTTTCCTTTCTGTCCCTCTGATACTCCCTAGCCCAACAAACACTCATTTGTACACTCAGCCCATGAATATTGTGTGCAGAATGGTGCTGTGGACCTGACCAAGCAGGGAAGCAGCCGCCATAATGAGGCTTACATCTCCGTGGGAGGTGGAGTCTTTGCTTAGTGGAGGGAAGGACTGTGAGAGCTCCAGCCATGTGCTTTTTCTTTCACATTTCCTTTAAGTCATATACTCCCTCTGAGGCATAAAGTTAGTCCCAGTTTTGCAGAGGAGGAAACCTAGGTTCAGGGGAGTTAAGTGACTTTGCCAAGGTCACCCAGTCAGTAAGGGGTGAGCAGGGGCCATCACTGGGCTGTCTGCTTCCCAGCCTGGGCTCTTTGACCTCGGGAGATTGATGCTCCCTACTTCCCTGGGACTCAGGTTTGTCTGCATGTTTCACCCTTCACCAAACTCAAGGTGAAAGAGAACTATTCAGTATATTCATCTGCACAGATGGGAGAGGGCGTGTCACTGGTAGACACTGTCATCATTAAGAAAATCAGTGGGCATCTGCCGGGGACAGGGTATACCTGCAAAGAGACCAACAAACATGACCTCATCCCAATGTGTGTGTGCATGGAGGGGGCATGTTTCTGAAGAGATGAACCTCTCTCTTTTCTTTCCCAACCCTTCTTTCCTCCCTACCCTCCCTTCCTTCCTGTACTTTTTCCTCCCTCCCCTCTTCTTCCCCCTCCCTTCCCTTCTAAATTCTTCCCTTTCCTTTCCCACTCTCTTTGCTCCCCTCCCCTGCCCTCCTTTCCTCCTGTTTTGTACCCTCTCTCTTCCCTTCTTTCCTTCCCTCCCCAGCTCCTTTACCTCCTCCCCCCCACTCACCCCTCCCTTTAAAACAACAGACAAGCTGAGAATCTTTTCATCAGTGGAGATTTGGAGTTTCTGCCAGGTCTGAAGCAGTCCCCACACCGCTGCACTGTTGTCCTTAAGGCAGATGTGGCCCCTTGGAGTCTGTGCTGAAGGTGCCGGATATTCCATTTGAACCACAGGCAGTGAAGAGTATGGTGTCACCCCTAGCAGATGTCCATTCTTAAGAATAAGTTTCAGGTATAAACAGGGTGGCAAGGTCCCGCTGTATGTTTCCAGTGGATCAGAGGCAAGAGGGGGGCCTGATGGCTGGTCAAGGCTCCTCAGAAGGAGCTCCTGGACGCAAAGTGAGGGACTGGAGGTAGTCGCTGTGCAGCCCAGGGTCTTAGCCCGAGAAGGAATCTGTGTTGGCATCTCTGCCAGCCTCTCTCACCTTCTAGTCACACAGATCTGCTCTGGGTTTAATTTAGAATCATTTACAAACTACATGCCATTAAGTGAGCGGAGCCCTCCTGGTGGCATGACTCCAGCCAGAGCTTCTCCCCCTGGCACTCGTGTGTCTTCGGGGAAGAACTGGCCTCAGCTATAGGCAGGTGTGGCCCTCAGGTCAGGCCTCCCCGAGACAAGATCATCAGATAGAACCAGAACACTCTGTGAAACGAAGAAGGTAGAGAACCGCTTAGATGGCTCCTCTTGCCAATGAAGCCCTCAGAAGTTACCCTCTGTCATTTCCCAGACCCTGGTGTTGGTGAGGCTTGCCTCCCTCTCAGGAAGAGAGCTGAGATGGAGCCACTTACAGTGCAGAGGCATTTGAGATCCTGAGGGTTCCAGTGTGTGTGTGGGTCCCCTGTGTTCTTAGCACATTCAGCTCAAGAGGGAGGTGTTGGGTGGGAATCTCCCCAGTCTCCTCCTCACCCCCTCTGGAACTGGAACCCTCTAGAGGTGGTGTCAACTTCCTGAAAAGAACAGCCCTGGATCCTATATATGGCTCTCAGTAACACTGGGAAGACCATGTGGTCCACTGGCTAGAGGTGGCTGGTCCCATCTCTATGTTCTGCCTTTCCCTGGAGGCCAGAGCCTTACTGAGTGCCATCTGAGACCCACATTGTCACCTCTGCTGAGTGAGATGGGGGACTTGTTTGTTTCTGCTCATTATTGCAACTTCCCCTAACACATAGTGATGCTCAGAACTGGGCTATTTGGATCAATAAGTCACTTTTAACCTTTCAACTCATATGCCCCTGCTTAGAGGAGCCAGTAGGCAGTTTCCTGCTTCTACAGACAGCACATGACAAGGTTTATAGCATGTGAGATTTAGTCTGGATAGATAAGAGAGCTGCCTGGCCGGGAAAGCCTTCTGCTCTTGGAACAAGTCTCTCTTGCAGAAGACTGGCAGATCATCAGAGTGGTCGCTGGATGAATGAATGATGTTTTCCAGTGCCTGACGCTCAGACAGACACCGGTCCTGGCTTGTCTCCTGATGCTGCTCTGTCCACCACTGGCGGAAGTGTGAGAATGTGCCTCCTGTCCAGCTTTGTGCATCGTCAGGACACGGTCACTCTGGCCGGTGTCTGGACAGACCAGTCAATGGTAGAAGATGGCGGGCGGAGCCAGTGTGCTCCCCAGGAGCGGGGAGGGCACTGCCTTTGGCTGGTGCCAGATGTTGGAGATGAAAAGAAAGGAGAAAGGGGGTGGAAAGCATTTGTTGAACAGTGACTACACCAGACAGATGTACCCGCAGTTTGTGTTACACCCTCCTGGAACCCCTATTTGTGAGACAATATCTCCATTTTGCAGATTAGGCTATGAGACTTGGTAGCTCCTGTGGCTGGTCCAAGGCCACCCTGCAGTGAGGGGGGGCAGCTCTTCCAGGCCTCTCTCTGCCTGGCCCTCCTCAGCCCTGAGGGTTTCCTGTTACTAATTTGCCACTGACTGTGGGGGGGGGCATTTTGATATCCCTGAAAGGGTCAGTGCCACCACAAGGGCTCCAGAAGAACCTGCTAGAAAACATTGGGCAGGACACCTAGGCCTGCTGGGTCTACCTCCTTCTCATCCCTATGGCCCAGTACCCCGTGCTCATGAGTTACAGTCCTCACTTGAACTGGGGTCAGAGAAGGCCACTGCCTGGCACAGTGTTCCTGGACTTGTCCCTGCCCACCTCAGTCTTAGCTGTTTTGTCTTTTAAGGGGCAAGAGCAGGAGACTGGGGGCGTGGCTCCATTGTTAGAGCGCTGGCTTACCACGCACAAGGCCCTGGAATGGTGACACACACCAGGAATTGTGACACCTGCCTGCAACCTTATCCTAGAGACAGGGGTGGGGGGAATCAAGAGCTCAAGGTCATTCTTAGTTATGTAGTTTGAGGCCAGTGAGGGCTACCTGAGACCCTGTCTCACATAAATAAATGTAAATAAGTAAAAAGCAAGGGCTGGAAGATGGAGGGAGATTTTCCATGACACACTCCTGGTGCAATGGGGCCTGGGGTTGTGGTCTGGAAGTTTCTGGCAGGCTACGAGGGCTCACCCATCCTTGGCTTGTCACCACTGCAGGCTGACTTTGCATCCACTAATAACGGCCACCTCAGACCTAACGTGACCCTCATGAAAGATCCCCAGGGTGTGGACACCTATCTACACAGGACCTCTCGGCTTAAAAACAGTTGTCAGAGAGAGTGAATCATTAAACAGGCGGCAGAAATGGGGCCCGGTGGTGAGAGGGCTGGCCGAGGAAGGCTGTGTGGACAGGGACACAGTAAGCCTTTGTTTACTTCTTGGTCCAGAGTCCCAAAGTCGCAGTCACACAGCTTTGAATGGCTACAAATATGACACAACATCATGAGCTAAGTCAAAGCCTTAAGGTGTGTGTGTGCATGTGTGTGTGTGTGTGTGTGCATATGTGTGTATGTGTGTGCATGTGTGTGTGCATGTGTGTGTATGTGTGTGCATGTGTGTGTATGTGTGTGTATGTGTATGTGTATTGTTTATGTGTGTATGTGTATGTATGTATGTGTGTATATGTATTGTTTATGTGTGTATGTGTGTATGTGTGTATATGTGTATTGTTTATGTGTGTGTATGTGTGTGTGTATGTGTGCATGTGTGTATGTGTGTATATGTGTATTGTTTATGTGTGTATGTATGTATGTGTGTGTATGTGTATTGTTAATGTGTGTACGTGTGTGTGCATGTGTGTGTATGTGGGGGGATGTGTGTGTATGTGCGTATGTGTGGGTGGGTGTGTATGTGTGTGCATGTGTGGGTGTGGGTGTATATGTGTGTGTGTATATGTGTGGTTTTATTACACTGTCTTTCACTGTCAAGAGGTTTGATACCCCTGATAGTGCAGAAGGGGTCCAAGAACAAAATTATACCACTGAGCCAAAAGGAGTGGCCAGAGACCAGACTGGCACTGGACAGACTGTGGATGGGCAGCAGGGGGAGGTTGCTGCTACTCAGGCCCAGGATTTGGTTTCCTCTTGGAGCCTGGGAGCCAAAGTGAGTTAGACCCTGTAAATGGGAGCTCTCTGGAACTTCTCTGGGTGATGAATGGTTGTGGGGCTGCCAGGGCTGAGGTAGCCTTTAGGAAGATACGCTGCCCTTTTGGGGACTGTCCATGGCTGCCAAGGTCCTGACTGGGCCTTCTAGGACTGCACAGTCTAGGCCACAGCCAAGACTGATGGGAGAGGGTGCTATCTTTGGAGAAACTTCTAGCCTTCAGCAGGCATCTGACCTGTCATGTTTTGTCTCCAACATGTGTCCCGTTTATGAGCTCGAGGCCGCAGTCACTGCTCCTGGTCTTGGTTTCCCCAAAGGCACAAGTTGTGTAAGGCTGATGGGACAGGCTTGCCAGGGGAGGCGAGGATGTCTTGGTGCCTGGTGTAGATCGGATACACGAGATGTGACTGTGCATCCGATCTACAACTCCTGGCTCTCAGAAAGTGGTGGAACCCCTGTCCAGGGCCCAGCCAGGTTGACACAGTGCAGAACCATGGTGGCATTGCAAAGAACCTCCAGAGTTCCAAACTCTTAGAACAGCAGAGTATTGGAGTCGGAGGGGAGAGAAGCGATCTCCTCCTCTTCCTCCAGTAGTTTGATCATTTTCCTATGTCAGCACTCGGGGCCTTGTGTGTGATAGGCACAGTGACCTTCCGAGCCACACCACAGACAGCTTTTTTTTTTTTTTTATGGACTCCCTCAATGTAGCCCTGTTTGTCCTGAAACTTTTTAGGTAGACCAGGCTGGACTCAGACTCACAGAGATCCTCCTGCCTCTGCCTCCTACATGCTGGGATTGAAGGCATGTGCCACCACCACCCAGCACTTCTTATTTTTGATACTGGGGTTTGGTAAATTGACCACGCTGGCTTTGAACTTGCATAATCCTCCTGCCTCAGCCTCTCAACAATCCAGACCTCAGGCTTGTGCGCCTGACCTGGCTTGTCCTCCCTGTTACTAAGACACGCTTAGAAGCAAGGGATGAGAAGGACGCTCTCCTAAGCACAGGAGTAATGCAGGGGACATGTTCCAGCTTCCCATCCCTGAATTGACAAGTGAGAAGATTTCCGGGGTCCTCTAGTGCCTGGTGGAGACTTGGCAGCAGTCCAAGTCTGCTGGGGGCAGCCCCCAGCCTCATAAATCACAGGAGCCGCCAGGGAGTGGGGCAGCTGAGCCGCTGGGTTCCTTTACCAAGCAGTCCCCTTTGCCTTTTTGTTTCTGTTACTGCAGAGGCTCCCCTGATGGCCTTGTTTGTCACTACTTGTGGGCTCTCCCATTATCTCAGCAGCCCCCGAGCTGTCCTTCCGGCTTGCTCACACCCCACCTGAAAGGAAGGTGTCCATTGGGACTGCCCTGACATTTTGCTGGGTTGGATGGGCAGTGCGGAGACTCTGGGGGCACAAAGGCCAGGCTGGGGGTAGGCAGGGGACTGGGAACCCCGTTTGTAGTTGGCACTCATGGTTCGTTGTCTGATACAGCCTGGCTGGTATTTCATCAAGCAGAAATTCAAGGTATGTGATAGCCAGAGGCCAGGTGCCTGGCTCCAGGGAGCAGGTGAACAGCTGCTAATGGTCACGGGGCACCTACTGTCTCCGCAGGGGCGGAAGAAGCACTGTGGGGCGACCATGATGGCCACTTCACAAAGACCTCTTTGTTCTCTCCTGCTGTCGAGAAGTGGGCCGCTGCTTGCTGGGAGGGGAAGCGGTGTGTCTGGCCGGGGGTGGGGGTCTGGGGCCTGCCGCCGGACTGAGGAGCTTGAGGTGGGCTAAGGTAGAGGCAAGGAGGTGTGGAGGATCCTGAGGCTGGTACTGTCTGAGTGGGTGGGGTTAGTGGCTTCCAGGATAGCCAGGGCTGCAGGGCGTGGCTTCTTGGCTCAGGAGCCAGCTAGGTCCTCCCTGGTCCTCCCTCTTTCTCCTTCCATCCTCCCTTCCTCTGCCCTTTTGTGCAGCAGGTGAAGGTTGTATGGCTCCTGGACCAGGCACCATGTTGGGTTCTAGAAATCCGAAGGACGAATGAACTAATTCTGGCCTTCATAGGACTTAGAGTCTAGGGCCACAGCCGTTGACTGTCAAGGCTGTGGGGCCAGGGAGATGGCTTGGTGGGTAGAGTGCTTTCATGGGATCCCTAGAACCCATGAAAAATCCAGGCATGGCGCACACCTATAACCCCAGGGCTGGAGGGAGGAAGGACGGAGACAGGTGGGTCCTGGGAGCTGGATGACCTGACAGTCTAGACAAAGGAGGGCCACCAGGACCTGTGAGGACCTGCGTCTCGAGAAGCAACTGAAGAAAGACATTTCTTCAGCTGAGGTCCAGCATCAGCTCACACCTCCACATACACCTACATGGGGTGGGGGTGGGGGTACACCTGTACACACATAAATACACATACACATATACACACACAATGCACGTGAATACATACATGCAAATATACACACACATAAGCGCATCATGCAAACATACATATGCACACACATACAAACTCACATACACCCACATACAAAGATAAACACTAAGCAAAGTTTCTCAGTGTCCCTTAGACTGAGTCAACAAGGTTCAGATCCAGTGACCACACAAGCCGCTTGGCATGGGGGCTGGTGGCTGATGGTCTCTGCCTCAGCAGGTCCCACTGACGGATTGGTCTGTGCCATATTCCTTTAAGATGGAGAAAGGTGTTGCCACAACAAGTGGGGCGGGGGTGGGTGGGTGCTCTTGTATCTTTTCTTTTTCCAGCTGTCCTCAGGGGATGCCACCCATCTGGAAATCTCTGCCCCCACCTGCTAGCCTCCCTGTTGAACTAAAAGATAATGAGCTGGAGGCTAGCCTGAGCTACGTAGCAGGTACCAGGCTAGCCTAGGCTACATAACAGGGCCCTGTGGAAGGCAGAGTTCCATCACTGGGGCTGTCAGCCTTCCATAAGCGAGAGGGAGCAAGATGCCTCACGTGCCAGTCTGGCTCTCTTTGTCATTGGTTTCTTGGTCTATTTAAAGCAACTGGTGTTGGCTTGCCATTTGGGGCCATGATTTAAATTCTCGCTCTCTCTTTCTTTAAAGTGGCTTTATCTAAGTAAATAACAAGGGGAGTTAAAGAAAAATGTTAAGTGCAATTCAGAGCAGGTGGCACGGATCAGGTGGTCTGCGGAGGGGGTGGGGAATGTGAGTGTGAGCCACTGGGTGGGGCGGGAGCCTTCGATAGACAAGGAATGGGCTGAGGCTTCAGGGGCACCGCCTGCAGGATCTGTGAGTGCTCAAGGTGACATAGGGGACCCAGGGGAGGGGCCCTCTTAGGGCTGTTTGTGCAGGGATTGGGTCCCCAGTAGCCTGGGGAACTGTGAAGACCAGGAAGCAGTAGGCATAGAAGCTGCCTGAGGGCATGGTGGCCTGGGCAGAAGGGACTTGTCAGGGACCTAAAGAGGGGAAAATGCCCAGAAGTCCGCTGTTGGTGCCCACTGAGCAACAGTTGGAAGTCCTAGGTCAGCCTCTGAGGCGCTTGGCACACAGCCAAAGCAGAGTGGGCTTTACTGCCAGCATGAGAGAAGCATCTACTCCCGTCAAGCCTCAGTTTCCCCATTTGTCAGGGGAGGATGTGCTCTGTGGTAGCCTGGTGTGATGGTGGTGGAGATGTAGGCAGAGCTTGGTAAGCTAACTATACGCTCACAGTGTCACAGTGACAGGGCCCGTGACAGGTTTCCCCTGGCTTCTCTAGTTCACCGCAGTGTGTCAGTGTGCATGGGGTGTGCCAGCTTCCACACTGGGCTGTGACCGCCTCGGCTATGTGTTCTTCCAACTCTGGGCCTCCCTAATCCCCGGCCGTCTCTCTGATGGATGACTTCACCTCAGGGTGCACTGATTCGTCATTCCCGGTCTATTTTCCACTCTGTTTCCCACGGAGATGTCCTTTCTTCTTAGATCCATTCTGATCATCTTTCCTCACATCCCCACTGGCTCTTGCCGTGTGGCACCCAAGCCACATCCATCACCAACAGGCTCCAACCTCACTACTCCAAGCAGGTACTCCCCAGTGGCTACTCTGCCTCACAGACGCAGGTAAGGGGAGGATGCCTGTGAGTGAGCCTCATGGGGGTGGGGTGCGTAGTCTTCCTCTACTTTAAGTTTTTATTTAGAGTGCTAACAGTAGGGAGAAGCTGGCCCCAAAGTCTGAGAACATCCCTAGTCTCATCCCTAGCCCACCCACTTCCCTGCTCCAGCTCTTTCCTCCTGACCGGCAACTTCCCCGGCCCCGGCCCCTCCCCCATCTACCTGAAGGTTCAAATTGACTTTGATGCCGACTAATTTTGCCAGTTGAAATTCAGGAGAGACTGGTGCACACGGTGCTCGACGAAAATTCGCTGTGACAAATGCCAGCAACAATTTCTTCTCTGGCACCATCTCTGAAGTGCTGGGGGCAAGACAGAACTCCCCTGCCTCAAGCTGACTTATGGCCTTCCATGCAGCTAGCCCTGCCCTTGGCTCTGCTTCTGATCCAGACCTTTTCTCCCCCCCACCGCGCCACGTCCCTCCCCTCCCACCCCTCCCAGCTGGCTTTGTGTCCTGAGCCTTCAGGACGTCTGGCGCCACTTTGGGGAGCAGGTGATAGTCCCACACTTATTACTTTCTCTGTGTACCAGACTGTTCAAATTGTTTGAATAAGGACCACTCTGTGTTCTGTGTCTGGTCTCTGTCCACGCTCCTAGGGCAGGGAGCTAGGTCATCCAAGAATTCCATTTCGCCTAATAGTGAGTGCTGGTGGGTGCGCTCCTCCTTGCACTCAGATGAGCTATCAACCCAAGTCCCCTTTCTGTGACCTTTGTCCTTGGACATCCTGCCCTTACTGTTCCCATGATGGCTCTCTGAAAGTCAAGCTGAAATGGTTCCATTTGTCTTGCGCAGAGCGTAGTGTATGACTTACGATACTGACTGAATGCCTAGTGGTTTATAGTCAAACACTTGTGTGGCTCGTTCTCCAAGACACAGCTCCTAATTGACCTCAAGGTGGCTGCAGGGACCTCGAGAAGGACTGGTTTGGTGGGAAGTCTCCCCAGTCTAGGGGTCTTGAGCCTCAGGAGCTGATGTCTGGGAGACATCCCGCTTCCATTAACCCTCTCATCCACTCTCCTGAAGTGCTGAAGGATGGAATCTTCCACAGCAGTGTGTGTGGAAGACTAGCCCACTTGTGTCCACGAGGGCTCCTAAAGACCCAGCGGGTGCTTCCCTCAGCTGCAGGGACCCACATTTTACAGAAGGAAAAACTGACTCAGAGAGGTTAAGCCACTTGCTCAAGATACCGCAGTCCTGAGATGAAACATCACCCCCTGTAGGACCCTTCTCAAGAGTAGATACAAGGGACCCTGCAATTGCCATGCATGCCTGGAGCGCAGACCTGTCCGGTCTGTAAGCATCAGCTCTGGGTTGGACCCTGTCCTCCAGGTGGGGCTAAAGTTAATTAAGATCATTGTCCTCAAGTGGACACAGACTCACAAATCAATGATTACTATTAGAAAGTCTAAAATGGGGAGAGCCACCAAGTCCACGGAGGACACAGGCTGGGGAATCACTAATCTACGTCTAAGCCAAAGATAACTAGAGAGGGCCACACATGACCGGGTCTTGAAGATTGTTTAGAAGTTTACATGGAAAACATAGGAGCTGCAAAAAACGGAGAACTTTGTCTACACAGAGCCTGGGGCGCCTGGAGTTCCGGGAGGCAGAGAGAGAAATGGGGTGGGGTGTGACACACCGCAGGTCCCAGACAGCGTCAGTGGCAGTCAGCGAGACCAGCTATGAGGTGGTTTCCCTGGTGTGAACTGCAAGTCCCTGGTGTCAATGTGACAGGACCTGGAGTCACCTAGGAGACCAGTCCCCAGGCATCTGTGAGGGGTCATCTAGGCTAGGTCAACCTTCAGCCTAACAGCAGGGGACTGCCTTGATTAGGTAATTAAGATGGGAAGACACACTTACACCTGGGGTCCTGGGTAGAACAAGAAGCAGAAAGTGAATTGAGCACCAGCCTTCATCATGTCCCTGCTTGGTCACATGACTGTGGATGCCATGTGACCAGTTGCCTCACACCTTGCCACCATGACTTCCCCATCATGATGGACTGCGTCCTTAAACTGTAAAACCAAATAAATCTTTCCCTCTTAATTGCTTTTGTCTGGGTGTTTTAATCACAGCAGCGGGACAGGGGACTAAGATGCAGCTGCATCCGCAGCTCCATCCTGGGACTCATGAGAGGATCTTCCCACTGAATAGTCCTCTGGGACCAATGGTTGCCAGTACTCTGTCACCCGTGTGTACCAGGGGATAGTTCTGGACTCACAGTCCAAGATGAGACTGCCCAGGCCCAGGTTCACTGCAAGTGGAACCAACAGCAAATGTCCTCTGAGCATCCTCTGTGTGCCCAGCACTGTGTCTGTTCTCGGCTGGTTGAAATCACTCCCATAGCATCTTCCTAACAGGCACCTGCTAGTATGGAATCTTCATTTATTTTTACAAAAGAAACTGCAGCCCCAGAGATGTTAAGTCACTTTCTCAAGGTAGCATGACTAGTGCGTGGTCCTGTTTTCTGCCTGCTTGTCTCTCTGTTCACTTGGTTTAACCTGATCTTTGCTAGCCTTCCATCCAGACTTCATGTAGCTCTTGGTGGAGCGCTGGGGCTCCAGGATCTTATGGCTGGGCCTCTGGGAAGGTCGCAGGGCCTGCCCTTCTGTGCATCTCCATCAGTGAGAGATGTTCCCTGTGCACTGTTGTCTCTGGCCTCGTGATTATTACTTCTTTATAGGACATGGCTAACAGATTCCTGTAGAAAGCATGAAACCCAGGTCTCTAAACTTTAAAGGATTTTACTTAATCAGCATTGTTTTTCACAGAAACGAGTCATCGAGGCAGGGTGTGTGGTTATATCTAGTGTGTCATATGAAGCTGAGAAGACAGGTAGGGTGGGGTTGGGAAGGTGTGTGGTTGACAAGGGAGGCAGGGTCTGTGGTGATGGGTGACAGCACACAGGCTCTACAGACAACTCTTCCTCCTCCTAGAACCCCAGAGAGCATGACTTCAAGGAAACCCATTGTTTCGTGTTGAGGAAGAAGCGGAGGAGGGGTTGCATACAAGGAGGGCCACTAGGGACACACAAAACTAGACAGAAAGGTCTGCCTTTCCATACTGAGCTGCCCTAGGACTTTGATTTTTGTACATGCCAAACCCTCTGTTCAAACCCACAACCTTTGCACTGAGTCCTTCTCATGTGATAAGAGTCTTCTCTGAGTCATCACTTCATTCATTCATTCATTCAATATTTGAGGGTCACCTGCCATGCTCACATGCTCCACACTGTGGAGCCCAATAATGCCTTATGACTCATCTTCAGGCCCTCTTCTATACCCTAGCATGCACCCTGGAATGATTCAGTAATCTGCAAAGTTTGGGGAGTTGGTGTGTGTCTGCTCACCAGGAGCGTAGGACCTTCACACCAGAGACACCCAGAGGTATGGTTGGGTTCATTAGACCTTCAAATCCAGTCAAGCAAGCAAGGATGGGAGAATCCTAGCTTCTGTGCTCTATTCGTCTGCCTGCCCGTAGATCCATTTATCCACTTGTGTATTGTATCCATCTGTCCATCTTACCATACATTCATCCAAGCATTCACCCATATATGCATGCATGCATACATGCATCCATCCATCCATCCATCCATCCATCCATCCATCCATCCACCTCTTACTCATTCTCTCATCCACTCATATCTACGTACCCCATCCACCCATCTTTTAATTCATCTATATTTTCATACATACGTACACACACCCATTATCCATTCTCCCACCCATCCATCTATCATGTACCTATCTATACTCTTATTCATCTGTCTTCCCATTCATCTACCCATCCTTTCATCCATCTATGCATCCATCCATCCACCTGCCCACCTATCTTTCTATTCATGCATCTATCTACACTCTTATCCATCCATCCATCCATCCATCCATCCACCCACCCATCTTTCTCCAACAAGCATTTACTGACTTCCCACCGTATTGCAAATGGCACAACAGGCACTGGACATGTGGGGAATGAGACTAAGGTAGAGGCTTTCCTCTTGAGCTGTCTCTTTAAGGGCAATACTAGAGAGGAAAGGTCTCCATGAGTGGGGAGAGGTACCCTACTAGTAGCAAGAAGGTTAGAAGGAGTAATGGCCACATGTGGGGTTCAGTGGGGGGAGGGTCCTGACTGCTGCACATCTACTAAGCTTCAGGTGCTGGAGCTGCAAACAAGAGCAACACCCCGGTCATCTTGGCAGGACCATATGGCTGGAGGCTGGGCTTGGAGTTTACAGGGACTCAGATGGGGCCTTGAGAGGGCCTTGGAAAGCAGGAAGGGGTAGCCAGTACTTGACTGGCTCAGAGTTTCCAGACTGTGCTTCTGGGAACCCCAAGTTTCCCACTGGGTACCATGGTACCAATTGGGAGGTGGCACAGGGGTCATGATGGCAGCTTGGTACATGGATCAGGATGGTGGCTTACGGGCAGCTCATTCCTGATGGGAATTTCTTTCCTGCATGGGGAAGTAGCAAAGCTGGGCAAAGCCTTCAGGGATGAAGACAGGAGAATGAGGGGAGGTCTCAGCCTCAGGGTGCCAGGTCTGGGATCCTCTCTCAGCACTTCTGTATGAGGACAGTAGGGCTTAGGGAGCTATGAGTTGTCCTGGTCCACTTAGATTCTTCCCACCTCCCATACAGTATCATGTGGGTTGCTGTGGAGACACCCCTCTCTATCTTCACACCCCTCCCTAAGACACACACCCCTGTGCCCCGCCTTCTTCACTGCCAGCCAACAGCTCTGCCTCACCTCATGGGAGCCTTGAATTAGCAGAAATGTTCTAGGATCCCACGCTTCATTGTGTTTTATTAAGAGCACCAGAGCTGGTTCTGGCTGGCACAGCTGCTGGCCGTTCCCACCCTCCTCTCTGAGCAGGGCCTGAGCCACATGTTACGGGCTGCTGTGAGGAGGGAACCCTGCAGATGCACACAGACTCTGGGATTTAGAGAGAGAGCCCTGCGAGGTGTTCACACATCTAACGCATCTGGTCTTGTAGTAGCCATTTGGAGGATGGGCTCAGAGAGACCGAAGGCCCAAACCAGAGTCACACAGCACAAGGAACATGCCCCTAGTCTTTAGTTTATGACCCTTCCTTCGGGCTCTCTGCAAATCCAAGACCAGACCAGTGTCCTGTCCCAAGAGGAGTTACTCTCTGTCCCCTAATGACTGCAGGGATGATTGGTGCCCACCCAGCGACGTGTGAGTTTGCGCTTGGGACCCCGAGAAAGCACAAACATTTGTTTATATCTTCTTGGGAAGCCAGCCTCTCCCCACTGCCCGGAAGATGCTGCTGGGGTGATGGAGAGTGGTGGCTGTGGTCCTTTTGTTGGTAGCCACGGAACACATGTGGTGGCAGTGTCTGTGGAGTCTGGAAGGACTGGAGGTGTCTTGGGAGAAGGAAGGAGGGAGCGTCTTGCTCTCCGTATTATTACTGTTGTTGTTATTATCTGTTACAATTGGCTTGATTAACTATCACTGACTGATCTACCATGTGTCAGCTGATGTGGCACTAACTGGGACCCTAGGACTGACAATGGAGTAGATGAGGCAGCTGTAAATATCTGGTTGTGGCCCTGCAGTGAACAGAGGAGACAGTGAAGGGTCTGGGATGGAAGGAGGGACCATCCAGGGTGGCTTCTCAGAGGCGGTGTCCTTGAACTGAACAAGGGGAGGAAGGGAAATGGGAAGAGTTCAGCTCCACCTAGCCAAGGTGTGTGCTTGTTGCTGACCCCTTCTCAGGGAATCCTTACGCAGACATCCACATTACTGTCACCTGCAGCCCCTGGTGCTCTTTTGGCCGTGGATGCCAGAAACAAGGCATTCTGAGTCCAAAAATGCAGAGTAGAACCTGGGCACAAACACAGATTGGACCTACTCCGGATGGGTCCATAGTGGGTCTAGTTGGCAGATAAGGAAACTAAGCCCCACTGGGGTGCTGATTTTGGGGGAGCTGGGTTCCCCTGGAGTCTATCTATCCCTTCTGACTCCTCTTCTGCTTCCTGCTAGAGTGTGTCTCATGGGGTGGGAGCAGAGCTATAGCACTGACGATCTACCCCTCGCCTGATCAGTTCCACTGGGTCCTCAGATGGCCTCTGGGTCCCCTCGGCCCCAGGGAGGGCACAGTGGGCTAGGTGGCTGGGAGCCCATATGTATTGACGTCCCTCGGAGCTGGCAGGCGATGGGAAGCAGAAAGGTATTAATTAGCAGTTATTTGCTGGCAGTGAGATGGATAGAGATTAAGGTGTCGGCCGGCACATCCGTTTTGTAGCAGCCGAGAAGCAGTGGTAAATCAGCGCTATGAATCGATGCTGTGAGAAGGAGATACGTTTTAATCTTATTAGTGGCGTAGCGTGATGGAGCTGAGAGAAGCCTCACTCGGGCCGAGGAGGGGGAGGCTATTGTGCTCGAGAGGTGGGGGATGCCTTATGGGAGGATTCCAGGCAGGGAGTCAGCAGAGGGACTCTGCCCAGCTTCCTGGTGTCTTTGTCAAGGATCTACCCCTACTGTGTGCCCTTCTGGGACCTCCTCAGGAATGGATGGCTCTGAGTTCATCTGCATGGCCTGGTTTGGGTTTGACTTGTGCCCAGGGTTACTCAAGTTCAGGATCAAAGTTAAACTATGCCTGCTTCTTGGTGAAGGGCTGAGGCTGAGAGACTGGCTGATGAATGTGGAGGGGATAGGGTTGTGGCCAGAACTTTGGCGGGTATTGGATGCCACTGTGAATAGTACGGCCTTCCAACAACTTAGGACAGTGGGCATGTCTGTGTGCATGATTGCAGGTCACGTGTGCATAGCATGCATGCAGAGGTGGGGGTGGTGGTGTTGGCAATCACCTTCCATCTTTCTGAGACCCCAACACACTGCATATTCTGGAGTGGCTGGCCCCAGAGCTTCTGGGGGTTCTCCTGCCTTCGCCTCCCATCTCACCACAGGAGAAGTGGGGTCACAGTTACACACCACCATGTCCGGCTCACACGGGCTCCAGAGATTCAAACTCACAGTCTCACAAAAATGCTTAACCCACTGCGCCACCCCCACCCTGTCATGTCCCCTTTCCCCAGGAGAAGAGACGAGGGCTCCCTGTGAATCAGGAAAAGCCATCCAAGGTTTTTCCACTTCTTAAGGAATTGGGCACAGCCCCAGAGAATCTCTTGTCCCAGCTCGGGGACAGGATACCAATAATGGGCTTTTGTCCTTTCCTTTTCATGTGTCTTAGGAATAGGAGACGTACTGGTGGCTCAGGGTTGACTTCCTGACCCCTTTTCTGTACCCAGAGACAAGGGAAGATGTAGCATCTCCTTCTCCAGCCACGACTCCCTGCTGTGAGTGTGTCATCTGGATATTGGGTATGGGAATCAGATGCCAGTCTTGGACCGCCCCCCCATCTACCATCTGTGTGGCCCTGGGCAAGTAACTTCACCTCCCTCAGCCTCGGTTTTCCAGTATATAAATGGGAAACAGCTGCCACACGTGGTTGTTATAAAAGTCAAATTAAGTCATTCCCTCACTCACAGAATGGCTCTTTGTAGGGTGTAGCAGTTAGCCATGTGGTGCTGTAACAAGCAAGCCTCCAGCTGCCCTCAGAGGGCTCACCTGCTGTCTGTTTTTCTGCTCATCCAAGGGCCCACTGCAGCTGGCTTTCCTCCGCACAGTTATAGGGATCCAGGCTCCGTCCACCTAGCAACCCTAATGCCCTTTTCTGGGGCCGTATCTTCCTGCTTTCTGCCCAGTAGAAAAAGAAAGAGAGAAAAAAGGCTTTCCTAATTATTTGAAGATTTATAACCATATTCTTCTCTTGACCTTCTGCCACCTGTCACCCCAGGGTGCAGGCTTGGGATAACGGGGCAAGTGGAGACAACCTCGCCAGGGTGGCCATGGGTTTCTGACCCTGCTGTAGTCAGAACCGTACGCTTCTCTTGCTGCTGGCTCTGTGTCATGCCAGAGTCTCTGTTGCTTGGACTCCTCTGCTTCAAAGTATCTGCTGCCCCAGCGCTCAGCACTGAGGAGGTACAGTGTTTACGCAGCGTGAGAGAGGCACATGGGCCAGTGGACAGAAGGAGACCTGGCCATTCCACAGGGCCCTGAGGCTCTCCTGGGATTTGCTGCCAGTCTGTGACCTTGAGGGCCCAGCCTGCCTAAGGACTAGACTGCTGGAGTCTTGCCTCTGAGTGTGTGTGTGTGTGTGTGTGTGTGTGTGTGTGTGTGTGTGTGTGCAAACGGCAGATGGCCTATCTAAGGAGCAGGGTCCTCTGTAAGCACCCTTGAAGAGGTCATTCAACCTGGGTGATCCCAACTTGCTGCAGAGGGGTGACCAAGGTAGTGGAAGGAACCCCCTCAGTCTTTCCTTGATAGAACCCCGACAACCCAAACTGCCTGCCCACCACATGCCAGCTGTGACTACTCCTCTACATTTCGCTGTACTTGAGGCCATGGAGGGTGCCGTGGCAGGCGTGGCAGGTGTCCTGTGGTCACCCTCCCATCCAGAGTGTTTCTGGTGGTCCCTACTTCCTATCCTAGTGGCCAGCAGAGCAAGCACAAAGACAATATAGATTAGGCAGGCAGGAACAGGAGGGGACCCCAGTGACAAGTGAAGTGGGTTCCTCTTCTTTGCCAGGCTGGAAAGAACTTAGCTTTAAATTCTTCACCTAAATAGAGCCGTCTCCACCCTGCCTCCCGCAAAGATGCAGAGCATTTTTTTGGAGCAATTAAGGAAAAGCATAAGTCAGTCCGGGTTTAAAAGCTCCCTCCATCTGACTCTGAGGCTGGCTAAAATTAGAGCCTCTGTCAAGGAGGGGGCAGGGAAAGCAGAGGTTCACCAGGACTGGGAGTGAAGCCAGCCTTCAGGCCAGGGCTGGAGCAGGGGAGCCGGGGCCACCAGTCCCACCTTACCTCTGCTGACTGGAGCACCTGGGCATCTGCCTCCAGACCTGGACTTCCCAGATGCCTGCTCTGGGGGAAACTGTGTGTACACAGTGATAGAATGAACTCACACACGTTTACTGTGTGGCCTTGAGCAAATGGCTCCACCTCTCTGAGCCCGCAGTATCTGCTTCTAACAGCCCTTCCCCATTACGGGATCACATCATGTGAGCAGATGGGGTTTGAGCCAGCGCTGCTGAGCATGGCTAGCTGGGGTGCAGCCTGAGCACCCCGCAAAAATGCTCGGGTGAGAATGCTTTCAGAATTCAGGGTTTGGACTGGCATTGCCTAGTCTGCCACCCTGGAGACGGGACTGGTGTCTAAACTGTCACTTGGAATTGGATTGTCTCATCTGCATTTTAAACACGGAGCCCACCGGGAAGTTCAGACAAGATCAGAGTGGTTCCAGGCACCAGACAAAGTTTGGCTGTGTGGAATTTTCCGCTTATGTCGTCACACACCTTCCAGAAAGTTACAGACCTTGGAGAATCTTGGACTTCAGGTTTTTTGATGTAGGGTGCTTGACCTGGGCCTATTAGAAGACTGGCAATATCCCCCTGTCGCCTCTGACGTGAGACTGTCCCCTGCACCTGGCCACCACAGCACACAGTGAACACAGGAACTGTGATCCTCACCTTAGCCACTAGTGACACATCCCCAAGGCGGACACTCTCCCTCTCTCCCCACAGCCTAGGCCCAACAACAGGGTTCCTGTGCAAACGGGGTCCCTGAAGGTTGACGCCATCTGTCCCTGATGCGCACACAATGTCTCCCTCCTTCGAGAGCCAGGGCATTCCGAGCACCAAGAGCATTCTGGGAGCATTTTCTTTGGAGGTGAGAACCAAGCGAGACCCATCTCACACCCAGGAGGTCACTGCCCAGTTCCTACCATGTGCTGGGCTTCAGTGTGCCACCTTCCAAGGAACTGGTGCCAGCCGGAGAGTGGACGCTACAGCGACTGGGGAGCATGCAGTGCTCTGAGGTGACAGAGAAAGGGTGGGAGATAAGTGGAGGAGCGAGCGAGTCGTTGGAATCGGGAGTGACTGGATGTGTGAATGAATGAATGAATGAATGAGTGAATGTGTGAGGAAGAAAAGGAGGGAATAGGCGAGAGAGGGAATGAAGGAGCGAGTAGATGGACGGGTGAATGGAAGGCCACACCTCCCTTCTGAGGCCTCCTGACCCCACCCTTTTTTTCCAATTCCTGGGGAGGCCATACACAGTTGTGGAGACATAGCCCTGTCCACCCTCTGCCAGCCACTGAGACTGTACAACAGGCCAAGGCATAGCCATCACTCAGGCCCCTCCAGAGCTAGGCATTCACCCATCACCTGTGAGCCCAAAGGCCCTGAGTGTGGATTGAGTAGCATCTCTCTACGGGATGACTTTGTGGCTCCCCCTGGGGTGAGTTAATTACTCCCAGCTTATCGGCTCATCTCCAGGCCTCTTATCTGTGAGTAAGCGTTTGGGCAAACACATTAGGTCCAGCTAGGGCCTTTGGATAAACACCTGCTGCCTCTTCTGGCCCAAAGCTGGGTGCCCACCCATATGGCCAGCACCTTTCTGGCCGAGCGTTGCTGTTGCACACCACCAAGTCTGTCCAACTACCCAGCATTCATCTCCTGGGGTCCTGACAATCCCTGGTGCCTGAGCCCTGGCTCTTCATCAGTTCAGCCCTGGGCCTCAGTAAATCCAGGTAATAAGGATGAGGAAAGCCTGCATACAGCTCCTGGCTATGTCCGGAGGACTAGGGCTGTCTGGGTCTTGTACCCAGTGCTGCCCTCAGCCCTGAGGGAAATGAACTCTCATTATTCCTGCTTCACACTTTGGGCGACTGAACCCCTGGTACAGCCACTAACAGGGGTGGCGGTGGCTGATCTTGCTGTCCTGCTTAGAGCTGTCTGTGGTTCTCTGGCCAGTGGATCCTCCTGGATGTAGGAGATCTCTGAATCGACCCCTAACATCCAGTACCCCAATGCATAGTGATGGGAGCCACCTTGGGGAAACAGAGACTTAAATGAAGTTCACAGCTGTGATCCGTTTGCATGGATTTTCACCACGGAGGGTGGATTTTCACGTGTTTATCATCTGATGATCCCACCGCAACCCTTCGAAGTAAGCAAGACATATTTATTTAACAAATATTTATGTACTACTTACTGTGTGCTGGGCAAGCTCTGAAGCGCCTTATGAATATTAATATCCTTAATCGGCATTAAAAACACTGCTGGAGCCTATTGTTTCCCCCATTTTATGAATGAGTACATTAGGCACAGAGAGGTTAAGGCACTGACTCAAGGCCACATAGCAAGTGAAGGACAGAGTTAGTCAGTAAGGCTGCAACTGCCTGCCCGGGCTCGGACTGAGCATCAAGGCTGCTGAGAGACGGGGATTAACACATGGGCGCTAGCATCAGTGAGCTTTAAGATCCGTATCTTGCATGGATACAACATAATCCCTCCCAGGCCACAGGCCACCTTTCTTCCCAGCAGCAGTTTTGTGTTGGTGTGGGTTTTACATCTTCCATGACAAGGCCCGAGAAGTTTCAGGGCCAGAGGTCACAGAGGAGTCACTCTCAGGAGTCACAGGCTCTGGGGGTTCCCTTCAAACCAGAGCCAGATGCAGGGATTTGGACATGACTGGTATCTTCAGCAGTGGCTCCAGGAGGCAGCTGCAGTGTGGAGGGAAGAGACTGGGGACCTGTTGATGGCCAGGGACACTTTGGAGTGCAAAGTCCTGCCTGGCCCCACATCGAGTCAAGCACATAGGTGGTAGATTCCTCTTGGGTGAGATTGTGTGTGTCGGGGGGGAGGGTACCCAGTATGGTTTCTAAGCTTCTGCTCTGTTTGCAGTTGGGGAAACTGAGGTACAGAGGGGAAGCCCCACGGTCTGTAAACTAGGCAGGAATCAGGCTGCCAATCATGGAGCTTTTATGGGATGCCCACTGGATGCTGGCCGGTAGCTCTATCCTGACAGTGGCCCCGATGGGACCCAGTCCTCCTGAGTCCTTAGTCCCTCCTGAGCTCAGCCCATATTTTCTTGATTCTCGGGGATGGTCCCAGTTGAAGATCCTTTTATTCCTTTCAATTAAGACGATTTGTGGCATATGTAACCCAGCACGTGACATTTAAACCTCTGTAAAACACTTTGTGTGAGTAAATTCACTCTTTCCTCCAAGAAGGAGTGTGACTACTGAACAGAACTGGGGTGCAGGCTGACTCACAGAACCCATTGCTGGGGATCTGTGCCTGGGACACCCTCACGAGAGCCAGGGACTCTCAAATTCTCCACGGCTGGAAGATTGCGGGGCTTCCTGGGTGACGTCTCCCAGTTGGTGCATGGCCTCTGAGCTGTCCCACCCTCCCTCTGACACCCTGGTGTCTCTCAAGGTCCTCACTCTCCCACAAGGGTCAACCAGCTGGTTGTGGTTGTGGGAAGGCCCTGGGGCATGCTGGTAACTGCCAGTCTGATTTCTGTTGCTGCAACAGACTACCAGAGACTATGTTATTTATTAACAACATAAAAGTGTATTTGGCTTGCAGTTCTAGAAGCTGGAAGTCTGGAGCCTGGTGCTGGCATCTGCTTGGCAAAAGGTGAGCTTGGGGTGCATCTGGAAGTTCAGCCGAACCCTGGGTTGAAGTCTGGCTGCACTGTGTGCTAGGGTGTGAGCCTGGACAGACTGAACAGTTGTTCTGGGCCTGTGCCCTCAACTGTGGGATGGGCTAAATTAACTGTGCCTGCCGGTGCCTGCTCCCCAACACTGTGACACTTCTTGTGCCCCTGCCTCACTGTAAGATCAGCTCTGTCTGGGGATCCATCCCAGAGCTGAGAGCTACAGTGGTTCAGAATCAAGGGCCATGAGCTTCCCCAGTAGCACTGGACCTGACTGCCTACAGGCCAGTTGGATGGACGTCTGTGGGAGGAGAGACATCTATGGTAAAGCATGTGTGTGTGTGTGTGTGTGTGTGTGTGTGTGTGTGTGTGTGTGTGTGTGTGATTTAGGCCCCATTTGTTAATAAGGACAAGTTGACTTTAGAGCAAGAGATATTGTGGTCAGACACAAGAAGGCACTTTTCGCTCTTCAGATTAGCAAGGTTGGCTATCTGGTTCTCAACTGGCTGCGTGTGGAATGATGGTGGAGTAAGAGGAACCCAGAGCCCAGGCCATAGCGCAGGCAGTGAAGACAGGAAAAGGAGAGAGAGGAGGTGGGAAGGGAGATACTCAGCTGAGAGAGCCCGAGAGGTCCTGTTCCTTGTCTGCTCTTCCTGGAGAAATGAAGCAAATGGCTTCACCTCTCTGGGCTTCCATTTACTTATCAGTAAAAGTGGGAGAACTAGCAGCAAATTCTGCTGGCTCCACCCACTGTCTCTCCAGTTCCATATAGAACTGTATAGTCTGCAGCCACGACTTCACACACACACTATGTCCAGCGTAGACCCTGCATAGTCTACACCCCACCCACCCTGAGAGGCCCTTTCCGTCTCTGCAGCAGCCCGGCTTGAACACGCTGTCTCTATTTTACAAACGAGAACCCTGAGGTTTAGAGAGGTTGGCCACTTGTTCATTGTCAGAACAAGAACTCAGGGATCAAACCCTGGCTTGGGATGGGATGCTGGAGTTAGTCTGGGTCTCCAGTGTCCACTCTGCTGGCCTCTGGTGGGAAGGCTCGGGGCCCTGACCCAGCTGGTGAAATCACTGCCTCTGGTTAATCTGCAGGCATGCACCAATGCTCCCCTGATGCAGTATAGAAGGGGGACCTGTTCCAGGCAGGGCGCAAGCTCCATGGGGTCCCTTCTCTGAGGGACCGATGGAGGTGTTCAGTTTCTCTGTGCCTCAGTTTCCCTATCTGTGACCCTCAAGGCTGGTGGCCAGATGGAGGTGAGGGTGGCCCAGCTGCAGCTGCTGTCCTGGCTGAGGAAGTGTCTGGGAAGCCAGGCTTCCCGCAGCCTCGGATGAGACAACTTTATAAAACTGCTTTTGGATTCTGAGGGGGCAGGGTGCCTGAAAGCTGGTGGTAATCAGCGTGTTTGAGACACACAACAGAAAATCGCGCATTCCCTGGCTGTCATTATCCCACCTGCCGGCCTGAGCAGGGGGACATTGCCCACTGGAGGGAAAGCAGAGGGCAACGGGGAGATTTCCATCTTAGAAGTCATCACCCTGCGTCCAGGGACAAGGCTGCCCTGGCCTTTGTTCCCTGGCTCTCACGCTGGTATCTAAAAGCCACCCATTACCCTGTTTTCACCACCAATTTCCTGGAATCATCCTCCTGAACCACCTGGGGGACTTTGTAGACACACAAAGGCATTCAAAGTTAATAGCAAAGCCGGGGTGGAAACTCAACCGTAAACCCACCTCCTCCCTGTGCCCAGCATCCGGCCCCTGCCTGGCAGTGTGGGCTCTGCTGCCCCAGTTGGCACTGGGCCTTGGACATGGGGAATGGTGACAGCAAAGGTCCTAAAAGGGTGACCTTCCCCCTGCAAGACACATTTGTTTGTGCCCAACAACACACAGGCAATAAATATAGCCATAATTTATGTAGATGTTTTGAAGTCCTGCAGAAGGGTAAGTAGGAACCAAGATGGTAATATTCCTCATGTCAGCTTTGAGGGCAGTCAGTAGTTCAAGTTCACCGTGAGCCTGCATGCAGGCAAGCCCCTGCGGACACGGACAAGAGGGCTTGTATGTCCTCAGTGTGTCCTTGGGCCCCCAAATGGCTCTGGGAGGAGACAGACCAGATGCCGGAGGAGGCAGCTCTAGCATCTCTAAGCTCTGCTCTTCCTCCTGGGGAGACCTCTTGGTTGGAAGGGACAAAAGCCTAGCCTGGTCTTGTAGGACTGGGTGGACCAGTGTTGAATCTGGCTGTGCTATGCAACCTTGAGAAGATCTTCCACCCTCTCTGATGCTGTTGGGAGCATGCAGGGCATTGTGAAGAGCCAGGCAGAGCTGGAGGTGTGACATGCCAGGGGCTCTCACTTCTGTCACTTGCCCACTTCCTTGCAAGCTTAGAAGAGCCAGACTGGCTGCTGAGTCGGCCTCAGAGCCCCCAGTGAGAATCCTTGTTTTGGGTAGAATGTTCCATGTGGAATCGCTGTGTCAGTTTTGGCCATGCCCTGGAGATGACCCTTGTGGCAGGGGACACTTCAGACCTTCCAGCGAGCAAGCCATCAGGGTGGGCTGTGAGAGTGGAGGGTAGCTGCTCCTATCCCACACCACTGGCGCTTGGCAGAGAGGGGGTTCCTGTTGTCTATTGGAGTGGGAGGAGCAGAGTGGGGTCCCCCAGCCAGCCTGTGCCGTGGCCAAGACTGCAGCCATGGAGGATCTCAAGAGTCTAATTGGGGTCACCCTCAGATATTCTCCACCCCACCCCTCACTCCCCTCCTCCTAGCACCTCTCCCATCCTTAGCCAGCCTCCAGCAGATCCCACGAGTGTCATGCGTCTTCCTCCAGGTCGTCAAATGAGAAGAGCATGGCCCAGAGGTTAGGTGACGAATCAGGGTCACACAGTGAGGCCAACACCGGGGTCCACACGTGTCTCCTCTTCCCACTCATCCCCATATCCAGAATCTGGCTGCTTTTCTCTATTGCCACTGCCGCCCCCAACCCAGACCACCATCTGCCGTTCCTGCTTCCTCCCAGCTGGCCCTGGCTGCCACTCTCACCCTCCATATCAGCTCCTCGTGGTGCCCAGAGACACGTTATTAAAATGTAAATCAGATCCGATTGCTTCCCAGCTCAAACCCTCCAAGGCTGTGGTACTCCTAATCCCGCAGCTCATCCAGCCTGCAGGCTGCAGCATCTACGACCTTACCCCTCCCTCGTCTCACCCACACACTTACCGTTTCGGTTCCCTCAGGGTCCCCTGGCTGTCTCCCCCACACCTCTTGTGAGGAGCTGTGCCATCAGAGACTTTAGGTGTCTTACCTGAGGTGGCGCAGCTGGTTAGCGGTAGATCCAGGATTTGAACCGACAGTTCTGTTTGGCAGGCAGGCTCTGAGTCTCAATGCCAACCGTGAGCTGGTCTGTTTTACTCTCTGTGACGTCTCCAGTGCCCAGGGCAAGGTGTGCTGACAGGATAAAGGAACATGGACCCGAGTGAGCAAGACCCAGTAGGAGTCTCAGAGGCCAAACCCATGGAAGCAAAGACGTGGATGAGGCGAATCTGTGCCACTTGGGGACCATTTTGTTGTCGTCTGCGAGTGAGGTTGTTTGTATGCAGTGTGGAGCGGCCACCCCACACAAAAGGACCAGTGTTTGTTACAAGCTCAGACCCGAAGCCCAAGGCTTGAGTTGAGCAGACATGCCTGGGGCTCTGGGAGGCAGCCTGCTGGAAGGCATGCGGTTTTATCCCCAGGTCTCCAACAGACTGAGTCCGGGGACAGGGCTCCGGGTCTGTAGTGGCCTGCAGAGCATCTTACTGGGACAACAGGGGCGAAGTGTGTGCTACATGCGTGCCCCGAGCTCTGCCAGTCAGTGCTCGGACCCAGACCAGCCACCTGCAGGGCCCTGGGGCTGCTTGGGTACTGATGCCTAGAGACAGGAGTGCTTGGGAGAAGGGAGACTGGGGTGCTTGGGAAGCCAGGGCTGGAAGCTCCTACAGATCTTGGGGTGAGGCCCCTGTGTGACAGGGAAGGTGACTGGACAGAAGGGATATCCGATAAGTGCGGGCGTTCGATTGCATGGCTAAATCACTAATTGGTGCTGTCAATACCAGCCTCTGTGAGACACAGGACAGTTCCTGCTCGGAATTGGGATGATGCATCTCACGGAGCTGGCTGGATGTCTGCCTGGCACAATGGTGTCCCCAGTGCTGCCTGGCTCAGTAGTCAGCTCCACACATGGAGAGAGCTCTTAGCAGGGTAACTCCTGGAGTAGGCTCTCCTGGGCTTCATTTACCCACTCTTCCTCAACTATGTGACTGTGGTCCAGTGTCCCCCCTTATCACTTACTTGTAAAGTGTCATTAAGTCTACTGTAGGGTCTGAGGCCTCTGAAAACTCCAGTGAAGTCCTGAGAAGAATGTAGACTCTGGGCATCTGGAACCCAAAAACCCCAAATCCAAAATGGTCCCAAATTCAAGTGCCAGCCCAAAATCATGATGGAAAAATTCCACAGCAGGATACGGTTTTGTGCACAAAATAATTAAGCTCATTGTATGCGGCCTGGTGGTGTAGCTCAGTGTTCATGGGACCCTTGTTCCTTTCACACTGCAAATGAACAATCATTCATCTATCCATCCATCTGTCCATCCATCCACATATAAGGCATGAAATTACCACGAGACCATGTCAGAGTTACACGAAAAGCAAACGTGAATTTGGAGTTTAGATGTTGACTAATCTTAGTTGTCAGCCTGACAGGATCTGGACTCACCTCGGAGACAAGCCTCTGGTCATGGCTGTGAGAAAGTTTCTAGATTGGGTTAGCTAAGGTGGGAAGACCCACCCTGAATGTGGGTGGTACTGTCCCATGGACTGGGGTCCTGGGCTGAATAAAATGGAGGAAGTGAGCTGAACACCAGCATCCATCTCTCTCTGCTTCCTGACTGGGGATGCCATGTGACCGGCTGTCTCAGGGTCCTGCTGCCGTGCCTATCCCACTGAGGATGTGACTGGGGTTGCCATGTGACCGGCTGTCTCAGGGTCCTGCTGCCGTGCCTACCCCACTGAGGAGGTGACTGGGGTTGCCATGTGACCAGCTGCCTCTTGGCATTGACTTCAGAGGTCACACTGACATCCCTGTCCCCACCGAGCCCTGCATCCGGTTCATGTCCAGCCTGAGCCGAGTCCTCTGTCCTCACTGGGCCCTGGCACCTGACCTCCACCAGGGAGCTGCAGCCAGCACAGCAATGGCTGGTTAAACCGCAGTGATTGGATTCTCACCTTGAGCCACGCGGGGCCTGGCTGCTCCTCTCCTCCCAGCCTGCGACTGGGTTACCATCCATCTTTGTAGATAAGGCCGTTCGGGTCAGGGAGGCCACACGACCTGTACAGGGAAAAGGAGGTGATTGACTCTGCAGCCAGGTATGAGTGACCGCAGCTAGGGATGCAGATCAAGGTCACGCCAAATCCCGTGTTCAGTGAAGAGCTTGTAGTTAATAGAACAGCAGCAGCAACAAGAAGCAGGCATTTTCAGATACATCATTAGAAACCTGAGGTAGGCAGGTTACGGGAAATCACTGCCACGGGCATCAGAGGGAAGCTGAAGGCATCCTTTGCCTTTGGTGGAAGCTGAAGGTTAGTCTGTATTTTCCCAAAGCTTTTTTTTACATGATAGCCAGAAGGGTGTCCCATTAAAAACAGGTGGGCAACCGATGCCGACTGAGAGGGCTGAAAACACCTTGGTTAGGATTTGCAACATTCCAACTCTCCAGCATCACTGGAGAGTTTCATCAGTCTTGCGGCCTTGTCGTGTGTTTAACGCAGGCTCAGCTTTTGCGGGAGCCCCCATGTAGACCTCCACCCTCAAGTCTTGTGTGAAAGTCCATCACTACGCCTCAGAGCCCCTGTGGCTCCATCTTATTCCCCAGCCGAGTTCACCTCACTCTACGAGACACTGACATTCAAAACAGGCCTGGGCCCAAGGGCTTCATGTCCTCTCCCAGGCCTGTTCTAATCTCTCGTTTTTTAGGTACTGTGTCACCCACAGACCTGCTGATGAGATTTCACTGTCCCATGACCACAGTGGCCTGTCTGTGCATCTGCCTTCAGATGGGGCGTGTATTCTCCATGCAGCCTGGTCCCCAACAGGGACCTGAGCAGGTGCTCTGCTGGATCAGGGTCTCCAAAGCAGCTCCTTAGGGGAGAAAAAGGGGAGCGGGTAGACTTGGGCCTGTAAGCAGGGACTCTGTCCCTGGGCATGTGTGGTGATGCTCCTGTGTCTCCTGCCTGCTCCATAGCTGTAACCCCTGTGGCCTGATTGACGGTTGCATTAGGTACCCAGCTCAGGGGGGGTTTCAGACCCTCACTCCGTGGGAACTGCCAGGAGGTGAGGGTTCTGTCCTCTTTGTGCTGTGTGTGACCTTGGGTACCAAGGAGATGATGATGCCTGGTTAGCATGACTGCATGGGAGTGAACCCCCCCCCCCCCGGTCTCTGTGCACAGCTTACTGCAGGGAATTTCTTAGGAACCCACCCAACACCAGGTGCAGCACAGAGAGTGGCTGGTCCCAGCTCACCCACTTCTCCATGGGTGATGCTGTGGAGCCCCTGAGTGGGAGGGGCTCTGGGCAGTCAGAAAGCTGAGTCCCTGCCCAAGGCTGCAGGGTTGTGCAAACTCCAGGAGGGCTGAGCCTGTGCTGGGGGCTGAAGGCGGACTGCGCTGGCATGGTGGGCATGGGGAAAGCGCTCTGGCAGGCCTGGAGGCAGAGAGCTTTGCGCTTTCCGGATGCTGGAGCCACGCTGTGACCTTGGTGTCTTGGTGTGCCTCATTTGTAGCCGGGGGAGGAGGAAGCTAATGAGGAGTGGGTGCAAGGCCAGGAGGCTAATTGATTAATGCTGGGTTGTGCTTTGATGAGCGACACGGGGCCGGTGAAAGGTGAGGTATTAGTGCTCACACGCATAATTTCATGTCCGCCGATGGCAGTCTGTGTAAATAGTTACCCAGCAGGAGCCGGTCTAGTAAGCAGTCCACTGTTCCAGGCCCCTCCAAGGCCCTGGGCAGGGGCTAGGCATGCCTGTCCTTTCCCACCATGACGACATCATTCCGACTGGGTGAGCCCATGCCTGGGACCGAGACCGGCTCTTCTATTGTCTAAGGCACAACCTCAATGAAGTGAGGAAACAAACTCCTGGCAGACCACATGTATTCACCTTCCCTATGTTATGTCTCCCTCCTCTTCGCAAACCAGGAGGGGGTTCAGAGAGACTAAGCAATGAGCCCAAGGATGCACAGCAAGTGGGTGTCAGAGCTAAGATACCCATCCCAGCCAACTTGGCTCTGCCTGAACTTGGCCTTCAGGAAAGTGAAGCTGAGGTCATGGAGCCCAGGCCTGGACCCCGGTGGAGGCCTCTCCTGCCGAGCCTCTGCAGAACCTCATGCTGAGAACACAGAAGGGAGCTGCAGCGTCCCCACTGGGGACAATCCTAGGTGGCTCTGGGTTCCACTAACCTCCATCTCCTTCCAAGTCCTCACAGTGTGACAGGAAGGTGGCAAGGTTATGCTGAGACCTGGTTCCAGTATTCAGTAGGTCCCACGAGAACCTCCTGACTCCACAACTTTCTGTATCTCCAGTGCTGGAGGGGATGGGACCCGAAGCCTCTGCACACTAGGCAGGCGCTCTGCCGCTGAGCCACACCCCAGCTCTGTCCATCTCTGAGCTGTGCCCCATCTCTGCCAGCCTCTGCTGCACCCCAGCTCTGCCCACTGCTAAGCTGCCTTCCTCCTCCACAGCGCCAGCCTCTGGTTCTCCTGGATCTTGGGGGGCTGAAAGATGCTGACACTGCTCCATCCTCTGTCCCTTGACCTGGGAACTGAAGCACCTGCTCCATGTCCTTGCAGTGAGAGACCTTGCCCCGTGACTGCCCAGTTCCCATGCTGTGACTCTGTGGGACTCTGCTGCAGCCCTCCATCTGTAGTCGCCCTAGGCAGGGGTTTGGCTCCTGTCTGTGGCTCCCATGTCATTCTCCTGCCGTGGCTGTGACTGCTCTGGCTTCTGCCCCTCTGGGTCAGGCCAGTGGTTGGGAAATCAGTCCAGTTTGCTTCCACCTCCCTCCCTGGGCTGCCGGGCTAATGGACACTAAGTGGTTATTTTGCAGACGAGGAAACAACAATTAGGAAAGGCTAAGTAACTTTCTTGAGGTCACAGATTTGGTTCTCGTTTGGTTCTGGACTCATTTTTTTTTAAATTTATTTATTTATTTATTTTTTTGCTTTGCCAGATCACCTCTGGTGGACAGATCTCCACAGGCAAGCATCTTCCCCACTGCATGTGGAATTCCCCTTGTGTCACCTCCATCAGGCACTGTATAGGGACAGAAACTGTACATCTCCCGTCAGCCTGGAACTCTACAAGGGCAGGACCTGAGCCTCCCCCATCAGACTGGGGAGCTACCCACAGAATCATTCCCCACCATCAGAATGGGCTCCCTCACTGAAGGCAAGCTCCACGCTTCCTCCATCAGACCCAAAGACCCTGGAATAACCAAATGCCTTTCCCAAACACACACCCAACCTCAGGACCTCTTGCTAGGGCCCCTCCCTCGTTGTGTCCTGCACAGGACCAGCCCGGGACCAGGGCAGACACTACCAACAGACCACAAGACCCAGGCACCCCAGGTGTTAATTAGTGTTGCCTGCTCTCAAGTTTTCCCCCATTCATGCTAATCAGAAAGGTAAGAGGCGGATAATGAAGTGTTTGGTTTAATACTATGTGTTAGGAGGGAAGTGGAATTTTAATTACTGGCTTCTAATTGGATGGATGGCCTGTTAATATCCTCCTGACAGCGTGTCTGAGCTGCTGCTGCCCACCTGCCCAAGCCATGTTGTCCCGTCTGGCTATGGGTGCTAGCATCTTCGACACCTTCCCAGTCTGTCCTTGTTCAGGGGACCAGGCCAGCAGCCCTCTGCTGTGACATTTAGGACTGTGTGACCTTGATCCGGTTGCTGACCCTCTCTGTGCTTCCTGCTCTTCGAGGGTAGGGACAATAAGCAGGGCTGTGCAATCAAAGGAGGTTTGCTAGAGAAGGGGTCCGGAAGTCAGAGTGTGTAGGGAAGAGGTGGGGGCAGCCTGGAAACCTAGAGGAGAGAAGGAAGTAGTGGGGGGGGGTCTGGGGAAGAGGGGAGGCAGCAGGTTCAGAGGGCAATCTGCCATCCACCCTCGGGGCTTGGCTTGCGGCATACTCCCTAAACAGACTCTTGATCCCCGGACTCTTGGTTAGGGGTATTTCCCTGGGTTGAATGGCTTCCATCCAACCCCTCATTACCTTGTCTGTCATATGGAGCTCTCACTAAGACCATCCGATTCAGAGTTCCCCAGGGCCTGTTCTGTTTTGCTGACCCTGTGTCCTGGGTCCTGGACAGCTCTGGAAACCCACTGTTTACTTGGCACATTTATTCAAGGAAAGTGGGCCTGGTTCCAGCTGGATCTGCTTGCTGGGCATGCTCAGAGTACAGTCTAGGTTCCTGAGCAGGTGGGCAAGAGGGAGTCACAGAGGATTCTACACAGAGGGTCAATGGGCTGATGTGGGCCTCTCCTTCCCTTTGAACATGCTCTCTCTCCCTCCCTCCCTTCCTCCCCCCTCCCTGTGTGTGTGTGTGTGTGTGTGTGTGTGTGTGTAGCAGCTATGCACTCAGGCCAGAGGAGGATGTTGGATATCTTCCTCTACTGTTCTTTTCTGTATTCCTGCAAGACAGAGTCTCTCTCACTAACTCTGAAGCACTGGGCTAGGCAGCTAGGCGGCTGACTGGTGAGCTCCCAGGATCCGCCCATCTCTTCTCCACAACCCTGAGGTTACAGACCCGTTCATCTTTACACGGTTGTGAGGATTTGAACTCAGGTTCTCATGTTTGTGCAACAAGTGTTCTTACCCACTGAGTCATATCCCCAGCCCTAAGCATCCAAACCTGGACCAGGTCCAGGTCCCCACGGGGGACACTAAGGAGTGTTCTGGGTCTTCTGGGAGGAGCAGAGAGGACAAACTCTCTGGGAAGGAGTGCCCTGGGGAGAGAAAGAAAGAAAACAATCACTCCATACCAGGAGTCTCACTGGATTCTCTCTCAGAGTGTAATAAGGGTCAAAAGGAACCACTCACAGGAGGGGAGGGTGGTTCAGTAATTTGTGGTTTTGAAATTAGAATTTGGCCCGTGGCAGCTGTCACAAGCCAGTGAGTAGAGATGGGAGTCAACTCTTTAAGCCGTGCTTTATTCAGAGAAGATAGGGATCTGAGACGACAGGGGATTAGCATCCTAAAAATCTGTGTTCCATCTCATCGCGGCTGCCAGATTGTACAGGGAGAGAGGAGGCGGGGACAAAGGCTGCCAATCAAACCTCACTCAGACTCACCCCCTGCTCAGGTGGTCTGCAGCTTTGCTGAGACCTGCAGTGCCTGGGCCCCTCCTGCTCTTGCCCACACTTGGCAAGGATCAGGTGTTTATTGAGACTCGTCCAGTGTCTGCCAGTATCAACCTTGTTCCCTCCAGTGGCGTCTGGGCTGGGAAGGATTATCCATGATAAATAAAACACATCATCAACAGTGTGTGTGTGTGTGTGTGTGTGTGTGTGTGACAATGTGTCATACACATATAAATTAATAAATTTATATGTATATAAATTAGTGGCAATATGTGTCTGCAGATTGTATTCTACAGTGCGGAGGCCAGGTGTCTCTTTGGAGTACAGAATACAAAAGAGCCCCTGCCCCTCCCTTCTGTTCCCTATCAGCTTCAGAAGGGCTCAGTCCATCACGGCACTGAAGGCCTGATAGGGCAGCTTAGTCTCTGTCGGCAGGGCTGCCTGGTGGAGGCTGTTCCCGTCGTGGATAACTAGGAAACAGAGTGTCGAGGAGACTCCAGAGCCTGGCATCGCTTTCACGGGGTCCCTGGGGCCCACTTCCTCCAGCAAGGCCATCTTACATGTTTCACAGTCTCCCGACTAGTCCCGCTGCCTGGAGACCAAGTGCTCAAAACAGGAGCCTTAGGGAGGACTTTGAAGATCTAAGCCACAGACCCAGGACAGGGCTTAGCACACAGAAGGACTCACAGTTGAATACTCAGTGGAAGATATTGCTGTTAGACACAGGAGTGGATTGGCTTCCTGGAGGGAACTGGTTCCCTGGGCAGGGAAGCACATGTGTGGCAGAAAGGAAGGATGGGACCCTGCTGGGGCTCATTAAGGGGCGTGGGTTGGTCTAAGACAAGCGATTCTCAACCCAGGGGTTGCATGTCGGATATTTATATTATGATACCTAACAGTATCAAATTATAGCTTATCATGTATCAACAAAATAATTGTATGGTCGGGGGTCACCACAATGTGAGGAGCTGTATTAAAAGGTTGCAGTGTTAGGAAAGCTGAGAACCACTGGTCTGAGGGATAGAATTGCGGGCAGTGCTCGCGCCAAGCATGCTCACTAAGGGTGACAGTGGTCGCTCCAGCTGAAGTCACATTAGCCACCACCCAGGGATAGGAGCAATGGCTTTTCATTCTATACTTCAACCTCCTGGCTCTGTGCAGAGTCACTGTGGGGTTGGCAGGCCCGTCTCTATCAGCCATGACATGCTAGGCAGGTATGCATACCCAGGTTGGGGCTCAAGAGGTACCATGGCAGAAGTTCCCTAGTGGAGCAGCTCTTCTGGGAACAGCTGAGTTTGGCAGGGTGGAAGTTGATTGTGGCTAGTGTGTCCCCACACCATGGCCACTAGTCAAGGATTGTAGGTGACTGGGAATAGCCAAGGGATCTCTGACCTACGATTCTGCAGGGGTTTGGTATCTTGGCCCTCCACTGGAGATATTGAATGCCTCCACTTCAGGAGCCCGGGGAAGGGAGGAAATGCTGCCCCTCCCTCCCACATTGCCTTCCATTCTCAACGTGGCTGTCCTTCTCCACCCAGAGTCTCCAAGGCCTCACAGTGCCTACTGAGCTCAGGAGGGGAGAGCCAGCAGCCACAGTGTGACCACTGTATACAGCAGGTGCTACAGAATAATCACTGTATACAGCAGGGGCTGCTTGATATAAATTCATCCCCAGAGGAGGCAACTTCTGGAGCTGTGGGAACAGCAAAGGAAGGGCTATAGAGGATGCCAACCCTGTAGGACCGTCTACCTCTGATACACTCTCTCCTCTGGGCTTAAGACACCCAGTCTTGAGTCTCAGCTTCCGCTCTGGAGCTTTGTGACCTTGGAAATGCTCGCATAACCTCTCTGAGACACAGATTGTTCATCTACTAGAGAGGGCTCCTTAGAGGGCTTGCTTTTGTGAGACAGGGACAGCACAGGGTCTGGAGCGTAAATATTCCATCAGCATCCATTTTGATCTTGTTCCTTGATGCAGAAGCTAGCCAAGGCTATGAAAGAATGCTCAGTTCCCAGGCTAGAATGAAGGGAGAGAAGAGGACACAAAGAAAAATTTTGAAGATAAGAGATGAGTCCCAGCAAAATCTTTGGATTTGGGGGAGTCCTGGCTGTGTTCTAGAGGGCCAGAGGCATGTGGGGGACGGAAAGTCTGGTGTGCCACTCGGAGGAGGCCTAGAACTGAATGCAGAGTGAGTTGAAGCTAGGCATGCAGGGTTCTTGAGTGGTGAAGCTAATGAGATCCCATTAGTTTGTGGTGACTTCTGAGCTGAAGAGGTTCCCTGTGGCCTGAGGCCGAGACTGCAGTCTGGGGTCAGACTATGTGAGTTCCAGAGACTGCAGTCTGAGGCCAGACTCTATGAGTTCCACTCTGCTCGTTCCTAACAGCTGACTCTGGACCAGTCTCCCATGCCTGTCTGAGCTGCTTCCTGCTCTGCTCAAAAGGGGTGTCACGGGACCCCCCTGCAAGGTAACTGCAGAGACAGAGCGCAACAAAGTGCTGGGCACACAGTAGGAGCTCAAGAAAAGGTGTTGGTTTTGGTGTTATTGTTGGTGTCTCAGCAAGAATGGTGAGCAGGGATGTGGCCGGAGGCCTGAGGGGAGCAGGGTACAGTGGGGGAGGGTGCTGATCTGCATATGCACCTTGCTTCATTGCTCTGGGTGGGTGGAGTCTTCTGTGTGGCATCAGATCAGGCTTGGGGGAGATCCTCCAGACCCAGGATTATTGTATAGGTGTATTTTAGGCAATTTCCCTGGTTCTGCAATAGTGGATGGAAAGTTGAGTCCAGGTTCTGAGTTAGAGATCTGCTCTGTCCCCATTTTCCCCCACCTCTATCCATATCACCAGCTTTGAAGGCATAGGCAAATTCCCCCTGCACCACCTTGTTGCCAGGGGTGTGGAGGAGACTGTCTTGCCCAGGGAAAGTACTTCCGGTCTCCGTACCAAGCTTGGCTCTCAGGATCTGGAAACAGGCGAGAATGAAAAGCATTTACACATTGCTAGTTGTCACTTTCATCAGGTCCAAACTCGGCTGATTTGCAGAATTGCTTGACTTGAAACAAGCAGAAACTAGGGAAGGAAGAACCTGCCTGCTCTAGTTGGCATCAAGTTGGCACAGCCTAGAGTTGAGAGTCTCAGGTGGGGGATTGCCCAGGTCAGGTTGGCCTAGGGACGTGTCTGGGGTGCAGATTGTGTTTGGATCATTAACTGATGCAAGAGGGCACAGCCTACTAAGAGTGGCACCATTCTCTGGTTGTGTAACATGAGGGGCCGGCTTGTTGGGGTTTCTGTCCCTCCCAGTACCCCAACAGCCAGCAAGCAACAAAGAAAATCACATACAGGACTCCATAAGATTATAAACTGATTGGCCCATTAGGTCAGGCTACTTATTAGCTCTTATAACTTATCTTAACCCATTATTCTGATCTATGTTAGCCACATGGGCTCAGTACCTTTCTCAGTGTGACAGCTTACATGTTGCCTCTTCGGTGTTCTGCGCAGGAGTCGCTGAGGAACTTCTCTGCTTCCCAGAATTCTCCTGTTCTCATTGCATCACTTCTACTTCCTGTCTGGTTTTCCCGCCTATACTGCCTGCCTGGCCAATCAGCGTTTTATTAAAATATGATTGACAGAATACAGACAATTCTCCCACAACATGGTTGGGCAGTCCTGAGCTGTATAAGATAACTAGCCAAGCATGAGCCCTGATGGAGTCAGCAAGCAGCATCCTCCATGGTCCCTGCAAGCTTCCTAAGCTGTGAGTGAGTCCTCTCCTTTAATGCTGTGTTGTGTAGCAGAGCAAGCAGGCCCAGCTTCAGCTGCCGGCCCCAACTTCCCTCAACAATGGACTGTGACCTAGATTTATTAGTCAGATAAACCCTTTTTTTGTCCAAGTTGCCTTTGGTCAGCAGGAAGCCAGAACAGTGCTGGTACAAGACTGACTACAGTAACAGAGAACGCAGTTCTGTCTGTGTGGCACACTGCAGCTCACAAGTGGTTATTGTACCTTTTACTGATGGAGAAACTGAGGCACAGATGAGGCAAGTAACCTGCCCAAGATTTTAGTACTAACAAGCCTCAGGCTTGACCCAGGTTCCCAGGAGACTGCCCTGGTCCGGATGAATGTTCCCTGAAGCCCTCAAGGCTTGGTCTCTGGCCAGGGCATGGTGGGGAGGTGGTGGCGCCTTTAAGAAGCAGGAATTTGGAGAGGCTTCCAGGAAAAAATGGAGGGAACATTGGGACCTCAATCTATGGTGATGCTTTATTTATGTTTTAATAAATAAAGTTTGTCTAAACATCAGGCAGTGGTGGCACACACCTTTAATCCCAGGATTTGGGAAACAGAGGCAGACGGATCTCTGTGAGTTTGAGGTCAGCCTGCCTCTGCCTCTCTGAATGCTGGAATTAAAGGCATGTGCCATCACCACCTGGCTTCTATGGCAAACTAGTGTGCTACTGGGGTTAAAGGTGTGTGTCACCACTGCCTGGTCTGTCAGGCTGACCAGTGCGGCTGTTTTACTCTCTGAACTTCAGGCAAGCTTTTTTTTTTTTTTTTTTGGTTAAAATACAAATGAAATATATTACCACATCAATCTCTTCCTCTTACCCCTTGGCTTCTTCCACTATGTTACTCACCCCGATGTTGATATTTGTCCTGCGTGAGAATAAAAACCTTTTCCTATGCAAAAGTCATTTGCGTTTCTCTTTGGTGATTTTATTTCCAATTCTTTGCCTGTGTTTCACAGTTAGCTCCCTTTCTTGTTTGTTTCCAGGAACTTTTTATATATTCAGGGTATTTGTTGCAATAGGGCTCTGCATTAGTTTCCAGGGCTGCCATAACTAGACACCAAATGCAAGCTTTAAAACAAAAAAAAAAAAGACAGAAATAAATTTCTTTCCCAGATCTGGAGGTTGGACGTTCAAGACCAAGGTGTGGACAGGGCTGGTTTTTGTCTGTGGTTCTTCTCTGTGGCTGGTGGATGGCCTCTTTTACGCTGCCTCCTCCAGTGTCTTCACTCTTTTGTGTGTTCATATTTTCCCCGTGTGTTAAGAGCAACAGTCCGCTGGATTCGAGCCAATATTAGTGGCCTCATTTTCACTTAATTCCTTGTTAAGTGCCTGTATCTCAGTGTAGTCACCTTCTGGGGTCCTGAGGATGTCAGGGCTTCAATACGGGAATTCAGGGTCACCCAGTTCAGTCCATACCAGTGCTCCACATATTTTCTGTTTTCCTCTTTACACCCGTGTGGTTTTCTTATTCACGGCACAGAACAACTTTCTTAGATCTCTGAACTTGAATACCTAGGTTGCATCTACTACAGAAAACTCTGCTTCTCCCCCTCCCCTCAGCCTATCTTCTGAGAGCATGGGCCTCCTGGGGAAAGATGCAGCCGCTTTGAAGTTTCTCTGGCCTGAAGTCCTGGCGCCGACAGGCAGTCCAGTGACCTTGGGCATCGGTTTGCCCCATCAGCATCTCAGAGTCTCTATAAATGAGCTAAAGATAGCTGGCAGCGGGGCTGCCGGGCAGAGTGAGGTGATGTCTGCTCAGTGTGGGGCTCCCAGCCTGGGGCATGGGAGAGGCTCGTGGGCAGTGGCTATAGGGACTGTCTTGATGAACTGAAGCTGGCATTTATCAAGCTCCCAGGGCATGGAAGGAGTCAGGCCATAATTCCCTGGTTGCCTGTAGGAAGAATGAAGAAAGCAAATAAATACAGCCTAACGTCCCTCGTGCCTGCTCACTGGGGACCAATGACCAATCAAGGGCTCCCTGGAGGACACCACACTGGCAGGGAGACAGTTCAGCTTGGCACAGGGGGCAGCAAGCCAAGAAGGAGTGGAGGAAGCCCGAAGTCACTGTGACGTGGTAGGGACAGACCCAGGGTAGCTCCAGGAGATGATGGGAGGGAAAGGATTTTGGTGGCTCTGTGTTGTCTCCTCTGAGTCTTGCTGACGCTCACATGTGGTGCATCACTGGCCTGGCTGTATAGAGTGGGACTCAGTCAGGAGGATGGAAGCAGAGTTCAGGCAGGAAGCAAGAGGAGGGAGGTCTGCATGCCTGTGCCTGCTTGGAAACATCTTGGAATGGGTGGCTGAGTGAAGAAGATGCCTACTGCCTGCCCACTGGCCTGTCAGGGACAATGTTCCCTCAGCAAAGCTGGACGTCATGGTTCTCCAGCTGCCTCTCTGGGGGCGGGGGGAGGACCCTACTTCCCATCTGTCCGAGAGCCTCCACCTTCATGGTCTGGAGGACAGAGGTCACTTTGTTTCTGCCTTCCCTGCTGACCCAGCAGAGCCTGCACTGTCCCCCATAGCATGAGGGGCTGTGATGGGGGCTTACATGCTTCCAGGGCCCACCCTAAAATGTACAGCTGCTTTTCATGGATACCAGGACCAATGCCATCATGGGCCCCTTGTATTTCTCCCTACTCCCGGTAAGACGCAAAGCCCTTATTCTGGAAGACATGTGTGAGGTGTGTGTGTGTGTGTGTGTGTGTGTGTGTGTGTGTGTGTGTGCATGCACACGTGTACCCACGTCCATGCACGCACAAGGTTGATGCTGAGTGTCTTCCTCTATCATTCTCCAACTTATGTTTTGAGTCAGGATCTGTCACTGAACTTGGCGCTCACCGATTTGATGAGACTCGGCAGCTGTTGAGCTCCAGGACCCACCTGTCTTCCCAGTGCTGTTTACAGACGTGTGTCACACACCCGCCTTTTTCACTAGGGTCTTCACGCTTGCCTGGCAAGCATGTCACTGACTGAGCCCATTCTCCGGTCTCCTCCCGGAGGTCTGCTTTTAATATTGTATTTTGTAGGCCTTTGTGGGTTGCAGGGAGGAGATGGCAGACTTAGGGTCATGGTCCAAATGCTTTCAGACTGAGAGAGGGTCCTTTTGCTGCCTTGGCATTCATGTGGGTATCAGAAACCGTCGAAGCACCGCAAATGGCTGAACTCCGGGGAGGGTCTTGGCCACTGCTAACAATTGTTCTCCATATCCCTCCACGGCCAGAGGAGTCCACAAGGCTGTTAACTCACATATAATAACCCTTAAACACTGCCATTAACTCACCTCTCATTCCTGCAAACTGCCCAGGAAGGCTCTTGGTGTGATCGATGGCGGCTCTCAAGTCGCTACCCAGCCGCTCACACACTCGGCCGGAAGCCCGTGTGCAGTGTTGCATAAATAGACTGCAGTAGCATCAAAGTGTGGTTCAGCGTCCACCCTAGGCCGGCCCCCAGGACTGTCGCCTCTTGGACAAGGGACACTGAGAGTTGGACAATAGATCAAGAGCTGAATTTCTGGGTCTCCAGATGTTACTGCCGCTGGTGATTCCAGAAGAGCCAGTGGCTTGATCTCTAGCCCCCTTCCTTTCATGGTCCCTAGTCAGTGGGGTAGTCTGGTGGTCGGGCTGAGGAAAGAGTGGCCACCTGTCAGGGTTCACATGCGAGGTGCCAAGTCTCCTACAGGGTTTATAGCAGGGTGTAGGTTCTGACCATTCACGGATGAGAACCCCAGAACAGGCCCCAGGTCACCCGCTTATAACAGACAGGATTCACAGGCACAACTGTTTCCTGTAGAAACCCAAGCTCTGGGCTGGTGGTGGCGTGGATGGTGCGGGTAGTTATGCGAACAAGCTGAGAGGCGAGCCGGGAAGGGAGCTGAGCGTTTGATTGGCTCTCTGCTTTGCACAGCGCTCACCCAGAAGCTGCACACACATCCACGCTGCACTTGGCAATGGACACTGTCAATATTTAATGAGCCACGGAGGCTTCGGGGAAACTGCTGTTTGCTCAGCAATTCACGCTCCCTCCTCCCTGGAGGCTCGGATCCGTGAAGGATCGCAGTGGCCTGGAGGAGGCCCCAGGCTGAGGTCCCCTCTGGTAGGACTTGAAGCAGAGCCAGTGTGTGGAGCAGCTGTGTTGGCTGTCAGGAGTCATGGGGCCCTGACCTTACATCAGGCCAGGGTGGAGAGAGTGGTTAAGAAGGACTCAGCGTGCTCAGAGACCACTGTCTGCAGCGTCCGCTAACATGGGTGCTGCCTGCATACCAGGATGGGTGTCCTCACTGGCTGGGAAACAAAAACACAGGAAAGAAATGGGATATGGGGCTATGCCTGTTGTCTCA
The DNA here is from genome assembly GCF_982192425.1 of Myodes glareolus. Classification (NCBI taxonomy): domain Eukaryota; kingdom Metazoa; phylum Chordata; class Mammalia; order Rodentia; family Cricetidae; genus Myodes; species Myodes glareolus. Next base: position 14,564,407 of record NC_142031.1, read on the forward strand.
GCACTAAGGAGGCTGAGGCAGGAGAAAGCTTGCAAACTTGAAGCCAGCATGGTCTACGGAGTGAAACCCTGTCTCGAAATATAATAAAATGGGTCCCATGGCTGTGGCTAGAGCTCAGTGGGTAGAGTTGTTGATCAGCCTGCCTGAAGCCCTGGGTTTGGTCCCCAGCACTGCATAAACAGAGTATGGTGGGGCACACCTGTGATCTGAGCGCCAGGGAGCTGAAGGCAGGAGGATCAGAAGTTCAAAGTCATCCTCAGCTACATAACGAGTTTGAGGCCACTCTGGCTACATGAAACCATGTCTCCAAATAAATAGACAGACGAGCTGATGACTGTGGTCCACGTGCTGTGTGCTTGGTAGCTGGTGACTCGGGCACTGGAGGGTTTGGGGTACACAGTCAGACCTGCAAGTGTGAGGATTACGGGTGCTGGGGAGGGGTGTTGTAGAACCTCCAGCTGGGACCTGCCTGCCTGGTGGCTTTGTCAATGAGGAGCCCCAGAAATGGGTGTGATGCAACCTTGGGGATCCTTCACTGGGTCACAGGATACATTGTTGGAGAATGTTGTCAGGGTTTCTGTTCTTAATGGTTCCCGCAACAATTAAGTCCCAAAGAAATCACACACAGAGGTCAACATTAGTTATAAACTGATTGACCTATTAGCTCAGGCTTCTTATTAACTCTTATAACTTATATTATCCCATTATTCTTATCTATGCTAGCCATGTGGCTCGGTACCCTATTCAGCAAGGCAGTTACATCTTACTTCTTCTGTGGCTGGGTTACGACTGAGGACCAAGCTTTCCTCTTCCCAGAATTCTCCTGTTCTTGTTGCCCCACCTCTACATCCTGCCTGGCTACTGGCCAATCAGCGTTTTATTAAAATACAATTGACAGGGTACAAACCATTGTCCCACAGCACTCAAGAGGGGGCCATGAAGGAAGGTAGAGCTTAGGGTCGGACGTCCAGCTGAGGGATGGGGGTTGTATTATCTCAAAGGAGTCTGACAGTGAGTAGAACTTCTGCCAGGGTGGAGCAAGCCATATCTGTGGCTCCCACAAAAACAAATGACTCATTTGGGGTGTCAGGGAAAGAGTGGTGCTGTCAGTATAGAAATGCAGACTGTAGGGATGGCTCTTACAGAGGACTCAGGTTCAGGTTCACCCCATGGGGCGGCTCATCATCTTCATCCCACGGCAAATGTCAGAGGCAGTGTTTGAGCCCAGAGTGCCAGGCTACAGAGCCCATATTTTATGTACCCACCATGCAGCCCTTCTGAAGGCTGGGACAATCTTGTTGGTCTTTTTTGGGCAACTTACCATCTGTCTGTGGTTCTCAGGGGCTACAGATTTGGAGCTCTTTGGTCGACCTGTGTTCTTCAGTTCAGAAAACTGGGAGATCAGAGCAGGTCGGCACCACCAGGAAGGATCTCCTGCCCCATGTGGTCAGGTGAATGCAAGGAGTAGGAGAGGAAGGGACTCAGGCTGAAGGTAGGCATGGGTCTGGAAAAAGAGGTGGCTACACAAGCCTGTTGGGGAAGGCTCTGTGTGGGAGCATGGGTCAGGGTAGCAATTGTGACAAATGGAATGGAGATCCCATCAGAGACGTTTGGGGAGTCAGGACTCCCCATCTTTCCTAGAACTACCTCAGAATCAGTGAGTTCCATCTGTGGTCAAAGAGTCAGGCCCCACAGGGAGCACTCCCAGCAGCCCCCAGGACTTAACTGTGATTGGCAGAAGGCAAAAACAATTTCCTATGTCTGTAACTGGTTGTAGCATGAGCATAGGACACAGTTCTAACCAATGGTGGGAGTCCTGCAAGGGAGCTCCTGGAGACACCTGGGAGGGAGGAAACAGCCCCTCTTCTTCTCTGGACTGGGTTGTATTCTGCTGTGTCCAGTCGGAGACCGGAACCACAGCGGTCATCTTGCTGCTATGAGGTGAACTAAGCTTACAGGCAGAGGGAGGCAGGAAAAAATGACAGAGCAGACCGGAACCTTGAGGAGGGCCTGGGCTGGTGAATACATTAGTCCTGGAATCCCCAAGCTCAGACATACTGATGTGAGGTCATTTTCAGCATCGTTTAAGACATTGTCAACCTCCTGTTGGGTTTCTTGTTACCTGAGCTAGAAGTAGCTACCTTACACCTTGCATTAATTAAAGTTTATTAAGCACCGATTATTCCTGGAGAGAGTCACAGGTGTATTTCACCTCAGAGCAGCACAGCAGAAGTGAGGACTTTGCTGCTTGTCTCAGCCAGTCTGGGACCCCTCCACAGGGGTCTGGATGTCTGGGATCACAGTGTGGCAGGGTTGTTTCTGTGATTCTTGTTTTGTCTTTGTCTGTGTGTGTGTGTGTGTGTGTGTGTGTGTGTGAGAGAGAGAGAGAGAGAGAGAGAGAGAGAGAGAGAGAGGGAGAGAAACAGAGAGAGAGAGAGACAGAGAGACAGAGGCAGACAGACAGGCAGGAAGTGGGAGATAGAGAGGGAGAGGGGGTGAATTCTGCCTCTTCTCACAGGCCACCAATCCTATCAAATGTGGCCTCACACTCCTGATCTCATTAATGCCCTGACTTCAGGTGTGGTCACTTTGGGGATTGGGGCTTAGTGCACAGATTTGGGGGACTCACTTTGGTCACGAGCCACTGAAACTCATAGAAGGAAGTCACTTCTCCAAGGACCCAGTTTGCAAGGGGACAGCTGAGATGCCAGCACTGGCCTGACAGGATTCATTTTAGATGTGCACTCTGTGTGTGACAAGCAGTGTGTGTGCGCGTGTGTGCCTGTGTGTGTTCCCGTGTGCCCCACATTCATTCTTTCCCCTTATTCTAGTGTCAGCGGCAAAAGACCCTGCCTCAAACATGACAGTAGGTAGAGACCAACACAAGGCTATTCCTCTGACCTGCACATGTGTGTCATGACATGCATGCACCTTCGGTCACACGCATGCACATACATGCATGCATCTCACATGCACACGTGCATTTTTATTGAGATGCGGAAAAAGCCCACCCCACCAGTTCTTTGACTTTGAGTGTACCTTCTTCTCACCCCAGGCCCAGGTGGCTACGGAGCTGCTTTCTGTCTCTGAAGTTTGGCTTTTTCTAGAATTACTATAGAACCAGACAACCTGTATCTTGGGGACCTGGCTTGTTTTCTCTTAGCACAATGCATTTCAGATTCAGCCCCATATTGGTACGAATTTATAAGCTCCCCTGACTCCTGTATGCCTGAGTAGTATTCTACCGTGACTCTAGGTCATCTGGGATCGTCCAAATATGGGCCGCTGCCTTCCTGAAATTGGAGTGTTTGTGGCTCTCTGCATCCCATTTCCTCTCTGCAAGAATCACACACCATCTGTGCTGCTCACCAGAGGTGACACGTGGCCCAGGGCTCCTACTCTGTCACCAGAGAGCCCGAGCCCCGAGCCCTGCAGAACCCCACTTGTTTGTCACCGTCAGGGTCTTCACAGATGGACAGTTAGCCCTCTTTCTCTCTGGTCCCAAACCTTCATGCCTCATTACCACCCTCTCTGTCGCTGCCGAGGAGCTGGGGGCTTTGAAGTGGGAAATATCCGAGTTTGAAAGAGCAGGACAGATACGCATGCATGGGCACACATCCCTCCTCAAGCCACGGTGTCTTCAAAAGGCTGCTTAAGGGTAGACGTGTCCTGGCCACCTCCCTTCCCCTAACTTCACAGAGTCCACACTCCCATGTCTGCCTGGAGGGGATTCTTTGCTGGCAAAGCTGTTCAGCCCCCCTTGTGCCTTCTTCTTACCCCAGGAAGGAAGCGAGACTCACATCAGCCCTACACTGGTCCTGAATTTTCACCCTGGTTCCCACAGAGGTAGCTGCCTGCCATAACCAAGCCCAACAATTTCCAGGTCTTTGCATTGGTTATGAGGGTCATCCCCAAATCAGCCAGGTGTACAAGAATCCTGGGTGAGGGTGGGTCAGCCTGCACAGGACCTGCCCTTGGCTGCTGAGTATTGGTATAGAATATTGTATTTGTGTGGCTCAGATCCGAGCCAGGTAAGGTGAGGATGGCTCAGTTCTCCCCAGCAGGTCTGAAACATGATGCCTGAGACCTACATCGGGCAGAACACACTGGGGTCCTTCCTCCAGGGCTATGTGATAGGTGCAAGAGTCACTTTGTCCTGCCAGCATCGCCCCCGCACAGCCACCTCACTACACCGAGTTTGGTTTTGTCTTCCTTCCAAGGGTGAGAAGGGGCTCAATCCCAGCAGGTCCCCAAGGAGATAGTGTTCAAAGTCACCGCCAACTGTAAACATAAAGGGAACGGGAGCCAACGGAACTTTAGGGGCCGTCCTGGGACTCCAGCGACCAGTCTGCGGACATCTGTAACATTTATAGTGATGTCTGTAGTCACACCCAGGGTTTACAGAGCACTGTGGGCCTTGACCTTAGCACTTCCTTTAGTTGTTCCAGGCTCGTCCACGTTTGGCAGTCGTGTAGCTAGTTTTAACTGCCAACTTGACCCATCCTACAACCGACTGGGGAGAGACTCCTAACGAGGGATCATTTGACCACGTCTGTGGGAGACTGACTTGACCGCCTTAGTTGCTGTGGGAAGGTCCAGTCTGAAGAAGGGTGGGACCTTGCCCTGGTTGGGCCTTGGACCGTCTAGGGGAGGAGAAAGCTAGCTGAGGTGAGCACGTGTGCACCATTCTCCCTGCTCTTGACTGTAACGCGATGCGACCCACTGCTTCAGGCTCCTGCTTGATGTCCCCGGAATGGATGACAACCTGAGATCACGAGTGGAAATAAACCCTCCCTCCTCTAAGCTTGTTTTCATCAGGGGTATTTCGTCATAGAAATAGGAAGAGAACAGGGTGGCCATGGCATTGCTTCTCTTTAGCAGGCGCATCAGCGGAGCGGTGGGTTCGCGCACCAAGTCGGTGCTGCAAACGTGATGGTCTCAGGGATGTCTGGTCGCCCAGCTGTTCTGGGAACAGCTTGATCCTGGAAACTGGCTTACAGGTGAACTCTGGGGACACACCCCTCTGTAAAAAACAGTGATTGCGTGCCAGGTGGTGGTGACACATGCCTTTAATCCAAGCACATGGAGTCAGAGGCAGGTGGATCTCTATGAGATCGAGGCCAGCCTGGTCTGCAGAGTGAGTTCTAGGACAGCCAAAGCAACACACAGAGAAACCCTGTCTTGGGAAAAAAAAATAATTGCAGAGACTCTGGTGGCTTTGAGGACCAGAGTTAGAAGCAACCCAAAAGAAATAATCCAGTGGTAGACACTTTCCAGAAAGTTCAGGACTGGGCAGCTGGACCTTGGGGTTTGGTTCCTACCCAGAGAAGACATGGGCAGTCCTCACAGGGACCTGAAATGACTTCTAGCTCTATGATTTGCACACGGGTCCACAGGAAATGGATCTCGTGACCCTTGACACACTGACCTTGGTGGGTGTTCCCCTGTCTTGCTTTGTCCCCATTGACTCATGCTTTCAAGTGTGCTTGATGACGTGCCTGCGCCTCATTTGTTTGTGTGGCACTGGGAATGATGGATGCCGTCTCCTCACCCTGCTTAGGCAGGCAGAACCCTTTATATATAGCAAGGGCAACTAGAGGCTTGGGGATTGGACAAGCAAGGAGCTCAGCCCCTTTGGAAAGTGACACTCAGTAAGCTGCTGGGGTAGTTAGAGAGGCCCCAGAGTCAGGGTATGGATCTAGAGGGGCAAGGGTCATAAAGACCAAGAAACCCCCAAGAGCCTCCAACTGATGACCACAGGCTGGCAGGGAAGAAAAGGTGTGGGGCAGCTCTTATGCTTTACCAAGCTCTTCTTGTTAGCGCTGGGTGATGACTTGGATTCCCATCAGGTGAGTGATCTATGACCTTGAAGTGTGAGGTTGTGGGGAAGGAAAGAGAAGAGGAGAGGGAGGGGGGAAGGAGAGAAGGAAGAAGGGAGGTGGGGAGAGAGAGAGAGAGAGAGAGAGAGAGAGAGAGAGAGAGAGAGGAGAAACAGAGAGACAGACAGAGAGAAACAGAGAGAGAGGGAGAGAGAGAGAGAGGTACTGAACACCTACTATGTGCAAGGCCACAGGGTCCCTCTCCCCTCTCTAGTGACAGCCCAGAGATGCACAGTCAGAATTTGCTGAGTTCCTCAAGTCACTTTTAACAATAACCTGCACTTTTTTACACTTATAGCTGAGAAAATAGAAGCTTGAGGAAGGTCCTTTGCCCCAAGAAGGGATCAAGATTTCAGCCAAATGCCTGTCTTGGGGCCCCAGTCCCCCTTACTGCTATCAGCCCCTGCTGTTGAAGGACTTGCTCAGTTTCCTTAATTTCCCTTCTCTGGGCTCAGGGAATTAGAAACGGTTCAAAAGGCTCATACTGACAATTGCAGAGAACACAACCGGGTGTATGCTGGCACTTTGGGAGCAGAGATGGGAGGGTGGTGAGTTCAAGGCTAGCCTGAGCTAAAAGGGAGGTGGGGTACTTCTTCCTGTTTTTCTTCCTCTTTATTCCTTGCTGTGGCTTCAGCTCCTTTGATGTTACCCTGGGGTCACCTTCGGTACCTCTCCTTGCTTCCTCCCCTGGAGCGTTGCCCCCCTACCCGGTGACAGGTGCATCTAGGCCCTGGTGCAGGTGGAGCACTGGGCTCTAAGCTCAAGGATGCCTGTCCCCGCCCCTTCTCTTTGAGGCTTGGAGGGCATAAGTTAGATAACCATGACACCTGTTTTAAATTAGCCTTCAGAAGCCTCCGACAGCTGAGAAATTATTTAACAGGGAAAGAATTGAGTACATGAATAAATATTAATATTAAATCACAGCATCTCTCGATTTGAGGGGAAGGGAGGGGGGGCCTTGGCAAGAAACAGAGGCAGCCTCGGTGGGAAGACGCCGCTGAGCATGGAATGAGGACAGCCCATCGGTCACCCGGTCCTGTCAGAGCCACGCGGGGACTCCATCTGTCAAGGAGGCCGGCAGGTGGCAGAGGTGACTTCTGAGAGTCTGGTGATGGCTCAACAGGTGTCTAGTCTGAGTTCTAGCCTCAGGCTCCGGCTGTGATGGAGGGACAGTGCCTGTCAGGGAGTAGATTCCCACCCCAGAGTCCAGAGAGGAGCTGCTGCCTGCTGGGGCCTCTGGGGCCCTTCCCCCACATAACAGTGCTGATGTGTATGTTCTGTTAGTGCTGCGGTGTGAAGACAGCCATGAGCCAGGCTGGGTCCTAGTTATCCACCCACAGGTACATGGGCTAACCTGGGCGTCCAAGGGAAACAGAATGGAAAACTTTCTGCAGGAACCTGCCAGAGGCACTGCCTCCCTGGTCCATCAGGGAAATGGGGAAGGCTGTCCCAGAGTGGAAAGTTTCAGGACAGGCCAAATGCCTAATGGCTGGGAGCACTGGGAAGCTGGTCCCGCCTTTCATGCCGACATCACAAATCAACATTAAGTCACAATCAGTTACTATGGATAACACAATCATTAGCATGAGTTGGGCTCTTTGTTTCACAGCTGGGCAGAGGGATCCTTGGGGCTCCTAGAACCCACCTAGTACCCCCAAGACTCAAGGTCTTGGTGTCTGATCACCTTCACTAGTGTACCGTTCAGACATTGGTCTCCGTGACTGAAAGCTTCACAGGAATGGTGTGGAGGAGTGGGAATTTAGTTTGCAAATGGCTTGAGGGGGTTCAGTCCATGGTTCTGTGTTTCTGGGCCCCTGGCATGGCTGGGCGTAATAGTGGCAGGAGAGTGTGGGAGGAATCTGCTCACCTCATGGTGAGTGGGCAGCAGACCGGAAGGAGGACACCAGGGGCTGGTACAACCCTCAAAGGTACCCCTACCTGAACCCCCACTGGTACACTCACTCCGGTGTTCTCCGTGTTTTCTTCCCCAAGCTTTCGGAACCCTCCCAAGATAGTTCCACCAGCTGAAGACAGATAGTTTAGCCTGTGATTCTGTGGTGGGCATTGCACACTCACGCCGTAGGGCCTGGAACTCCCCCACCCCTGGGTTTGGAGCACTTGGCTCCTTCATCTCCTCGAGGCCTCCCTTCCAGTGACATTCTTCTCTGCCCTTTGATCTAAGTAGCCCCCTCCCCACGCCCTTACTGCCTCTAACTCTGCTGTTTTTCTTCTCGAAGCTTACTAGTTCCTAACACTACAGTATGTACGAATATGTACCTAGGATATAAGGGAAGATATAGGGACTCTGTGTGCAAGACAGAGGCTTTCCAGTCATAGTCCACTTGGTTGAAACCCGTGAGGATATTCCCTTGATCTCATCCACTCTGAGTCCTTAGCTTCTATCTCAGTGAATGAATGAATGAATGAACAAATGAATGAGGTATGTCTGGCACTAGATACAACAGATTTTGCTCCTGGCACTTTGGCCTGTACAATTCTCACACTCTGGGCAGGTGCTATCTACTTTTGGGGATACTGAAGCAGATTCATGGCCCAAGGAACTGCAGTCAATACAGCAATGGCTGCCCATGATAGAACACTGTGAGAGAGTCCAAGATGTGAGGCTAGGAGAAACTCAGTAAAGTGCTTCTTGTATAAGCTTGAGGGCTTGAGTTTGATCCCCAGAACCCATGTAAAAAGCCAGGCCAGTACAGTTGTGTGTATTTATGCTGGGGAGGCAGAGACAGGTAAACCAGCCCAGCCTAGCTGGAGAGTTCTGGGCTTGTGAGAGACCCTGCCTCACAAAACAGATGACTGAGGTGCACAGTGCCTGGTGAATGACACACAACATTAACTACTGGGCTACACACACACACACACATACACACACACACAGAGGACACACATATACCTATATACATATGTGTACATACACTCACATACCTATATACATATGTGCACATACACACAGAGAAACATACATATACTCTTGTATGTATATGCATGTGCACATATGCATAAAAAAAGAAAAGAAAATTCCAAGATAATGAGCAAAAAAGGAGTCTGGAAGGTGCCACAGGTGAGGCTGTAAGGAGGGTGACTCAGTTTCCCCTCCCTCTCTAGTGTTCTTGTTGTTGTCTGTCTCTGAGCACTCTAGGCTCTTGGTTGGAATTTGGGAAACCACGCCAGTCAAGAGCGGAAACTAAGAGGCCAGCTTCACTCTGGCCTTAACTCCCCTGTGAGGGAGGGGACAAATGGCCAACACCCGGGGTACCCACCCTTGTAGTCTCAGTGCATCTTGCCTTCGACCTGGCCTCTCACTGGGCTGCAGCTGGCCCTTCTCCCTGCCCCTGTTCCTCCTGTCCCAGCTTAGGGCCTGACACCTATGGGTCCTCATGATCCTGCCATCCTGAGACACTTACCTCATGTTTCCTTCCTCCGTGCAGCCTGATCGCTCTGCTCTGCCACACAATGAGACGGAGCTGCCACCCAACTCTGCTTCTTGCTTGGTTCAGGTTGTGCTACAGATGTTGACAGGGTATACTTAATTGGAGTGTAGCACACAGTGACCCAGATGCTACCTCAGTCCAGGGTCCTCTGGCTCAAGCAGCCACATCCTGAAAGGAACGAAGGCAATGGGAGCTTTTAAGTGTTGGGAGCATTAAATGAGATAGAGTATGATTCTAGGAACCGGAACAGCAGCATCCTGTCCTCAGGTCTCAGATCCTTCCTTCTATGGACACTGGCTCTGCCTGGCACACCCTGGGATGGGGGAAAAATGCCAGCTCCTTCTCTGTGCACTAATTGTTCAGAGATAGCAGGTGCTGGCGGGCTGGAGGAGGCCTTTTCTAGGGATGGTTACCTTAGTCCCATCTCTGCAGAGTGTGGAGGACTTATGGCTCCAGGGGGCCAAGTCCCCAGACCTAGGCACTTGTGAGGCCTCTGCTGAGCTCAAGTTCTCATCTCGATGGCAGTGTCTCATCCAGTCACACTGAGTAGGAGCGGGTTATGCGCATTGCATTTGGTGAGTTCTGCTAGAAATGAAGAAGGTGGACTCAGAGATAAGAAGCTTTCCCAATGTCACCCAGCTAGAACATTTCAAACCTGGACTCAGATTTGGGCCTGCAAAAATATGTTCCATCCCAGGAACCCATGCTTGTGGGGTCTGAGCCTTCCGTTTGTTGAAGAAAAATCTGGAATGTCTGGCTGGCAGATTCTTGACTAGAAAATGGAAAGTTCCTAATTTCTGGAATGTGTCTTTTAAGGGTCATTTCCTTCTGCTGCTCTTGAGTCCTGTGTTCCTTGGACAGGCTGTCCTGGTACCTGGGAGTTCACCTCTTCTATGTGACTCCTGAGTTTCAAATGAACATCTACCTATACTGTCTTAGTCATCATGGATGGATGGATGGATGGATGGATGGATGGATGGATGGATGCATGCATGGATGCATGGATGGATGGATGGATGGATGGTTGGGTGGGTGGATGGATGGGTGGGTGGGTGGATGGATGGATGGATGGATGGGTGGATGGATGGATGGATGAATGGATGAATCAGTGGATGGGTGAATGGATGGATGGGTGGGTGGATGGATGGATGGATGGATGGCTGGATGGGTGGGCGGATGGATGGATGGATCAGTGGGTGGGTGGGTGGATGAGGATCAGAGAATAGATAGGGTGGATGGGAAGATGGATCAATGGGAGGATTGATGGGTGGGAAGATGAATGGATAGAAAGACAGATGGGTGATAGATGGATAGATGGATGGGTGAGTGGATAGATGAACAGATAATGGGTGAGAAAAAGTTGTTCAAGGAATGATAAATGAATATATGTTGGATAGACGTATGAGAGGATAGATGAATGCATAGATAAATGGGTGTATGGATGGACAAGTAGATGGATGAGTGGATGGGAGGATGGATAGATAGTTGGATGAGTGTTTTAATGAATGAGAGCATAAATGGATGGATGGATCAACAATGGATGGATAGATGAGAAGATTGATAGATAAATGGTGAATAGATGAATTATGCATGGATGGGTGAACAGTGGATGGATAGAGGTATGGATAAAAAATGAGTGGATGGGAGGATACATGGTTAGGTGGGTGAGCTTATGAATGGATGGGTGAATGGGTGGATAGATGGAAATATGAATGGATTGAGAGTTGGCTCAGTGATCAGTAGTTAGAGGAATGGTGAGAGGATGAATGGTGGGTAGGTGGTTGTCACACACAATTCACTAGAGCTCTGACCTCTCATGAATGGGCGTTCAGTGAAAACGAAGCTGCCTGGCTCTGCCGTACTCTGGCTCAGAAAATCAGCTCTATATAATTAAATACAGAAGTGAGACTCCAGCCCATGGATTTTGAGGCACCAGTTTTCTCTCAGATCCGGGAGTCATCCCCTTCTCACTCACTGTGTGTAAGGAGGCCCATGGCTGTGAACAAGCAAGCTTTATGTAGGTGGCATCTCAAGGTAGCTTGTGAAAAGAAATGAATATATACATACAAGATATATGGCCATCGAAAGAATTTCCCAGGAATGATGAGAAGCTGGCCACCAGTACCGACGGGAGTGAGGTCAGAGGTGAACAGGAAAGCTAGCAGTGCTGGGAAAGTCCGTTGTCAGTGTGACTGCCAGCCCTAAACTCAGCAGCTTAAAACACTCTCATGTATTCTTAGAGCACAGGTTGATAGCGGGTGGGGGGCGGTGACTGGAGCTGGGCTCTGCTGGTCTGTCTGAACTGCAGGTCCAGTTGTCTGAGCTCAAGGTTGCGGGCTGAGCCATGTTCAGGGTCTGCGAGGAGCAGCATGCTTCAAATGTGCTTGTCCCTGCCATCCCATTGAAGTCACATGACTGGGCTCTGGCTTGATGAGATGGGGAAGGGGGAAGGGAGTAAGTTGAGATTTTCTGAACAAGGGTCCAGGCAGGACACGGTGGCTCAGGGTCAGGATGAACGGCACACTGATTCTTAGTAGCTATACTTCTTTGGATGGACAACTTTTCCTGTGTGCCTCCGTTTCCTATTTTAGAGTCAGACATCACTGACTAAGGCCTGCTCAACTGTGCAATACCCATGAAGCTCAGGCAGTACATCTATTGAGCATCTGCCTCAGCCAGGATCTCAAAGATGACGAGGGATGCTCCAATCTCACCCTCGCCATCATTTCTGGTCCCCTCTTGCCCTCCTTTCCCTATGTTGAGCCTCCCCTTCTCCCATTCTCCCTCCCCAGGGTCTCCACTCTGTTCAAATATTAGAAAATGTCCCCGAGGTCCCTGATCTCAGTCATGGTTAAGCCCAGCCTGGGAGATTTGCTTGCTTTAATCTTTCTACGTAAATTAATCCCGCTGAACCTTTAATCATTCTCCCTGAATGAGAGTCAGATGAGACACATGTCGGGGCTCCCGTGGTCCATAGGCCGATGACAGGCTGGCATGCTGATGGGGTTCTTGTCTTACAAAGAGGGTGTAAGAGGCTGCCCAGAGAGCAGAAATTTCTGAGCCTCAAGAGCGCACGCTCAAACATCTGTCCAAGCTTGTGTATGTGTACGTGTGTGCACGCGCATATGCTCATGAGTGCACATGCGCATGTGTGTGTGGTGGTGACAGGGTTCCACACCCATGTGTTTCTTGAAGTGAGAATTGGGACTAGGAGCATACCCTCCCCTGGCCAGCTCCGCTTACAAACAGTTGGCCACCATCTACCCGTGTGTGGAATGTGTGCCAAGTTTCTTTTTCTCAACATGAGGGAACCCTTTAAAGTAGTGGTTCTCAACTTTCCTAACACTACAACTGTTTAATACAGTTGTTCCTCATATTGTGGTGACCCCCAATCATAAAATTATTTTTTGCTACTTCCTAATTTTAATTTTGCTACTGTTATGAATTGTGATGTAAATATCTGATATGTGACCCTTCCACATAATAATCCTTCCACAGGGGTTGCAACCCAAAGGTGAGAGCCACTGCTTTATAGCCGTCTTTAGAGGTTTACTAAGACAATAGTGCTTCATTGTACACAGGCTATGGGTTCTAATCCCAGGCAGGACACCTTAGGGTTTAATGAGTGACTTTATGTGGTCACCCATAAAATGGGTGATACATCTAAGATTATTTGGCTCAGAATTGGCTTAGGAAAGGTGCTATGACCAGGGGAAGAACAAAAAGGGAGAGGGACCAGGTAAATACGTCCTGGCAGAGAGTGACTAAGTGTTTGGGAAATGGATTCTAGACTTTCCATCTCTCTCTCTCTCTCTCTCTCTCTCTCTCTCTCTCTCTCTCTCTCTCTTCATCCCTCTTCCGTTCCTTCCTCCCCCCACCCTGCTTCCCATCTCCCTCTGTGGCCAGCAGCCCTCCAGCGCCTCTGGGAGCTGCCAGACCCCTATCCAGACTTCTTTCTTAGATGTCTACATCTGCCCCAACCCCTCCCCCGCTACTCCTTCTGTTGTCTGAGAATCATTCCCCTACAGCAACTGATGGCAAGGTCTTTCCAAAATGTCCTATGGTCCTCTCTCCATCTTTAGTGAACTTTCCGATTTCTACAATAAGGCCCAAAGTCCATAAAAAGCCCCAATGTCATTCCATTTTACAGACAGGAGACTAAAGCCAGCCAGAAACCAGCCCCAGAGCCAAGCTCAAGGTCCCGTTTACTTCTGTGGCTCTCCGCTGCCTCCAGCCCTGCCAGGCTTCCCTGGCTCTCTGAGCTCCCTGACTCCAGTCGGTCTCAGAGCCTCTTGCTTCTCTGTCTCCTCTCATCATCCAGTCACCTCTGGGTGACATCTACTGGTCCTTCAGATCACTGTTCCCACATTTGCTGGCTCAGGGACTTCCCCGGGGTCTGGGGCCCATGGTCCTCCTTCTGTGTTCTTTCCCATGACCTCTGGCTTCATATCTGCTTCTTAAGAAAAACCACACAATGACAGCTCTGGGGCTGTGCCACAGCCCAGCAGTGCACAGGGCAAACATTGCATTCCCACAACTCAAGAGTGTAAAGTTCAAGGTCAAACACCTGCAGTTCAGTCCCTGATGTGGGCTCTTCCAAGATTGCAGATGGCTGTCTTGACTCTGTGTCCTCACAGGGCAAAAGAGATAGGAGGTGTGGGCTCTCGACTTCCTCCTATGGGGACAGTAATCCCACCACAGAGACCACCCCCATGACCTCACCTCCTCAAGGCTTCACCTCCAAATCAGCTCGTGCTGGGGGCTATGGCTTTGCTGTATACGTTCCAGATTGACACATTCAGTGGATAGCGAGCAGAACATTCTGGATTTCTGGCTCCAAGTCCAGTTCTCAAAGCTAAGACAACATGAACGACATTTGCTGATTGAACAAATGACCAAATGAAAGGGGACAAGCAGGATGAAGGGAGTACTCAAGAAATGGTTCAGTGGCCAAGGGCACCCACCGTTCCCACAGAAGACCCAAGTTTGAGTCCCAGCATCTGCATTAGGCAGGTCACACCATCTTTAACTCTAGCTCCATGGGGTACGGTGCCTTCTCCTGACCTCCTCTGGCACCTGCATATATGTGTGTACATGCATACACATATGCACCTAAATAAATCTTTGGGGGGGGGGAATAAAATGAATGGAAAAAAATCAAAGTCCTCCTTGGATATGGGCTGAGACTGAAATGGAGACTTGCCCTCCCCAAAATGTCCCAAGTAGTCTTTGAGCACAAAGACAGCAAGTCACCACACAACAGAGACGCCGCCTCTGATAGCAGACTTAGGACTTGTTTGTGGAGTTTTACTTTTTCCTTCTAAACATAGAAACACATTTGTAAAAGATAGAAGAGGGGAGGAAGCCACGCCGAGCCACTCTGCTCCTCCAGCCATAAAGACACCTCTGGGATGAGAGCCCACCTGTGAAATATTGCCCGGCGATTAGATCTCGAGCCGTGAGATATAAACCATGAATTTCCATCTCCACCTTGGAAATACACTTTACCGCCGGATCATGGGTGAAGTATGGTTTTCCGGTAGGTGCCAGCCAGTAAAATATGGCCTTTGATCGGATCACTGCAGAGAGGTGCTCGCTGGGACCCAGGACTTCACCGTAGCAAAGGAAATAGGAATCCATGCAGGGAGAAAAAGTAAAGAAGGAAATTGGTAACAGTGATATTTAGGGACCTCTTGGAAGTTCTCAGCACGAGGGGAAGGGGGCTGATATGTGCTGTCCTCTACTAGGTGATGTTGTGAGAAAACAGAGATGGCCCAGTTCCCTGAGTCCCATCCAGCTGATGGGAGTTGCCTATGCAAGTTTTTCTACTTCCTGGAGAAAGTCCCCCCAACAGCCACGTGAGGTTTTATTGGGATTAACCTAGTCTTTAATATGGGAGCTGAGGCTCAGGATCACACAGTAGGGCACCTGTAGAGCTGGAGCTGGGTCAGCAAGCCAAAGTGGCCTCTGCTCTTGGTTTACAGTAGCTCCATCTCTCTCTCTCTCTCTCTCTCTCTCTCTCTCTCTCTCTCTCTCTCTCCCTTCTCCTCCCCCTCTCTGGAGCACAAAACTAAATTTAGATACTAACACTTGGCTCAGAGAGACAGCTTCACACGCCCGGGCTCCTGTTTAACACCTACTTTTCCTGGTGATCATGTGATCTGGGTGGTACATGGTCACCATGACCAACCACTCTCAACCCTATCCAGAACAGGCCGCTGTCTGAGAGCTGCCCACAGTTAACCACTGATCATGGTCCAGCAATTATGTAAAGGTCCTCTCAGACCACCAACACAACCTTGGCTCTGTTCTATGGGCTCTTGGGGGACCACCCTGCCCCTGCCCACTTTGCTCCTCCCTGGCTCACAGCTGCTAACTCAGGAGAGCCCTAGAATGCCCCTACACACAGCTCTTTCTCTGCTCTCTTTCCAAAGAGCTCTCTCCATATCAGACAACCATGACCAAGTATCCTTCCACTCTCCCTTCCTAGCACGCAGATGTAGAATGAGACCATTAGTGCACCTGTCCCCGGACATGTGGAGGTAGGTAAGCCATGTGTGGACATGTATGTATGTGTACAGAGGGAGGAGTGTGTGTGTGTGTGTGTGTGTGTGTGTGTGAGAGAGAGAGAGAGAGAGAGAGAGAGAGAGTACTTAGCACCACTCCGGGCACACCATGTATTCCTGAACATTCCTGAAATCTCTGGCACTTTGCTGAGTTCACACCACTGTCTCCTTCCTCTGTTTGCAGAGGAGTCCACAAACCTTGTCCCTGAGGTGATGCTGTCTACAGTGGTGCTGGTCGTGGGGGCTGGAACTGGCACTCACCAGACCTTAGCTCTTATACCGTGTTCTTCCTTGGTGTGGGTGTTTGGTGAGACCCTGGGAGGGAGGCAGGCACTGGCTTATCTCTCCAGAGCCAGGCGGCTGGCTGGCCAGCCTTATCGCGGATTTGAGCTTGTAAAACATGGCTGCTATCATGCCATCTCCCAGACGGAGTCAGGGTGCTCCCAGAGGGGCTTTGTTCTTTTGATCATGACTTGTGATTGGGGAGAGAGAGTGGGGGACCCTGGGTGGACTACGGCAAGTCCACTGAGAAAGCTGGGGACACTGGGGCCAGGCCTGACATCATTTTGGTGTGGGCAGTGTTGGAATCCTCAGCATTCCGATTCCCTTCACTTCCCCAAAGAGAGAGGGCAGCTGGGGATAGTGGCTGATGGCTTCTAGGAGCCCAGCAGTGGGAGATTCTGGAAGAAAATGAAAGCAACAACTACACCATCAATCTGCTGCATTCTCCCATCATTTGGTAAGCAGTTACTATACACAAAGGCCTCTGCAAGGGGCCAGAGCCCTGGTCTTGGAGAATGAAGGTTCCAGAACCCCACTTCTGTCTGCTATGCTTTTGAGCTATGCGATTCCCGGCTGGTCATCTGTCCTCTCTGAATAGCCTGTGTCCAGTAGGAAGAATGGTACCCATGGCACGAGGTTCTCCTAAGGGACTCTAGATGCAGCAGGTGTGAAAACTGCCTTACAAACTGTGGGGTGCTGTGCTCGCAGGAACGACAGGGTCAGAGGATGAACTTCTGAGTAGATCGCAGCTTCAGCTACGGTTTGCTGTGGACTCTGGGGAAGTTGGGGTGAAGCAGACAGCATGTGTCCCAGGCAGAGGAGACAGCATCTGCAGGCTGCAGAGAAGGACCTTGCCAGGGGCACTGGAGCCGACGGCCCAAGCTGAACTGATCTGAGACTGCCTTGCTGGCAGGGGGAGGCCGGGCCCATCTGGCCCTGTTTTTCTCCTGTCACTCCGGGCCCTTTTGTGCTAAGCTCCTCACTGTCACTGCTTCCCTGTGATTCCCTTTGAACTTGGCATCTGTCTGGGGCTCCCTCTGGCCCGCCCCGTGTTCATTGGCTCAGATCTGTTGGCAACCCTGGCATCTGTTCCAGGGACAGGAGGTGATTCCTGCTTGGGCAGCTGAGTGGGGGAGGGCAGGGCAAGGATGGGTCCTCCTGGAGGGTGTGGCCTTACTTGGTGGCAAACAGGTGGCACTTACCTGTCCTGAGAGCCAGCAGGCCACTCCAGCCCTCCCTGATTCCTTAGGGCTGCCAATGGCTCCCATCCTTGGAAGCATTCTGTCTTCTGCCTGGCTTCAGACAGCAGCGGGAAAGATTGGCCACACCTAATTCTTGCTTAAGGGTCAGCAAGCCTAAAGGGGGCCAGCTCTACCATTTGCTGACTCAGCTGGGCCTCCAGCAATGGGGACAAGGCCAGGATGAGTTACTGCAGGACACAACTGGCCTGGACTGGCCCAGGCCTTCCTGCTGTAGATGGGAGTGGGATTCTGAGCCTAATGTCAGTCTACAGATGGTTCTTCAAAGAGACTTCATCAATCCCTAAGCTTCAGTTTCCCGCTGCAGAAGATGGGAGAGAGACCTAGCCCAGAGCTGATGGGCATCTCTGGTGGGCTCATGTGTTCACACGGCCCTGAGAACCAGGCCTGGTATGCCACTGATACAACATGGGTACTGCTCTGTCACCTTCCCCACCTAGTGTCTTTGGGAGCCTGGTCTATGACCGCTGTGGAATCCCGGAGACGGCATTGGCCTCCTCAGGGTTCACCGTTGTGCTAGCTCCTGCACCCCTCAGCACCTACTGCGAGCACACTGCATTGGGTTTAGGAATGCAGAAGGGTGGGGCTGTGGAGGCGTAACCAGGACCCTCTGGCTGCCCACTCCACGTGCTGATTTCCATTTTGGTTTATGTCTGGGCAATCTCTCTCTGGTGAGAATTGTATAGGAAATGGCGCGTGAACCTTTCTGGAAAAATGCAGGGTGCAGGCCACTGACTCCATTCATTTATTGGAAATCTCGCTTGAGCATCTGGAAGGGGGAAGCAGGCCCTGGGTACCAGAGTGGGAAAGGTCTGGTCTTCCTAGCATTTTCACCCAACAGCAACAGCAGGCGGGGTGACCCAGAGAGCACGGAGCCCTCCATATTCATCTTGGACGGAGTGAAGGAAGACTGGGTAATAAGGAAGCCAGCGGGGACTGAGCCCAGGGGGCCAGTAAGAAAGAAGGACCATTTGTGATGGAAGCTGAGTAACAGGGTGGGGACACACAGATGGCTGGAACTTGCTGGGGCAGGAGGTCAGCTGGAATGAAGTTAGAAAAGCCAGACAGGCTGCTGGACCGAGGAGCCCTCTCTGCTTGTCTTACCTTCTAAGCTTCACCCTCAAAGTCCGTGCGTTGCTGAATGTGTGCATCCTCTGGGCCCTTGATGCCCGTATCTCTTAGCCGTGTGTTTCTCTTCCCGTCTTCCGTCTTCTGACCGAGCCTCTCCCTTGCTCACCTGGCCTCTCTATTCTTGGCTTTCTCAAGGCTGGTGCCCAATGCAGGAAGTGGTGTGTAGTGGGTGTGCTGCCACTCCCCTTGTCCCACAGAGAGCTTTTAGTGTGGCGCCTCAGGAAACTGAAGCCAGGTTGGGAATGAGAGACACCTGGGTGGCGGGGACCTGGTCGCTGGAGGGTGGTGGGGGCAGAGGGGCGTGAGTTCAGGGGTCCATAAAACCCAGCAGGAAGCTGGGTCCAGATCTAGTGTAGGAAGGAGGGAGGCTAGGAAGGTTTTCTGGGAGAAGTGGCAGCCAGCGTGCTGATGCATTAGCAGCTAAGGGGGAGGAGAGGAAAGGTCACCCCTACAGGAGCGAGCAGCAGGTGCTGAGCCCTCCGGCAAGAACCAGAGCTCAGAACCTCAGAGCCAAGAGCACCTTGGTTGAGGCCCAAGGGTGTGGCAGAAACATGAAGGGAAGGGAGAGAGTAAAGTCTCGGTGAAGTGGACGGCTTTATTCTTGCTAACACAGGGCTGCGGTGGGGAGGGTACGAGACTAAAGCTGGAGACTAAAGGCCCTTAGATCTGCAGTTAGAGCAGAGGAGAGCAGACCAGAGGCAGGGAAGCCCAGAGAGGAAGCTGCCCCTAAAGAACCAGAAAGAGACCAATGGACTGACCAGGTGTGGAGACTAGAGAGAACAGAGTGTCACTAAGGCCTTGGAACTGGGTTCAGCCCTGACCCCGGCTCCCACCCCCGAACTCCACCTAACCCTGTGGCTGGGGGAAAGTCTGAACTTGAGTTCCTGCCAGATCTGTGGGTACAGCGAGTGACCCAGAGGTTAGCTGTCAGCAAGAGAGCCACAGCTCCACAGCAGAGACCCTGGGTTTCTAGAGGTGACCTCCAGGGTTCAGGAGCTGGTCTGGGGCAGTAGAGGGAGTTCTCCATCGCTAGGTCCTGTGTATCCACCCCACGCATGGGTCAGCTAAAACTCACGGCAGCACCAGTGGGTGTCCGTTTGACAGACGTAGAGACTGGTGCTCAGAGAGAAAGTGACTTGTCCCAGGTAACACAGCACTACGGCAGGGACATGTTCTCACACCTCTTCATCCCAGGCCAGTGCCGCCACCCCGAGCTGTCCCCTGGAGGTTGGGCATCCTAGCTCTGCAGGGCTGAGCTTAGGGGTGCCTTGCAGCTGCCTGTCTGCAGCAGGGTAGGAGGAAGGACGAACTGGCTTCCGCGATTTCCCTGGCTTCCCGGTACCCGGTATATATATTTTTTTCTAATCGGCCCAGCTGCTGATAGTTATCTGGCTTCGCTAGAGAGCGAAAGAGACTTTGTGTCAAATGCTGAAAAATGACTTTTCAGGCAGCCTCTCTGTCTCCTGAAAGGAGGTGACGTGCTCAGAGCATACAAATCGTTCAACAGTCAGGCGTCTCCAGGCGAGGAAGGAGTGTGTTTAGATTGCTAAAACCACTCTTGTCCCTTTCCAAGGTCATGGGCAGGCAACCCAACCATGCCAGTGCCTGCAGGATGCCGAGCCTAGAGCTGGACAGGGAGATGCCGGTGAGCTGGGTGGGTTCTGGGCCCAGGCATGGGACAGGTCCCTTCGAGGCAGGATGTATAAGAGCCCATGAGGAAGGCCGACCTCAGCTTCAGCTCTCCATCAACCCACAGAAGCTGTGTGACTTTAGGCACCTTCGTGGACATCTCTGGACTTGAAACCCTCCCTGAATTAGCATCTCTCATATTCTGATTCCAGCGAAGCAGCTCACAGACCAGATGTTCTGTTAGCTGGTTTTCTTAGGTGCCCATGGACTTTTGGAGGTTCCCCAGTCGCAGCATCATTCCCAGCAGCCATGCACAAGTTGAGTGGGGGAGGAGGATGGGCGGAGGGGCACAGGACACTCAAATCAGTCTCTAAAGGCTTTAGTACTTTCAAATCCCAGCTCTGACACTCAGTGGCTGTGTGACCTTGAGCAAGTATCTTGGCCACTCTGAACCTCGATTTCCTCCCATCTCACCCAGAAAAACAGATGAAGAAACTAAAACAGATGAAGTAGGGGGGCTGTCTGTGCAAAACAAGGGCTCCGAACACTATCATACATATGGAACGTCCCTGTCCATGTTACTACTTGTCAAGTATTGTCTTCATCTCAGCTGGACTATGTGGCCCATCTCCTAACCTTGCCTGCCTTGATTTCTCTGACTTATAAGGGGGAGGGGGTGCTAAGAATTTGAAGCCCTTCAATCACTTACAGATAGTAGAAAGCTTATCATCCCTTATAGAGTTTTCTAGGTCTTCGCAAAACGATGCTTAAGAACTTGTTTTCAAGTGTCCCTGAAGTCGTTTGACCCTCTGGAAATTAGCAACAGAGATTTATGGGATAGAAACTCAGGCAAAAGGCCCAGCTGCCTGCCCTCCTGAGGAAGAACACTTTCCACTTCAGGGGTCAGGGAAGGGGACGGCTACCTCAGTGGCCAGGTTCCTGATCTGCAAGGGATTAGTCACTGTTCTTTGTGCTTAGGTGTAGACCAGAATGTAAAACCCTAGAGGGTCTTCAGGGAGGCCTGGGACACTGCCCAGGGCCTACCAGCAGTGTCCCCCCCAACCCTGGGATAAAGCCAACAGCTCGCAATGGCTGGGTAACCATTGAAAGCAGGGATAAGGCCAGCCACATGCTGGAGAATGAACGGTCTCAGATGTGGGCTCAAGGGGACACTGAGGCAGATTACTGGAGAGTAAGAAATTTATTAAGAGTTATTACATTACGGACAGACAGACAGACGACAACAACACAGTAGGGCCTCTGAAAAGAGGAGTCAGGACTCAAGTGGCAGAATTGGAGTCTTTTCTTACATCTCTCTGAGGATGGGGTGGCTTTCAGAACAAGCTGAATGTCGGGGTCTCTGATTCCTAGACAGGAGGCAGGGACGGCGTGGGGAGCAGGGAGTGTGACCGCTGATACCCCCTTTAATGTAAGCTTGCCTCCCAGATGAGACATCCTAGTCCCTGGCGGGGAGGCGGGTGTCTGTTGGCTGGGAACACACAAACGGTGTCTCAGTAGGTACCTGCCAGTGTCTCTGAGAGGGGAAGGATTGCCGATGTGGCCTGAGTCTCAGTTGGATCCTCACATCATGCTCTTACATATGAGAAGGGACCAGTGCAATGTTGTGGGTCACAGGGAAGTGGCCTGCTGGGGCTCTCAGGGACTGCCCTTATTTCCCATCTACCTGTTCCTCTTTCCCTCAGGCCTTCAATGGAGACCCAGCGCCTCCAAGACAGTGAAAGAGAGGCATGAGACAGACAGGCCAGACCCTCCCAAAGCCAAGTTCTTTAAAGACTGTTCATGCCCGGCACCATTGGTGTCCACAACTCAGATCAGTGAAGCCTCTGGTGACCCAGTGTGCCCCCTCACGGTCCTCAACTTCATCTCCTCAGCCACAGCTGCAGCCCCGACTCCTTTTAGTTGTCTCTGTTGTATGTGCCATGCAGGGTAATCTCTGCTGGAACCACGTTAACCACCATTCGCTTCCGTGCTGCGTGGCACCAGGGGCTCACTCCACTGCACTGCCAGATAAGGGCCTACAGCTTCAGGGTGCTCTCCCTGGTATCCTCGGAAATCCATCCCTAGACAATTAGATCGTCTGAAACACATCTGAGGAGGCCTGAGGACCAAGGGACACAAGGAGACTCTAGAAACCAGCGATGGCCCCAAACCCCCACTCTTCACCTGCATGTGGGTTCTCTGTGTCCCCTGGTGGCTGGGGAATCCTGAAACAGGGTCAGTTGCAAGGTGGGGATGCTTGCTTGGGATCCGGGTACATGTCCCACCTCCGTCTCCTTTTCAACGGTCATTTCCCTTCTCTGGGTCTTACGTCTTCATTATAAAACATGTAACAAGCCCAGCTGCCTTGGGGACAAAGGAACGTCAGAGAAACCACAGTGCAAGGAGCTAGTGGAAGGACGGCACTTGGGGTGTGTCCGGCTGCTTCTTCCTTCCACGTTACCCCCAAAGTTGGCTTGAGCCAGTAGATGTTCATGACCCCAGCTCTGCAGCTGGAGGTCAACAGTCAAGGTGGATTCTGTGAGGACAGAGCCTTCCTTGACTTCTAGTTTTGGCATCTGTGGCAGTGTTTGGTGTCTCACAGCCTGTGGCTGCCCGGCCTCTGTCACCTCTTTTAGTCTGTGCTTTCCTCATAAGGTCAGTCTCTCCAATTAGGGCCCAGCCTCACTCACTATAGCTTAGCTGACATCTCAAAGACCGTATTTCTAGAGAAGGGCCTCTTTGAGAGATCTGGCATATTTTTTTGAGGGACACAGTTCATCCCACAATGTCATCTTCCAACCCACCTGCCTGGATCCTTGTGGCCCTTGACAAGAGCCTGTCTCTGGAGGTTCCCTATAGGAACTTTCACATTCCTTATCTCTGTCCCTGGGAGTCCTGGCATCCTCTCTCAACTCTCCGGCCCCATGCAGCTCTGTGGCAGAAGGGTGTGTAAACAGATAACGGTGTTTGTTCAGCTCATCGGGGGCTGCACTAGAGAGGAGCGTTTACAGAAGCCAAGATACAGTGTCCCTTTCACACTGGGGAGAGTAGGAAAGCGCTTGAGGGGCCGGCAGATCGGAGCCTTGAAGGGCAAAACAGACACTTGGGATGGAGGGAAGGCCTGGGCAAGGGCTGGAAGGGGCATGCCGTCTGTGGATGGGGCTGGGTCGGTCACTGAGTGTGGCTGCGGAGGATACTGCTGCTCCCAGGAGATTAGGCAAGAGGGAAGAATCAGGCTGAGATTTAGATGAGTACCGGGGAGCCAGAGATCTGGGCTCAGCGCATTCATCCAGCGGCAAATTGTTCCAAGACTTGAGCTCACTGGGAGGCTTTGCCACAAAGGTACATGGTTACCCCCTAGGATTGCAAAAATAACTTTTTCAACTAGAAATCCCCCAGAAGGGTCCTCAACTGAGCTGGGTGACTGCGGCCACACCAGCTTACCATATCCCTTCCTCTCATAGTGGTGGGTATCAGAAGAGGGCCTGGGAGACCCAGGAACCAACTCCTTCCCCAGAGACCCAGGGAAGGATTGGTATGCCTGACTTTGCCCCTTTGCCCCAGGGGAAAAGAGCCCCTGGGTGGAGGCTTACCCCATTCTTGCTTGCATCTCCATTCACTGATGGTGTAGGTTTTAACTTTGACCTCTGAGACCTAGATTTTCCTATACCCAACCCTAGAAACACACAGTTTAGGTAATGACGGCCCAGTCATCTATTCTCGGGTCTGGTAAGTGGGCTATCACCACCTACAAAGAGCTCAGTTAACCTGGTCACCTGCACCATGCGCCACTCCCAGAGTGAGAGCAGCTAGTTTGGTACTGGAGAGCTCCGAGCCCCTGCACGATTGCATCTGTGCCTCCAGCCGTTCACTTGCTGCCTCCCGCCAGCCTCACTTTCACTCTGTTTACATGCCACAAATTACATATGATCACTATCGTGTACTCTTCTAATGTCAATTTCTCCATGATGAGCAGGAGACTGTAAACACCCATATTTCTATAAGCCTATTTCAGCCCTATGTACTCAGAGTCAATGAGCTGGACAAAATTGTACGCCTGACATGGCTGGGCCTTGCAGAGGGTCAGGCCTGGACATAGCTGGGAGCCTGACATATTTGGTTCCTCTTTGCCATTCACTGACCACCTCCGATGCATTGGAGGCCCTTCCATCCCTCACTCGGGGTCTATTGCAGCTGTCCCTGTGAGGCTGGGGGAATGTTTAAACACCAAAAAAAGGACCCCAGGGTGACTGCAGCATGCATCTTCCAGTACAGGTCATCATGGGGGAGGTGCCCCATGTCTGGCCATCTACACCCATGCTTGGCTGGGCTCTGAACTTGGATACCCTTTGAAGTTCTGCAGAGCTACAGGAAAGCTGGGAGGCCAGGATGTGACTGGCAGTTTGGTGGTGGTGGGATTTGAAAGGTAGGTCAGAGTCCTTGGGCAGGAACACACACTTTCTCCGGAGAAGTCAGACTTTAGATGTTGCGGGGAGTGTTCTTATCAGGCTACCTTTACTGCAGACCTCCAGCGTCCCCTGCCAAGGCACTTAGTGCGAGGCTCTATTGTCGGAGGCTCTAGCACTTAGTAGGACTATGTCCTCGGTTGTGACCTACGGCAGAAACACGACCAGACCCCAGCTGGAGCTCCATGAAAACTGCTGAAGAAATGATTACAATATGTTGATGCCGTGTGAGCCAGCTCTCTGCGTGTGATAAAAGACCTGAGCGGAACAGCTTAAGAAGACTGAAGGTTTATTTGGGCTCTCGGTTTCAGGCGTCTTTCCTTGGTGAGAGAGCCAGGCTCCCGTGGTGTGAGCATATGTTAGAAGAAAACTGTTCACATCCCAAAGTCGGGGTTCCAGTATCTCAATTGCCATCCCCCCCCCAGTGGCCTAATTACTTCTGCTAGGCCCCACTTCCTAAAGGTTCAATCATTTAGAACAATGCCACTTCCTGGCAGCTACACAGGAGCCTCTGGGGGACATTGCATCCTGAACCAGAATATCCACTCAGAACTAGCGTGACAGAGGCTGTGTGGAAGAGGACAGATGGAAAGGATCAGAGTCCAGCCTCCAGCATTAACAGATTCTGATCCTGAGGTCAGGGACTGTCGGCTGTAGCAAACCAGATGGTAGCCATTTTAGGATTTGTCTGCCAGAAAGCAAAACAAGAGAGCTCATGCGGGCACTGGTGTGACCACCAGGACCCTAAGCATTTGAAGATCCAGAAGTCATTCCAGGGTAGGGCAACACGTGGTGCCAAGACGTGACTCTGGCGGCAGTTTGCTGAACACTGCCCTGAGCCCATTTCCTTCCATTCTGTGCTCTGTAACCAACCCATCTCAGCGGCAGGGAGAATGTGGCTGACAACTGAGGCACAGGAAGTAGTAGGCTCTTGCCCAAGGGCACACGCTAGTGGAGTGCGCAGTTGGGTCTCCCAGCATCCCTCCCAGCAGCCACCAGGACCAGTGATTCTCATTATCATTGTTGTGAAGTTCACTTTTGTTCCCCCATGAGCCCAGTGAATCTAACAAGGACCAAGACACAGATCCTCCCAGGGGATTGGAACACAAGCTTGCCTTACCAGGTGAGGCTTGCATTTCTGTATTTTATGTGGCTTCTGGTCGACCCCTGGCTTCCTGCTTTTAGGACAGTGGTCATGTGTTGGGGGAAGGGGAGACAGGACATGTGAGTGTCACTAGAGGTCCAGAGCAGTGTGTGACCGTGACCAATAGATGACCCCGAATCAGGTCAGCTGGTTCCTCCCGGTGAGGTTAGATCAGCGGCACAGAAGAGGAGAAAACCCCCTGCCTGGTATCACCCAGGAGCCTGGGCATGACTGTGGCTTTTGGAGACAACCTCCTGCCGCCAGGCTGAGCTGTGGAGAACTGTCTCTCAGTGGTGTAAAGATCCGATTTGCTGCTGTCAGCATTCCCTTCTCAGTTTTGCCGAAGGTGGCCTGAGGCTGGAGCCCACACTCTGAGAACTTGGCAGACTCCCTGCCTCTGGGCCAAGCTGGAGAAGCTTGGGGTTCACACTGCAAAAAACAGAACACATCTATACCCAACAAGTAAGAGTCACGAAGTTCCAATTTAAGAAAGAAAGGAAGGAAGGAAGGAAGGAGGGAGGGAAGGAGGGAGGGAGAGAGGGAGGGAAGGAGGGAAGAAAAAAGAAAGAAAGAGAAAGAAAGAAAGAAAGAAAGAAAGAAAGAAAGAAAGAAAGAAAGAAAGAAAGGCTTTTGCTTTTTATCTAATTACTCCTGTGAGTTTCCCTGTCAGCATGAACTTGAGCCCACAGAGGACAGAAGCCATTGAGGATGGACCCACACTTGGGGAACTACCTGCTCCGTGGCAAGCACTCTCTGAGTGAGGAGCGGTATTTGTCATATGGGTCTCTCTGCGTATCTCTCTGGCAAGGAGAAGGTTGGAGATGCAGCCAGACGGAGCAAGTCCACTGGAGCACAACACTAGTGTGTCCACGGCTCTGTTCACAGCTCTGCTCTGGGGATAAAATGAAAATCTGTGTCCTAGAGCTCAGGCATGTCAACAGCCGGCATGACTGCCACCTGGAAGTCCCATTCAAGCCAGGAGAGGGCTGGCTTGAGGTTGAGATTCAAGGTGACCCACAGGAAGGGTCTTAATTCAACCATAACCTGGACTCGGACTTCAGAGAAATCATGAGTGACAGCTGTCTGGGCTGGTGAGAAAGGCTCAAATTCTGTCCGCAGGGCTCCTTGGGAAGCCTGTGTGGGGGACGATCTATCTTAATGTAGGGAACGTTCCGTCCATTTGTCATTTGCTATAAGCGCAGGCGTCATGAGGCAAAACGTGAGTTCTTTGGCGGCCCTGCGAGCCACTGCCAACCATCCCCAGATATGGTTCCCCGAAGCAGAGATGCAGCCGTGAGGGAAGATGAGGCCCATCCCTCTCAACTGACATTCTAGCTGGGGGTTGAAGCGTGTACGTAATTGGCCATAAACAACAGATAAACTTAAAGTACAGTCAGGCAGAGACATCGTAAAGAATAAAGCGATTTCTGGGAGCAGGAAGGCAGGTGAAGACACGGCTGTCAAGGCATCTGTGGGGACTTGACATTGAAGAGAGAGCAGAACACGGTGAGTCGGCCGTGTGCGTGGCTGGGATGAGGGGGTCCCGGAGGGGGGCAGTGACAGCACCTGCAAAGGTCCAGAGTGGGGAGCGAGCTTGAGGTGGTAATGGAGCCCGGATGGAGGGAGTGGCCAGAGCAGGGTGTGGTGGTTTGAATGACAATGGCCCTCATAGGCTCATAGACTTCAGTATTTGGTTCCCAGTTGGTGCAACTGTTTAGGAAGGATTAGGAAGTATGGAGAACGTGTGTCTCTTGGACTGTGAGGTTTCAAAAAAGCACATGCCAGGCCCACTGCACCCCACTGCCTCCTCCTCCTGGTAGGTTAGATGTAAGATCTCAGCTACTCTCCAGCACTATGCCTGCCTGCATGCCGCCATGCTCCCCACCCTCTGAAACTGTAAGCAAGCCCTCAATTAAATGTTTTCTTTTATAAGTGGCCTTGATCATGGTGTCTTCTCACAGCAATGAAACAGTAAGTAAGACTGTGATCAGGAGGCTGGGGAGCTGCCTCAGTCAGGCCTTGCTGCAAAAGCATGAGAAACAAGTTCTGATCCCCGGCATACATGTAAAAACTTGTGCCGGTGTGTCTGGAGTCCCAGCGCTGGGGAGGTCGAGACAGCCAGGTATCTGGAGCTCCTTGGCCATCGAGGATAGCTAATCAGTGAGCTCCAGGTTCAGTGAGAGACCCTGACTTGGTTCCTTCTCCTGTCGCTACAATAAAATACTCTGACAAAATCAACTTAAGGGAGAAAGGGACTAAGGGTAAAACCCACCACGCTGGGAAATTTCCAGCATCAGGAGTTTGAGGGAGTCAGTCATGTCACCTCCACAATCAGAAGCAGAGCCAAGAATGTATATGAACACTCTTTTTCTTCACTTATACAGTCAAGGATCCCAGCTAGGGAATGGTGCCACCCATAGTGGACAGATCTTCCCACCTCAGTTGACAGTAATCAGCATGATCCCCCTAAGTATATCCAGAGGTCTGTCTTCCAGGTGAGTCTAGATTCTGTCAAAATGACTAATGACACTAACTACCACAGACTCTGTCTCAAAAGAGATAATGTAGGGGGAACCTGATGTTGATTTCTGGCCTTCACAAGCAGATGCATCTGTACCTTCATGTGCACACATGTGCGCGAACACACACACACAGTAGTAGGGTTGGTGTGCAAGCTGTGACACTACCAGGGCTGTTCAATATGATGGGAGCTACTTTAAAGGCTCGGAACTAGGGCAGCACAATCGTACTGATCCATCAGCAGACTGCTCCCATCTTGGATCAACACGGCGTATTTGTTCACTGTGGCACCGTAGCAAATAGATTGACGGATCCAAACAGATTGACTTCAAGAAGCCCTGTCTGTTATCTCACCGCTCTGTAGATTCAAAGTCAGGGAGAGCTTCCCTCGGTCCTCCGCTGTTGGTCTCACAACGTTAAAATCAAGCCTGTGTTAGCTTAAGGGGCTTTCATCCAGGCTCTGAGCATGGGTTTCCATTACAAACCCACTGGGGTCCCTGCAGAGTTCAGTTCTCTGTGGGTACAGGCCTGAAATCCCTGCTCCTTTGCTGCATGTTCTTTGTGTGTCTGAAGAGGGTATGCGGAGCCCTTGGACTTTGAATCTCTCTGGCCTCCCCTTGTATTCCAAGTGGAAGAACAGTGTCCACTTTCAAGTGGGCTGATCTGGTCACATAGGCCTCTTATGACCCTACTACTATGTCTCCATACATGCAAGTGTGTGTCTGTATGTGTGTGTGTGGATGGATGGGTGTATGTGTGTGCGCACACAGGTGTATATGCACGTGCCGTAGACGCCAGAGATCTGCATCAGGTGTCCCCTCAATAATTTTGCTTGGGACTGAGTCTGTGGTGGTTAATTTTTATAGAATTGAGAATCATCTGGAAGCTAGACCTCTGAATGTGGAGATTATCTTATTACTATCTATTGGGGTGGAAAGACCTGCCCACTGAGGGTAGGACTATCCCCTAGCAAAGATAGATGGTGGAACACTCATGGCAGGAGAACACTTCATGATGAAAGTGTAGAGTCCTGGGAAAGGGGCCGAGAACTCCGCCTGCACACACATGGCAGATGGTCCAGTGTCGCTTACAAGGAAAGGATTCTCATGTGTGGAAGTTCCTCTAAGTGGAGAAAGAAAAATCTCGAATTATAAAGTCAAGACGGCAATGCCAGTCTCTGTTGGGCCCTCCCAACGCGTGTTTTAAAAGCACTTCTGCGTGTCTAGGAGTGGCTGTAGCCTGACAGTAAAAAGCAGGAACAGAAAGTATCATCTTGTGGAAAAGCTGGGGCCACATAAACCAGCAGGCAGTCGTCCCTGGCCAACCACAGGGATCCGGCCTCAACCACAGCGGTTCAGGTCCCTTGCACAAAGTGGTGCAGGAGTTTTCTCATAGCCTGTGCACAGCCTCCTGTCTATTGTACGTCATCCCCTGGTGACTAGGGTACTTGATGCATACTGGGTCAACAGTTATTGTAGGAGCTGGGGAGATGGCTCAGTTCTCTGCGGGTACAGGTCTGTACCCTGCAAGCAGGAGGACCTGGGTTCACATCCCCAAAATCTACACAAAATGCCAGGCATGGTGCACGTGGATTCGGCCACTCAGGGAGATAGAATGGGGTCAGAGGCAGTGCCATGGTTCGGGGGAGTGGTGGGTTTGGCTTTGGAGCTCCTGGGAGAGATTGGGGCAGTGTTCTCCTATTAATGCAAGTGGCCTATGGGCATGTCCCTAAGGGAAACTTTAGTGTATAAGGCGGGGTTGCCATGAGTGATGGCAGAGGTGGTGGAGTGCTCCTCCTGCCCCGCCCAAGGAAGGGATGGAACTGGGCTGATATAGCAGGAACAACCTTCACCCTCCTGTCCAGGGGTGGTCTCCCCGTCCAGGACTGCTGTCACCATCACTTCTCTTGGGCTATGACAAATCCCTGATACTTAAAGAGGAAGGAAAGGTTTTCTGGGCCCATTGTTTAAGAAGGATACGGCCCACAATGATGGCAAAGGCGTGGTGACAGGGGCAGGAGGTGGATGCAGGTGCTCAGCTCCCTTCCTCCTGTGGAGTCAGCCATGGACCCTTTGCTGTGGGGTGCTGCTGCCACATACAGGGTAGGTTTTCCTGTCTCAGTGAACCCTGTCTAGAAACTTCCTCGCAGGCAGGAATGTCAGGCACATGCCGTTAAGAAAGTGTAGCCAGCCCATGAAGGCTCCAGACTGTGTTACCTTGTTTACATGGGGTCAATAAGGAAAAAAAAAAAACTGGATTTAATGACCAGCAGGGACAGAGATCATCGTCCTTGCAATGGGAGCTGTGGGGACTGAGGAAGGAGAACTTTCTGGAGGGGGGATGGGCTCAGAGGCTATCCTAGTGGTGGCTGGCCCTCTGAGTTTGTCATTTCTGCCCTACAAGGAGAAGTGGTTACCACAGGGTGAGTGGCATTGTCTGCAATCTCTGGCAATGGGAGGGGACAGCCAGTTAATAGATGGAAAGGAACCTGCTCCATTGACCCCACCCCCATCACAAGCCTGTGGCCATCACAGGACAGGTTAGTCTGGATCCACCCATCACCCCAAGATTTGCACACAGTTGGCTCATTGTCCATAGAAGTCCAAGTGTCATGGGACAGCTGCTGGACCACGCTGCCCGGCCCCTGAATTCTCATCCCCAGCTCAAGGCCTGGCCCAAGCATTCTTGTCTGAGCCCCAAGATGTCACTAGGAGCAGGCAGCCTACAACCTGCAGGACAGGACCAAATGTTTCCAGCTTACCTATCCAGCCCACTCGCTCCAGGCCTGTCCCCTTCATTGCGAAACACCTGCCATCTGGACTTTGGCCTCTAGCAAGATGAAGTCCAGTGACAGCCAGCTCGGACCTGAGGAACCTCCAGGGACAGGCGAGCGCTCTGTCGTAGAGCAAATATAATAGGTTGATGTTTATCTTGCAGGCTGCGTGCGCCTAATAAAGTATTAATATCGAGAGCAGATTGCTTCTCCCATCGAGCAGACTGAGTGTGATTGCAGAGGAGGAACGAGCTGGTGCTCTCTGGAGGACAGAGTCTCAGATGCTCCCTGTAGGAGGGAGCCCCAGTGGGCTTGTTTCTTGGTGGAATGGACGCCTTCTGTCAAAGGTGACCGCAAAGGACATTTCTCACATCATTCCCAGGTTACCAAATTGCTACACAATCGCTACACATTCAGAGGTCAGGATGGGTGCCCCTACGGGAGGTGGGAACTGATCCACTTGGATGGAGAAGTTTGCCTAGGCTGTGATGGTGTACTCTCTATGGTGAACTTTGGGAATTCCACGTTTGGCTGACCCTGGGTTCTGGAGACTCTCTGCTGTGTCAGGGGACTCCTTACTCCACACCCTCACCACCCCAGAAGTCTACTGCCTCCTTCAGGGTTGGGCTTCTCAGACTCTGTATTGCTGACATTTGGGACCAGGTGACTATTTGTTATCTGGGTCTGCCCTGCATCCCATGAGCTATTTCACAGAATAGTGCCCCTCTAGGTGTCTTTGAGTCATTTCCAAATGTTCCCTGGGGACCAGAACTCACCCTGCCTGAAAACCACTGTGCTTCTGTCAACTGCAGTACAGAGCAGAAGCGTCAGGCACTCAGTAATGAGGTCCAACTTAGGAGCTGGGCAGATGACTCAGTAGTAAAAGCGCTTTCTGTACAAACATGAAGACCGGTTGGTCCTCATATAAAAGTGGGGTGCAATGGTGTGTGTCTGTTACCGCAGTACTGGGGAGGCAGAAGCTGACTGATGAATCCCTAGGGGTGCCTGATCAGGCAGTCTAGCTGAACTGTATCAAAGAGCTCCAGGTTCAGTGAGAGATGTGTCTCAAAAAAAGGTGGAGAGCATTGTCCTCCGGCCTCCAAATGCACATGCAAATTTATGCACACACATGCATAAATGTGGACACACACAATCACACCACCCCCAACACACAAATGCACATGTACAAACATGTACACATGCAGACACTATATACTCACACACACACACACACACACAGAGAGAGAGAGAGAGAGAGAGAGAGAGAGAGAGAGAGAGCAAATCAGAAAAGCAGGCCCATTACCATTTGGTCATCAAGAGACTCTGGTCACATGAGCTCATTTGGAACAGACACAAACTGCATCTTTCAGAGCACATCTTAAAATAACAGGGTCAAGGAAACAGAATTGTCACCAAGCAAACTCTTCAAATTTCTAAGCCTTTGGTGCAAGAATGAGGTAATCCCATGCAACGCCAGTTGCTTTTTTAAGAGAGAGAGAGAGAAAGAAAAAAAAGACAAAAACATTAAAGAAAGATCCTTTTCCATTGCCCTCAGCTTCCAAGTCCTGGCAATTAATTCTTATATGCTGAAGAACTTCTGTGTTTATGAGGCATTATTATTTAATGGAGGCCTATTTTAAATTGTAATTTTTTTCATTAAATTGCCTCATTTTACTTATTAAGGCCAGTTTATATCCTAGCTTGTTCTGTGTTTCTTGAGTAATAACTATTTTTCTTTTAAGATATTCTGTAATAACTTATTATTCCAAGTTGGAGACGCTTCCCATGGCTCATGAGTTAGTCCCCGTGATGTTACATTTGAGGGTGGAGGATGCAGGGGAAGGTGGAGGATGCAGGGGAAGGTGGAGGATGCAGGGGAAGGTGGAGGATGCAGGGGAAAGTGGAGGACAAGTGTGAGGGTGGAGGATGCAGGGGAAGGTGGAGGATGCAGGGGAAGGTGGAGGATGCAGGGGAAGGTGGAGGATTAGGGGAAGGGAAAGGATGCAGGGGAAGGTGGAGGACAAGTGTGAGGGTGGAGGATGCAGGGGAAGGAAGGTGGAGGACAAGTGTGAGGGCAGAGGATGCAGGGGAAGAGAGAGGATGCAGAGGAAGGGAGAGGATGCAAGCAAAAATTGAGGATGCAGGATAGATCACCTATAGCCTCTGCTCTGGGAATCTCTAGGCGGGAAGCCAATGAGGACAGTGTAACTTCTATGGGCCCTTGAGACATCCAGGACACTGGATCTGCTCTCCTTGGAGCCTTCACATGCCAATCCATAAAACATCTAACTAGAAGGAGAACGGAGACACAGAGAGGTCAGTTGTGAAGGCCAGCTTCTGTATCCAGGCACAGCCCTAGGCAGCTTGCCTGTTTATCTTCTTGCCTTTCCCTTGCCAGCTGTACAAAACAGAGAGTAATCTACATATGATAGAGGTGGAAACTGAAGCATGGGTCCTCACAATGACTCCCCCAGGGCTGCATGGTCAGCCCATGGAAGAGTCAGAAGCTGTCACTGGTTTGTATCGTTCCCAAATTCGAGGTTATCCTCTCTGAGCCCTGTAGTCCCTAACAACATACAAAATGCCATCCTCTTCCTTCTCAGCCTCACCACTGGTCTTGAGAAATAAACACCATTGGCCCAGTTCTCAGCCGAGATGACTGAGGCCCAGAGGAGTCACCATGTGCCGTCTGAGCACAGCAGATGAAGGCCAGTTCAGTCTGGTCATCTATGTCAGCTGAGCATTTTCTCTTCTTTTCTTCTGACCACCCACAGCCTCCCGTGTCCAGCTGCCTCCCCAGCCTTATGCACAGCCCCACCCTGGGACTCAGACAGCACAGAGACAGCGTAGGTGACCATGGCTGCTCATAAGCACATCTGTAGCACATCCGAGAAGGTCTTTCCCCGCCTCACCTGACCTGAGATGAAGAGATGGCGGTCCTTATCTGCCCTCGACACAGGAAAGCTCTGGAAAGCAGGTGGTTCACATGAAAGAGTCAGAGAGATGCCAGTGGCAAGTCGCTGTGTGACCCCGAGGCTCTGGACTCAGTGCTCCCACATGGATCATAAAATGTCCCTAGAGGCTGGAAAGCCAGTTGAGGAGTCCTGACCCAGGACAGATTAGATCTATCTGTCTACTAATTTTCTTATTTCCTCCTCCCTCCCACCACAAAGCTACTGAACACCTGCTGTGTGCACTGTTATTGGAAGTCACACAAATGCCTGGGCTTCTTCTGTGCTGTGACCACGCCCTCCTCCTCATCTTCCAGTCCTTTCCATCCATGTGGCAATGAAGAGAGAACCTGTGGGACTGCATGTTCTCTGACACAGGCTGATGGTTGCATTGCCCTGACTTAGGATTTGCTCATATAGCCTAGCCAATTTGCAAGGAACACTGGGGAAGTGTTCCTGACTGAATACTGGTGTGTGTGTGTGTGTGTGTGTGTGTGTGTGTGTGTGTGTGTGTGCAAGTACTTAGGCACATAACAGTCTGTGTGGGTCAGAAACGCACATGTGTGCCACAGAATAAGCATTCCATACAAGAGAGGTGTGAGCATTCCAACATAAACTTGGGTTAGAGAGCCTGGCATGGACATAAGACCACAGGGTCTGGACAGAGCCAAGGGTGGCAGCTACAGTATGTAGGCATCTGCGCCTGTAGCCCTGTAAAGAGTTCCCCCAGGTATCATGTTTCCTGACAGACACCTCAGAGGCAGAAAGATGCATTGAGCAAGGCCTGCCCCCTCTGGCCTCAGTGTCTCCTCTTCGTAAAATGGGAAGGGAAGTCCCTCACTTTAGCTTCTGTGGGGAAATGGAGGAGCCTCAGGTGTCTGTGAACAGCCCCAGGGTCTCCTTATTAATAGTATAACCACATCATTATCAATAATGAAGCACAAATTAATAATAAATAAACAAACTAATGATAAATAATACATACACCATGAATAATACATTAATACACCCAGGCTTCCAAACATCTATTGCCTTTGACGTGGGGTACTTGATGAGCTGGCTGGCGATCACAGGGAGGGGGCTCTGTCGAGGAGGCTGAAGTACTGAGGGTTCAGGGTATCAAGCACATTCCTAGAAGACTGAAAGTGCTTTGGTCCCTAGGGGCCCAGAGCCGACCTGACCTTCTTCGGGGACATTAGGGACCAGGAGTCCAGTGAGATAAGCTGTGCCTTCTCCTCTGGATGTTCTTACCTAGAATAAGATAGCAGTGGCAAACACAGTGCCAAAAAATCTGGGATGTGGCTCAGCTGATAGAGTGCTTGCCATGCAAGCCTAAAGTCCTGAGTTCAATTCCTAGGACTGTATAAGCCAGGCCTAATGGTTCAAGTGTACAATATCAGTACTTGAAAGATGGAGGTAGTAGCATGACACATTTAAGGTCAACTTCAGCTACATAGTGATTTTGACCAGGATGGGAAGGGGCAATTGATAAGAAAAGAAAAAAGCAACAACAACAACAACAACGACAACAACAACAACAACATTAGGCCTTAACAGAATCACATAGTGTGGGTGGGGCTGCCCAGCAAGGAGGTCTGGAAAACGTCTTTTCATCTGTGGTTTCATCTACTTGGATATAGATTATCATGATGCAGTTCAGGCTGGCCTTGAACTCACAACCTTTCTGGCTCCACCTCCAGAGAGCTGGGTTTATATATGTGTGTCACTGTGCCCTGGCCATACAATTTGTCTTGAGTTAGCCAGTAGCTGCAAAACATGATGACGTAATAATGGGAACATGCACTTGACCTTGAGAAGGCAAATAGTCGACTGTGGGAGACAGAGTGGCTGGCTGGAAAGGGTGTCACTGTGCTGTGTTTTAGGATCATGGTAGATGCAGTGGAAGGGATCTTGACCCAGATTCAAGAGGCTCTGCCCAGGATGAAGATGAGGCATGAGTCAGGGAACTCTAGGGCAAATAGTGTCTTTGCCATGACCTGAAGGCATGATAAAGTGTGAAGTGATTGGGATGGAAAAAATGTTTTTCCAAGCAGAAGAAATGGCAGGTGCAGAGATCTGTTCGCTGCTGGAAGCCTGTTGTATTTAGAGAGGGCTAAATAACTCAAAGTGGCCGAGTCTCGGGATGAAAAAAGGCAGAGGGGCCAAGAATGGGCGGAGGATGAGGCAGGTGCTTTAGCTGAGCCTTCCTGGGGCCATAGCTTCATCTCTAGATCAATGGAAAATCAAAGCAGGACTTGGGTATGAAACCCTGACAATTTAAGAGCTGTTCCCAGTCATACAGATCATGAGGGCACATGCACACTGTGTGTGTGTGTGTGTTTGTGTGTGTGTGTGTGTTTGTGTGTGTGTGTGTGTGTGTGTGTGTGTGTGTGTGTAATGGGAAAGTGTCCTTCAACATCATACTGGTGCAGTCACTACATGCCCACGTCACCCAGAAAGCTGGCCATGTCTGAGGATGGAGAGTCACGTGGTATATCCAGTGGTATTACGGCAGGCTCCGGTGGAGATGCCAAGTGAGCCACTCTGAGTTCCTAAAAGGGAGCATCAGTCTGGTGTAAACCAGGCAGGGAGAGCATAGTGCTGAACCTCGATATTCATGACTGGACCCATTTAGCTGAGCTCAGAGAAAGAAACCCCACAGGAGGAAGGAGAACAGGGTAGAGGCGGAGGCTTGGGAGAACTCCTGGCAAGGTTTCAGGCTAGCAAATGCAGGATGTGAGACTGATTGAGTTGGAGGGGCTGGGAGAGGGGAGCTCATCAGGGGCCCAGTTGGCCTTGACAGATTCTGAACTTGATCCTGAATTGGAAGGCAATGGGGCGGGGAAATTGAATGATATTAAGCAGAGACAGGGCATCAGTATTTGCATTTTAGAACTATCTGAAGCGCCAGGGGTGGAGGTAAAAGAGATTAGCAAATCTGCAGGTTACAGAACAGAAATCTGCATTGCAGGATCCTGAGGAATGATGTTCCCAAACGGAGGTAGAATGGAGCAGAGAGTGTATGAGAGGCAGTTTTGATCCAGCCGTCCCAAGACTGATGAATGGGTAGCTTTCTGTTCTGGGTGCCTCTCTTTTCTTTTGCAGTCAGAGACGGTGGTTGGGGGCACTTGTGAGTTCACTCTGAAAGGCATATTTCATAGAACCCCATGTACCTGTCTGTAAGGTGTGCTTGCAGTAATTGGTTCCCCGTAATAATATTTATTACGACAGTAATTACGCAGCACAGGAACCCAGGGAGGCTGTCGGTGGCTCTGCAATATGATATTTATCTTCATGAGATAGGGGTGACCTCATTTCCTCATGAGTGATAATACATGGAGTTCTCTTGCTGCCATGTGGAGATAAATCCCAGACCTCATCAGGGGGAGGGGCATCAGGAATTGATGTGGCCCTGGTTCCCATGGTCCATGCCCCACCAGCCTTAAATCCAGCAGGTGGAGGCCCAACAACTCCCAGTCCACATGTCCTCTTACTTTGAGTCACAGTAGAGTCCATGCTGGTTCCCCAAAGAATAGGTCATCTCTGAACCATCTGCATCATTCAGCACTCATTCACCCAGAACAGCAGAGAGGGTCCCTGCCCACCAAGATGCCCTCATCTGCCGGCAGACACAGTCCCTGTCCTGAGGTGGAGAAACAGACAGTTCAGGCTGCTTTTCTTTCTTTGCTGACTTGCTTGGAGTCAAAGAGTGATGGTTTAGGTGACTGGCACTCATAAGGCCAAAGTCATTGGTCTAGAAATGGCTCCAGGGGATTGTGTGGCAGCAATGAGCAGAAGCTGACTGCTGCTGTTTAGATGCGTGTCCCACAGGCTCGTACGTTGGATGTGAGTATCCCATGGGCTCTTGCACTGAATGTGTCTCACGGGCTCATGCATTGAATGTGAGCATCCCACAGACTCGTGTGTTGAATGTGAGTGTCCCCACAGGATACTGGCGCCAGCTGGTGGTGCCGTTTAGGAAGGTTGTGGAAGGGAGGTGGAGTCTGACTGGGGGAAGTAAATTTCTAAGGACAAGTATTGAACTTTGATAGCTCAGCCCCACTTCCTGCCTTCTGCTTCCTGAATTTAGTGGTTTAAGAGTGTCCCCCATAGGCTTCTTTGGTCCCCAGTCGGTGGCCTTGTTGGGAGAGATTTAGGAGGTGTGGCCTTGCTGAGGGAAGCATGTCACTTGGGATAGCTTTTGAGAGTTTAAGGCTGAAGCCAATTCCAGTTTGTTCTCTCTGCTTTATGCTTGTGGTTCAAGATGTGAGCTCTCAGTGTCCTGCTCCAGGACCATGCCTGCCATTTGCTGCCATGCTTCCTGGCCATGATGAACTCTTATCCTCTGGACCCTAAATCCAAATACACTCATTCATCTAAAAGTTGTCTTGGTGTTTCATCACAGCATCAGAAAAGGGCTAATACACTAATGTGGATACACTGTATCACAGCATCAGAAAAGGATTAATACACTAACTGTGGATACATTGTATCACAGCATCAGAAAAGGGCTAATATCCTAATGTAGATACATTGTATCACAGCATCAGAAGAGGGCTAATACACTAATGTGGATACACTATAACCACCTGCCTGAAGTTCCAGTGCCCATGCCTTCCCTGCCACGATGGGATACACCCTCACATTGTAAACCTAAAGAAACACCCCTAAATTTGCTTTGGGCAAGTATTTGGTCATAGTGATTAGAAAGTCACTGATTGTGGGTACTAATTTTTAAAAATGCTGAGACAAGCAATTTGGGAGTTTAAAACAAGCATTTTCTTTTAAAACACTAAGCAAAGAAATAAAGAACCAAATAAAAACTATAAAGATTTTTTTTGTTTAGGTGTGTGTGTGTGCACGCATTCATGTGCACATGCACACATGTGTATTTGTGCACATGCACATGAGTGCAAGTGTTTCTGGAGACCAGAAAAGGACATCAGACCCCATGGAGCTGGAGTTCAGATGGTTGTAAGCTGTTTAGCATGGGTGCTGGGAATGAAATTGAGATCCTTTACAAAACCATGTGTACTCTTAAATGCTCAGAGAACTTTCCAGCTCCCAAGTAAAAATCCTAGACTTCCTTCCTCAAAAAAATATAGTATAAGAGATCCTGGAGATGGAGAGAATAGAGATGACAAGGAGAGACCAGTGAGCTTGAAGACATCAGGAGAGATGATGTTAGGAATAGGGAAGAAGAGATGGAGATACCCATGGTATGGGGCGGTGATGCTAACATGACGAATGAGTAAATGGAGACAGGCAGGGATGTATGTTTTGGAGAAACAGGTTAAGAGTTAAGCATTAGAGAATGACAGGATGAGATTCCATACACAATGATGTTAATGGAAAGACCTCTCTAAAGAGAAGGTGCATGCGTGGATGAAAACTGAGGCACGGGGCTGTGTGTGGAAGGCCACATGACCCTGGCAGGTGGATGCATCATGGGCAAAGACCTTGAGGTGGGAGCATGCTGAGTGGGCTCAAACATCAGCGGTGCTTCTTGTGAGTAAGGGGCACAGAACAAGTGGAGGGTGACGGGGTTAAAGCTGGAGTGGTAGGTGGGTGCAGAGTTGGTGCCAGGGGACCAATTGAGAGTGTGCTACAGTAGTCAGTGGGTGGTGGTGCTAGATCCAGGGAGGTGGCGATGGAGGGATGAGGCTGTTGGATTCTGTGTGTCTTAAACAGAGTATCCAGGCCTTGCTGTCTCACTGGATAAGAGAAAGGCAGTGTGCTAGGAAGAAGTGGGTGCTTGAGAAACAGGGGAAGCACCCCATCACTTGGGACCTTGTCCTTTGAGGGTGTAGAAGGCATCCAAGTCATGAGTCAGGTCATGCTGTGTCTTCTATTGCCAGGGGTAGGCACAAGGGATGACTGCATCTCTCTGGGCAAAGGCTCCTGGCATGGGCATGAGATAGGGTGTGGAGTCAGGAGCTCAGTAGCAAGAGCTACCTGGAGAAGCTGGACTATGGTCCAGATCAAGGTTGCTGGGAATACAGGGTGGCATTAGGGACCCCAAGGTAGCATCACCTGTCACCCTGTGTCTGCTGACCTGTCATACCCCTCAAGCAGTCACCACTGCTCCCTGACCCCAGCCTGTCATGCTGAAAGTTTTTCCTGGGATGCTGTAAGTGAGTCCCACTGCCTGTTCCCTAGCTTCTTCTCTGCCCTGCACTTCCTGCTGCCCCTATGGCCATGTTGTGCAGCATCCTGAAGAGGAGAGGCTGTTGGACGGGCACTCACTATCCAGGGCTGGTCTTCTCCTTGGAAAGGAGTCCTTGGTCTGCAGCCATGAGAAGTCCCTGGGTGCTCAGCTGTCACAGACCTGGCCCAGAAGACATGAACAGAGGCAGTTTGGAGGACACTTGAGGACACCAGTAGTCCTGACTTAAAAGGGACAAGGCACTTCTTGTGGGGCCCCTGGGACCTTCGTCCTCATTCACTATGGAACAGTCAAAGAGAAAGACAATTTATTTTGTTCTTGTGAGATCTCCAAGTATGGGTGATGGCAGACAGAAACAGTCCATAGTCAGTTTGTGTTTTTGAGATGGGACCTGGTTTAACCCAGGCTGACCTTGAACTCACTAAGTACTACAGATGACCTTGAACTTCGGATCCTCCTTTTCCCTCCACCTTGGTGTGCCAGGATTGCAAGCATTAGCCAGCATGCTTAACTAGAAAGTGAGCTTGTAGTAATTTACCCAAGGTCACTCACTCATGGACCAGGTGAAGCTGTAGCTGGGAAAAGCAACTCAACAGTCTGCAAAAATCTCTTCAGGTTTCTTGTGCAAAGCCCCTTATCCTCGGTCCTGCACCAACCAGGACAGACAAGGATCAAGCTAAAGTTGGCCTTGCTTCTCTGGGCTCCCTTGCTGGCTGGTCCCATGTGGAGTCAGGTTTAAACCAAGTCTGATCACAGCTTTGAGCCTGGCACTCAAGAGAGTGACCCTACAATGCTTCTAGGCTTCCAAGGAAGCTACAGTCATTTCCTACTGAGATGGGGGGAGTGTATCTTTTGGGTTTTGTTTGTTTTTTTGGTTTTGGTTTTGGTTTTCATGACAGGGTTTCTCTCCATAGTTCCTGTGTAGATCAGGCTGGCCTTGAACTCACAGAGACACACCTGCCTCTTTTCCCCCAAGTACTGGCAATAAAGGTGTGCACTACTACCACCCGGCACTAAATGTATCTTCACCTATTCTGCCTATGTCACTGTCAGGGGAAAGCAATGGTTGTGTTCAGTAAAGAACTATTTAGTTAGGATGCAGCCAGCTCTGCTCCCAGTCCACCTGATGCTGGGCTTAGCAGGACTCAGGCATCGGAGCTGATTGACAGGGAGTTTAATGCTCACCATCACAGATTCCATCTACCACTGGGGTCTGAGTAATTGGTGGATACACTTGTCAGACCAGTGATGTGGGGTGTGTGGGAAGGAAGGTGGCTATGTGCTCCAGCCAGGCCCCTGCATCCAAACCAGATCAGGCTGAGCTGGCATCTGAGGAAGAATTCTGCAGAGCAGAAAGGCTTTAAAAATCCCTTGTTTGACAGATAAGGAAATTCGGAATCAGTGGGCACACGCCTGAGGTACCCAGAGCTGGTCCAGCAACAAGGCTAGGACCAGATACAGATCCCTGCACCCTCCTCTCTGTTCTCAATGCCCTGGGCTGGTGGATGAGCCTCTGTCCCTACCCCACCTGCTCAGCTGCCTCTGCCCCACCCCATCCTGCCCAGGTCAAGATGGGGGTTCAGCAAGGCACCTAGATGCAGATCTCAAGGCATGAATGACCATTTGAGCCCCACTGCATCATCTTCTTTTACACTATTGTCCAGATGTTGGCCTATGTCTTTCCTTCCTGGGACTGACCAAGAGAGAGAAGAGGCCAGAGGTCAGAGGCCCAAAGGGTTGGTTTCACTTCCTACATGGGTGGTAACTGGGGAGAGTGAAGCCCACACCTGTCTTTGCTCTTTTGAACTCAGTGGACCCTTATCCGTATCCCACGGAAGGAAACAGTTCCACAGAGGTCCCATGCTCTGCCAAGCCACTGTGGAGTGGTAATAAATGATGCTTGGCCTGGCCCTGCACTAGCTGTGTGCCGGTCTGAAATCGGCTTCCAACGATGATGCCCTAGCAACCGAGGAACCTGCAAACTGGGGGTGGGTAGTCTTGGTGGACCTGGTTGAGTCCCATGACTCTGCTCTGGGTGGTGGCAAAGGTTGGGAGTGGGGAGAGATTGGCTTTAGAAAGTCAGTTAGACCTGGGTTCAAATTCCACCCACCATTGTCATCCACATATCGTGGAACAAAGTGCTTCCCAGTTCCGAAGAGCACAGCCTGTGCAGACAGAGACATGAGCAGCTATGAAAACTGGAAAATCAGCCCTCATTATCATCCTGTTTCTGTGCCCTGGGGATGACCATAAAGAGAGGCAGGTGGACAGTCACACTCTAGCATGCTTTTGTTGTGGCTACCTACAGCATTCATACTGCTGCCCCAGCTAATAGGAACAGGAGAACCAAGATGCTGGGCAAATTCCAAAGAGTTCTGCACAAGAGGTCTACCTTCCTTAGAGTGTGGCGTCCAGCACCCTCAGCACCCATTGTTCCTGAACTTGAGGGGGCGCAGCCGCCAAGAGCCTGGGAGAAGCACTGAGAAGCCACTGGCCCTGATGGTACCGCACCAGAAGAGGACATGTCTGTAGTGATGTTTTGTTTGTGTTTTAACAAATAAAGTTTGCCTGAAGATCAGAGTGCATAGCTAAGCCACGAGAGGCCAGGGAGTAGTGGCACACATCTTTAACTCCAGGATTTGATAGACAGAGGCAGAGGGATCTTTGTTAGTTCAAGACCACCCTGGGCTACACAAGATTGAATCTGTCTAAAAAAGAAACAGAGCTCACACAAAGGTGATCCCAGCACTTGGGATCCCACACTTTTAATTCCAGCACTAGGGAGGTGCATACAGGAGTGATATGGCTGGGCAGAGAGAGCAATATAAGGAGGAGGAGACAAGAGCACAGTGCAATCTGAAGACAGGATCGCCCCTTTGGTCTGAGCACTGGTAGAGGTAAAAGAACTCTCTAGTTGCTGGCCGCTCTGCTTCTCTGATCTTCAGCATTAACCCCTATATCTGGCTCTGGGCTTTTATTATTAATACCAATTAGATTTGTGTTATGCATGTCCCTTACCGTCTGCCTCTCACTCGCCATAGTCTACTCTATTCTACCCTAGTTCCACTGAAGCTCTGCTGGAGACTTGATTCAGTGTGTGAGCTGTTTGCTAGGATTTCCTACCATGGG
Organism: Myodes glareolus; assembly: GCF_982192425.1. Taxonomy (NCBI): domain Eukaryota; kingdom Metazoa; phylum Chordata; class Mammalia; order Rodentia; family Cricetidae; genus Myodes; species Myodes glareolus. The sequence continues at coordinate 14,607,751 of NC_142031.1, forward strand.
TCAAGCCTGGAGCCCACCCACACGCCTCTGTTGTGCTTCTATCCTGTCTCACATGCTCTCCCCTAGATGCCTACTTAGCTCACATGTTCCATTATTTCAGCCTTCTCGAGAGAAGCTTGCTGGGAAGTCCTGTTCTGAAGGGCTCTCCCCCATTCCTCTCCTTGGCATTGCCCTGATAGATCCTTCCTCCCCACACATATCACTTTCTGATGGCTTTCCATTGATAATCAATGATGGCTTTGTCTGCTAGAACATCAGCCCCGTGACGGAGGGAGATGCTGCTGTCAGCAGGCCAGCCTGTCTCAGTTTCTCATCCTGCTGCTGTGTATGAGAAAAAGATCTTAAGGCAAAAAGGGTTTTACTTAGCCCAGCTCCCTGTCCATCTCAGTGGGGAGGTCGAGGCAGTAGGAGCTCATAGCCGCTGGTCACAGTGGGGAGGTCAAGGCAGCAGGAGCTTGTAGCAGCTGGTCACGTTGATCTCTGGTCAGAAGAAAGCAAGGGATGCATGCACGCTAGCACTTAGCTAGATTTTTCTACTCTTCTACAGCCCAGAATCCCCTGCCTAGGGAATGGCACCACCCACAGTGGGTGGATCTTCCCACTTTAGTTAGCACCAGAAACCCATCTCCAAGGTGGCTCCAGATTCGGTCAAGTTAACAATCATTTCCAACTGTCCCAAACCCCATAGCCATCCCACCGAGGAGAGACAGGTGTCATTATTTACTTGCCCAATCGTTTCTCAGAAGTCGCTGGCTGCAGAAATTGGCTGCCTGAAGTGGAAGTCAGAGCTCCATCTCTAGAGACTCCCAGTCGTCCATGAGACCCACGTACCAGTGTGTCCATCTAATACAGCACCTCCCCTGTCACAGTCGTTTGCTGCACCCACCCATGCAGGAGGCTGGTCTCTGTCATACCCAGGGATCCCCGTGACTTCTGACATCATTTGCTGGTGTTGCTCACACTTCAACTCCATCTCCAGATCTGCAACCACGCTCATTCCACCCCCACCCACAACCTTTCTCCTGTCTCAGCAGCAAATAGTGGTCCTCCCTGACCAACTGCCCATGCTCTATATCCACTCACTCATGCAAGACACGGGCCTTTCCTCCCACCTCTGGTTGTGAGCCCATTGCCTACCTGGCCTGGTGGTGCTCAGCTTCTGTGTGTAGGCGTAGGCTGCTTGTTCGTTTCCGGTTGCCAAGATGCAAAATAATCACACTGAAACTATATTAATTGCAACACTGCTTGGCCTATGACTCCAACGTCTTCCTAGCTAGCTCTTACGTCTTAAATTAACCCATTTCTATTAATTTGTGTATCACCACATGGTTGTGTAAGGTTCCATCCAGCATCTGTCTCCTGCGTTGGCAACATGGCATCTCCTCAACTCTGCCTACTCTCTCTTCCCCTATCTGCTTGGAATTCCTGCCTTGCCCTATTCTGCGCTGCAATAGGACCAAAGCAGCTTCTTTATTAACCAATGGCATGCACAGCATACAGAGAGGAATCCCTCATCACCTGTCTATACTTCAAAAGGGGGAAAACTGAGAAAAGGGGCTGGGTGATCAAGCCATGCCTGGTGGGATCAGTAACTGGACTGCTCTGTGATTTCTTTGGCCGCACCCCTACTCCCTGGAATTCCAGACAAAGAAAAATACAGGCTGCGGGGTCACTTGAGTTTGCTCGCACATTCTTTCACCTCTGCTGTCCCTGGAGAGTCTGTGACATCATGGGGTGGATGTGCCTTTGAGTGGAAAGGAACTGAGTGTGAACCCCAGCTGTACTGTGTGATCCTGGCAGCTGACATATGTGCTGGCAAGTTTTATGTCAGCACAAGCTAGTCATTTGAAAGAAGGGAACCTCGATTGAGAAAATGTCTCCATAAGATTTGGCTGCAGGGCATTTTCTTAATTAGTGACTTAATTAGCGGGGGAGGACCAAGTCCATTGTGGATGGTCACATCCCTGGGCTAGTGATTATGGGTTCTATAAGAAAGCAGGCTGAGCACACCATGTGAGCAAGCCAATAAGCAGTTCCGTTCCACGGCCTCTGTCTGCATCAGCTCCTGCCTCCAGGTTCCTGCCCTGCTTGAGTTCCTGTCCTGATTTCCTCCAATGATGGACTGTGATCTGGAAGTGGAAGTCAAATAAAGCCTTTCTTCTTTTGGTCATGGTGTTCCATCACAGCAATAGAAACCCTAACTAGGACCGAAGGGCTCTCTAGCAGGGCTGAGCATGGCAAATATGGTGTCCACTGGTTTGGCCCCTTCCCTTATTAAATTGTTAGCTTGCATTCCTAAAACTAGCCCTTAAGGTCTATTCCCTTATTTGACCACTGACTCATTCCTGAGATTGATCACCAGGGTCCAACTATCAAAACACTAAGGTCCAGCAACCAAAATTCATTATTTGGCCACACTGGCTAGCCTGTCCAATCAGGACTTACCAACTCATTCTAACTCAGACTTCCCCTCTTTGCTCCTTAAAAACGCACTGCTGCAAAAACACCTGCTGCCTGCCTGTCTGATCTAGAGGCAGCCCCATCCCCATCCCCTTGCTTGTCCCTCCAGGGTAATTAATCTCCGTGCTAAGACCTTGGTATCTAGGTGCGACCATACTGACTCCAAGGGGCTGGCTCAGCCCTCCATGGGCAATACCTCTCTGTTCTTCTGTAAGGCGTTGGAAAGGGTACTCTTCTTGAGAATTGCCATGCTGGGTGTGTGTGACATGTTTAGCCAGTGCCTGGTACATGCCATATTTACCATGTCATACAGGTTTGGTTTGCCCGGGAGCACCCCAGTGGCTTGTAGTCCTTTCGACTGAAGGAGGCCTCCTTGTTGGCTGCAGTTCGGGACCTGGATTACATACGCAGTGCCCAGCCTCCCTGTCCCTCTCAGAGCCTCCCCGACCCCACCGCTGTATGATTCCGAGTGGCGAGGACATGTGGTGTTTCTTTTTCTTCTCTGTATGTTTCAGAATACATGGGCCATCTATATTACCCTGTTTCTCAGACTCGGGCCGCACGGGAACAACTGTGTTGTAAGACAACTCAAAGATCGGCCTTGCAAAATGGTATGGTGGCTACTTTCTTGGACCCCATGGCCTCAGAGGCTCTCCATGAACCTGACTGCAGCTTACATTAGCGAGGGTCCCAGAGTGAGCCCCTGCCTTCAATCCTCGCTCTGGAGTTGTAGCCATGCAGGTCCGATTTGATTCCCACTTCCACATTGATCCCTGAGGTCTGCTCTTGTTTTTGCCTCTCCGAGTGTTGGAACCATTAAGCTACATGCAAGGGTCAGGCCCCTGGGGCTCGATCCGCTCAGGTCGCCTGCACAATTGAAATCCCAGCCCATCCTGGCTGCTTTTCTCATTAAGGCGATTGGACTGGATTGATCTAGTCAATCAATAGGCAGACATCAGCAGTGGGAAGCCCATCAAACGAGCCTGAGTGGTCAGCCCCAGAATGAAGTCCCCACCAAGTTTCAGTGGGCACGCGGCCCTCTGAGTTGGAGGTGGGGAGGCAGAGGCATGTGCTGGAGATCTCACAGAGGACTGTGGGGGTGTGTGGAGGCAACAGTACCCCCAAGATGTGGCTACTGAAGCACATACAGATATCCAAAACTCCTCCTCAACCAGTCAGCTTGTAGTGGGCTCCCCCAAGACCAAGCACGAGACCTGCCCTCCCTTAAGTGTCTAGGCAGATGGGGTACAATTGCTGGGTGTTAAAGAGGCCAGGGGTGGTGTCTCAGGGCCTATTCCTTGGAGTAAGAGACTCTGAAGCCAGAACAGGGGTGGGTGGACCAGATCCCATTGTGCCTCAGGGACCTGTGTGGGGTCTCAGAAGGGGCCTCCCTGACAGAGTGGTTTGGAGACACTGGGGTGTGTGGTCCCTCGTCTGCAGGCCCTAGAAACCCATTATCTCATGCAGGCTCATGTTTGACCCTTGGTCGGTACTGGGTGGTGCTGTTTCGGGGGTGTTTGTGGGATCTTCACGAGACAGGGCCTGAGTGGAGGAAGTGGGTGACTGGAAGGGGAAACCTTCAAGGTTACAGTCCCGTCCCACTTCCAGCTGGAGCCCTCTGCTTCCTGGTCAGTGTCATGTGACAAGGGACAGCTGTAACCTGTCACCTCAGTAGATCTCAGCTCCTCCCCCCTCTCCCCCCCCCCCCCGCCACCCTGCTCTTGAGGGACTGCACCCTCTCAGTCCAGGAGCCAAAAAGCGAACCTTTCCTCCCTCTTGTTGCTTCCACCAGGTATTTAGTCACAGTAACTGGAGCCACGGGCAATCGTCAGCCTGGTGTGTCACTGCTCCCAGCTTGTTGGACCCCAGCCTTTTCCTTTGGTCTTAGAGGGTCTCAAACATTTATTTCTTATTTGTCTAAACAAAGGATCTAGAAAGAAATGAAACCTTCCACAGGTGGAGAGGTGGGGATGTCGCAGGTCCAAAGCCTGATTTCAGCTCCCCTGGGGGTGTCTAGCCCCCACTTATCCCCTGCCCTTTCCCGCTTCTGTGTCTGACCAAATATCAAGTGGAACCTTTGGAAAATGCATTAACTTAGCAACCCACGAGCTTCCCCCAACCAAAGAGCTCAGATGACTGCCAGAGGGCATCTGCCCCCGACAGAGGCCCCCTCTGCTGTAAGTCCCTCTGATGTCTCCACCAGGGTATCTGGAAAGTGCCTTGGCTCATGACTCTCCTTTATTCTGTTACTATTAAAACTTCATGAAACTGCTTCTGTTGGACCATGAAATTTAGGGTAACCTAAATCTGTGTTCATAGGCCGTGGTCAACCATATTTGACTTCAGATAAGTTATCTCTTATCCCATTTGAAATCAGAGTTGTGGTTTTCGTGTCAACCTGTGTGTGTATGTATGTATGTGTGTGTATAGTTTGTATGTGTGTGTGTTGTGTGTGTGGTTTGTGTACATACGTGTGTGCTATGGTGTATATGGAGGTCAGAGAACAGCTTTCAGGAGTCTGTTCTCTTTTTCAGTTGTGGGTTCTGGGGATTGGACTCAGGCTGTCAAGCTTGCCCAGTGGGTGCTTTTACCTCTTAACCACCTGGCTGGCCCGCTGTGGGTCTTGTGTACAGAAGGCTGACGTGTGGAGAAAATTCTTCAGTAAGAGGGATCTATGGGAGCCAAGGAAGTGACAGAAAGGACATGCCAGCGAGAGGGAGTGATCATGAGATCAACTCTGTCCCCCTTCCTGTAGGTGAAGACTGAGTGGTGACCTCTGCATGGGAGGCCCAGCCCTCCGTTCAGCGGCTCTCCTCACTTTCCTGTTACAGGATAGCGGTCACCATCCCAACTACGTATTGTTAGGTTCTCGGTGTCTTACTCAAAGAACTGAAGAATTACATATAAATACCAAAATAGGAAGGGACTTTATTCAGCAGTACCGTGAAAGTGCAGGTCAAGAGATCAGGGCTCTGAGTGAGTCATTCCCGAGGAAGGAGGCCCACCCCTTCTCCTTCTGAGGGTTCAGGAAAAGGAGGGAGCTGAGTGTTGGGGTGGGGTGAGGGTAGTTTTCTGCTTTGATTTATAGGCTTGGACTATGGCACCTTTATTCACATGAATGTCCTTTCCTATAATGCCTATGATTCTAATCATATGCATGGCCAGTCATGCATACGCATAGATGGAATGTAGGGTATTCCCTTCAAAGTTCATCCCAGCATAGGCTGCCTTTACTGCAAGCATCTAAAGTCAGTTCAGGCTGGAAGGACTGGATGTGTTTGGTCGCTGACAGGGAGTTGCTAAGGGTTGCCAGGAGGGAGTGGTCTGCCTACCACACCCTTTGGAACTTGGGGGTGTAGCTCGGTGTAGGCAGTGGTCCTGAGTTGCTAAGTTCCCCATTATGCTTGCCTGTCTCACCCCCTCTCCCCCTCCCTCTGCAGGCTACCTGACAGTGAACATTGAGCCCCTTCCTCCTGTGGTGGCTGGGGATGCAGTGACCCTGAAGTGCAACTTCAAGACAGACGGCCGCATGCGCGAGATCGTGTGGTACCGGGTAAGTGGTCGTTCCCTATGGCTGTCTCTGTGAACTAGGACTGTGACGGAGTTCACAGGCAAGGTTGTATCCTCAGTTCTGGCCATCCCTAAGCTTCCCTTGGCTCTCTTTCTTTCTTTGGTTTTCTCTGTGTTTTTGGTAAGCCCGGGGCTCTGTCAGTGCCCCAGAGAAGTTACTGAGAAGTGCAAGCCCCAGGGACTGTGTGCGGCTGGGGACAAGACTCGTGTGCTCCTAAGCAGGGTGCTTTGGCCATGTTCTCAGAGTGCGAGAGAGGACAGGAAGGCTTCCTGTCTTTCGAGATGCCTTTCAGTCGAGTGGGGTGATGCACAGACAGCTCAGGAGGCTGAGCAGGAGCTTTGCTGGTTTTAGGGCAAGCCTGAGCTACATAGTGAGAGTCTGTCTTAAACAACCAAAAAGCATGGTGCATGTCAGATATTTTCTGCCACTTCAGCTTACTGCATGAGACCCAGCCTGGCGCCTGGCACCAGCTACCTAGGCCTGAGGAGGGAAGTAGCTCAAGATGTACAGGAATCACCCAGGTGCCCAGATGTAGCACAATTAATAAAAACCCAGAGGCAGATGTTGGGATTCAACAGAAAAGCAGAACAGCCAGCCATTGACTCTTACCTCTGCCTCAGTCTGAAATGTTGATCCTGCCTCCAGGGATTTTCAGAATGAGACTGTGTCTGAGAGCTGTCTTCTCCTGGTTTATAATCCTCTCCAGGGCTGGGATTAAAGGCGGGCACTACCACCTCCCGGTGTCTACGGCAAGCTAGTGTAGCTACTGGGATTAAAGGTGTGTGCCACCACTGCCTGATCTGTAAGGCTGACTAGTGGGGCTGTTTTACTCTCTGACCTTCAGGTAAGCTTTATTTATTAAAATATAAATGAAATATCACTTCACCCAGGTGCCAATGGTGACCGTGGGAAGAACAGCTTTGGGTCTTGGTGGAATGAATCTCTGTGGGTCTGAATGGGGTATCCCAGCCTGGTAGCTCCTAAAAGAGCAGGAGCTGGGCTCCTGAGAAGGGTGGCAGGCTTGGAGGCTGGACTGTGAGAACATAACCAGGGATGCCCCGACGATTCCTCTCCTGGGATCTAAGCCTGGGCATCATTTCCCAGTTAAGGCCAAGACTGTAAACGTGTTCCTTTCTGCCAACCATAGAGTGTGAGTCGCGGCTCCTCCACACTGTTTGGGGACAATGTGGGAACGAGAGGGCACACCACGTCCCCAAACCTGCTGTGCATGGAAGCCAGCAAGTTGAATTTTGTATAATTTTTCCTGTGTCCCAAAAATACCTTCTTCCCCTATATCGAACAGTTAAAAAAAAAGTAAAAACCATGCTTTGTTCGTGGGCCATGTGGAAATAGAATGTGGGTGAAGTGGACTCCCGCCTCAGAGTTAAAGATACCTGATAGAAAGCATTCTGTAAAGGGTGGGTGTGTGCTTGCCTGGCTCTTAGGGAGCCTTGGTTTAGAATCACAACGCTGTGTAAAACCTGGTGCAATGCATACCTGTAGTCCCACCACTGTGAGGTGGAGGCAGGAGGATCAGAAGTTCAGGAGCATCCTTGGCTACTCTGCCTGGCATTCACCCACAGAGCTTGGAATCTTGGGGTGAGGGGTGAGAGGAAGAAGTCCTGGGTACCTCAGTGTCCCACCCAGGCCGCCCTCCACCACCTCCCTCCATCATTCACATGTCTTCCTCAGTGCCTTCCTTGCCATCCATCTTGAATTTTTGAATGTCTTTAGTTCATCATTTGCTGATGAGTGTTGTTTCGTTGACTCTGGCCACGCTCTTCTGAACCCAAGGCTGTCCCCATCTCAGCATCATAGCCCCTTCTGCTTGGAACCAGCTCCAAGGCCTTCCACCCATGCCCTACAAGTGAGAGCTGCAATCTTGGATCCATGGTCCCCAGTCCTCGGAGAGGGAGACCAACCGGCCCAGACCTGCAGGAGCCTAGCCTTGAGTTGTATTGTCATCTGTGGAGCCACAGGCTATGGGGGCTGCTTGACTGTCACAGACGGTCAACATCGAGAACCTGAGAGAGAATAAGCCCAGCTGCTAGCTGTCACTGTGGTCACATCTCATCCTCCCTTACCTGGGGTAGAATCAGGGAGGAGAGAAGAAAGGCATTATGGACTGGTAGGAATGGTCCCTGGTAGGTGGGGTAGAGTTGGGGCTTGGAAGAGTCAAGGGGCCCCATAGCCTTCTATGCTCCCCCCTCCACCCCCCAGCAGTCAACATGCTAGAGGAGAGTATAGTCTTCCAGCAGAGACAACTTCCAGAGGAGAGACAACACCAGGCCTGACTAGGCCCGTGCACAGAGTGTCCCTGTGACTCTGTAAGCTTGAGGCACAGTATAACTTGAGTCTCCAGTCTGGACAGAGGCTTCCACCTAACTTCTGCCCAGCCCAACCTAATCCCTGCCTTGACTACTTAAAGAATTGGTTATATTTCCGGTGGGTGTCAGGCCCTATGTATGGGGCTACAGTAGAGTGTACTAATTTATCTTATTTCATTTCACATCCTTTGACTGAAGTCTTCTGGCATGGGAGGATGCAGATGTATGCAAATCGTATGCAAATTACCCACTGGAGCCAAATGCCAGGGGCCTTTTTAATTCTGGAGCTGGACAGGGTGGTGGCTCAGCTGTCTGGTTGCTCTCCTGGGGACCAGAAGAGCCCACATGCTCTGCCGCTGATGGGGAGGATTGAGGCTGGGGCAGAAGGAAATTCCAGGAAAGATGCTCCATGCTGCCAGCTTTTTCTCCCCTTTGACTGCTGCTGTTCTGGCCTTCCTCTTTTCTCACAGAGACAGCTGAAGAGAGAGAGAGATAAGAACTGACCTACCTAAGTGGAGGCTCCAGGACCTGGGGCTGGGCAGGGTTTCCAGGGGGCATGGGAGAGGCAGCAAGGAAAGTCCCAGCCTCCTTCTCCGATGAACACCCCTCCACACACCGGACCAGCCCCCTTAGCCTGCCTCCATCCTTCCCCCACTCCAGAAGCCTGGCTACAAACAGCAAACTGCCCAGTGCCTTTTGCTTCCAGGCCCCTGTGACTTCCCTCCTCCTGCCTCCCCCAACTCCTGAATGAGTTTACAGAGCCTGGCTTAGAAAGCTATGAATAGATCCCACAGGCCCAGCCAGGCCCAGGCTTCCAAACCCTTCAGGAGGGAAAAGCAGGGGCATTGTGATGAGCCATCACTGCCGGGCTCGCTCACCCCAATGGGCACTGAGCAGTCCAGTGAATATGTTAAGTCTCGCAGCTCTGCTGGGCTCTAGAAAAGCGTCTGTGCAATAGATCATTAGTTTCCCCAAGGCACAGAAGCCTGAGTGAGTAGCTCAGTGGTAGAGCACTTGCCTAACATGTGCAAGGTTCTGGGTTCAATACCCAGCACCGCACAGACACATGCACATGAGTGTGAGCATGTGCGCTCATACACACACACACACACACACACACACACACACAGAGAGAGAGAGAGAGAGAGAGAGAGAGAGAGAGAGAGAGAGAGAGAGAGACTTTTCAAAGCATAGAGAATAGATTAGATTGATTCTTTGGGGGAGACTGGGGAGTCAATAATACTTTCTGACCTCTGGCTAGACATCTGGGATGCCTAGAAGGAAGAAAAGTGATGGAGAAGTAGCTGGAACTTGGATACCTTGCCTGAGGTCTCGCTAATAGGGATGGAACTCAGGCTAGCTTGGTGAAAATGCCAAAACTACCAGATTGTCTTAGGAGAGTACAAGTGGTCAGAACGTCCCCCAATCCCTCCCCCATGCCAACCTGCATCATCCATGTGGCTGACACTGGTCACACATGGCTGTTCTGATTTAAACTAAAAAGCAAAATGCTTCCCCCCATTCATCCAGACGAGCCATTTCCAGCACTTGCCACACAGAGCCGGTGGCATCAGATTGCAACGGAACAAAAATAGAACATTCCTGTCTCTGTGCGGGTCTGTTGGAACCCAGAATGCCTCTGACATTCAGATCTCCTCCCCACTGGAGTCTCTAGAATATACTGTGCTTGCCTGTCAAAGGCATGGCGCTGGCTCTTCACGGAGCCTCTTCACTTCCTGGCAAACTCACGCCACAGTGAGTTCCAGCAAAGTGAGTTGTATTGATCTTGTGACATATCATCATTATAGCATGTGTGTTTGTGGTGAGGGAGGGTGGGAGGAAGGAACTGGTTATCCCTCTTCAAATACATCTGAAAACAGAGAGAGGTCAAGAAAACGGTCAGACTCGGGGTCTCCGGTAGTGCGGTGTCTGTCCTGTGACCTAAGGAAGGCTTGCATCCTTCTCATCTCCCTGGGACTTTTCCACTGTTGTATGGGTTCTTCTCCTAGACTGGAGTTTCCCAGTATCATCTGCAAGCCCTGGACATAGTTCTTCCTATTCTCCCAGCAACCTTCAGCAGCTAACCGTGTGAAGGTGCAGTTCCATACACGGTCAGTAGGAGCTGGCCATCTAAGAGTCCTCCCACCTTAGGGCCCAAGAAAGAACTTATTCTTGATGAGTATTACACAATAAAGTTCATTTTGTCCTTCCTGTCCCCTGGGGTCATGTTTAAAAATAGGATCAGTGCTAACCTAAGTGGGTGACATTGAGCCACTCCTGGGAGCTGGGCACAGGGTCAAGGGCTTTACACTTCAATTTCATGTTGTCACTGCGAGGCAAATAATACTGTGAGTTCTGTTTTTCAGGAAAGGAAACCAAGGATATTCAAAATATTGGGTTTCAGATCCTATTACATCCCCCAACTTCTCCAGAAAATTCTAGATACACCCTCCTCTGACCACCTCGGGCATAAAAGTTGTATCTTGTTTCCATGATTCTGGGCAGCTACTGCAAAGTCACCTTGATAAATTAACAGAGGCTGAACTTTGGAGAGTTGACCTGTGGGCAAAAGAGTTTGCAATGCAAGTGTGAAGACCTAAGTTCAAATCCCCAGAACCCAGTTAAGCCAGGTGTGGTAGCATGAGCTTCTGTAATTCCAGAGCTCCTATGGGGAGATGGTAGACAGAAACAAGGGGATCTCCTGATGCTTGAGGGTCAGTTAGCCCAGGAGAGGCAGAAGAAAGTCACAAAAGACTCCATCTCAAACAAGGTGAAAGGCCAAGGTCAACACTTGAGCTTGACTCTATAGGCACGTGCCCACATTTATGCACACGAATATGCACATGTATGTGCAATGTATGTGTGTGCACATGTATGTGTGCATGCTCTCTCTTTCTCTCTCTCCCTCTCTCTCTCTCTCTCTCTGAGCATGTGTATGTGCACATGCTCTGTGTGTGTGCATGTGTATGTTTGCATGCTCTCTCTGTGTGTGTATGTGTGTGTGTCTTTGTCTCTGTTTATCTGTCTATCTGTCTGTATCTCTCTCTCTCTCACACACACACACACACTCACACACACACACACACACACATTCACAGACCATCCGTGTAGTCTCCTGCCTAGAGCGCACAACACACGTGTCCACAGACACTAGCACCTGTCTGTCTGGAGACGTGCAGGTCTCTGCAGACTCCTGGTGGAATGTGGGAACCAGGCACATTTCTTATTAGGATATCCTGTCTAAACTCATTTAGTTGGGGGTCGCCTGCCCAGCAGGCAAAGCCAAAGGTCTGTTTATATCATAGAAATCCATTAAGCAACCACAGGGAATCATGGGAATTTAACCTTTCATGGCAGTTTTTATCACCGCATCTTTGTTTTGCCTTCTTCCTGCACTATTTATTCCCAAGATCTGCTCTGAACACAGGTTACGAGGCCATGGAAAGAATGCCACAGAAGGAGATGGAGGGGGAAGGAGATGGACACGTGGCTCTGCTTTCTGCAGCCTTTTCTCTTTAAGGATTTATTTATTTATTTGCTATGTGTATGTATGCTCATCTCTGTGAGTTTATGTAAACCACATATCTGCAGGTACCCAAGGAGGCCAGAGGGCATCACATGCTTCAGAACCGGAGTTACAGGTAGTACTAGAAATGAAACCCATCCCCCTGCAAGAGCAGCAAGAGCTTTTAACTGCTGAGCCGCCTCTCCATCTCTCTGGCCCCTTTCTGCATCCTCTCATCTCACCTTCTCACCCGTGGATGCTGTGGATGCTGGCGGCTGGGGTGTGTTTGTTCTGAGATACAAATGATATCACTGGGCCCTGCATTCTCCTCCACTTACAGACAGAGAGGGAAAGCACAGAGCTTGGAGGCCAGAAAGGCAACAGAGACAAAGGAAGGACTAGTAGTTGAATGTCTACAGTAAGTCCTGGGACTTAAACTTGGAGGTGCATGTTTGAGAAACCCCGTGTGCTCTTGGGCATAGATGGGTATACTTGATCCTAGACTCACCGTGGAATCTACTCTATAAATGGTAGCCATTGTTCCACCATGTTTTCTGGTTACCTAAGAAGTCCAGATAAGGTAATTTTAGAATAAGAATGGATGGGATTTAGGGAGGATCACCACCTCTGGGCTCATCCCACACAGTCACAATGACACCCCCTTTTGTCCCTGGGTGCTGCTGCTGTGAGCTCAAAGGTCCTCATTCCTGGAAGCAGTTGCCCAAGTTGAAGCCAGCCTGTGGATCTGAGACTCTCCATGCTGGAGCCAGGACAGCTATATATTTTTGTAACCAGTTCCCCAGCTGACTGTGGTACCCTTGAGTTGACAAATGACTCTGGTGGTTTTGGAAGAGGGATCTAATCTGCTTGTGTAATCGACATTCACTCACCGTGGGATATGGCACTGGAGTCGGGATTGTTCTAGGCACTGAGGGTGCACCATGATGTGGAACCATAGTTCCTCATTCATGTAGCTCCCTGAGGGACGAGTTTAAAAGTTACACCAGCAAGGATTCTAGGCATCAAAGAGTCTGGTGTATATGATTAAAATCATCTGTGGGGTGGACAGGAATTTGTGATCAAGAATAGACCCTCCAGGAAACTGAGATTGCCAGGGGAGCAAGGAAGTCCCTATGCCTAGGGAAGCGGGCAGAATATTCCAGGGAAGTAAGGCACACAAGTCGAGGGCCTGTGCTGGGCTGTCAGAGAACAGGAAACAAGCTTGTGGAAGGAAGTCAGGGTCAGTTCACGTCCAGCCTGTGCCCTAGAGAGCTAGGTCTCCAGGTGGTTTCTGACCACAAAGAAACGCTAAAGGCTTTATTTTTTTTTAATTTTATGATTTATTTATCTTTATTTTAAGTGCATTGGTATGAAGGGGTCAGATCCCCTGGAACTGGATTTTCAGACAGTTGTAAGCTGCCGTGTGGGTGCTGAGAATTGAACTCAGGTCCTCTGGAAAAGCAGTCAGTGCTCTTAACCACTGAGCCATTTCTCCAGCCCCAAGGCTTTAATTTTTTATGTTTGTACTTGTGTATGTGTGTGTAGGCACATGCATGCTATGACAGTCGTGTGGAGGTCAGAGGATAGCCTGTGGGAGTTGGTCCTCCCCTTCCATCATGCGGATCCTGGGAATTGGACTCAGGTCTTCAGGCTTGACAGCAAGAGCCTTTGCCCATTTGGCCATCTCACCAGCCCACCACAGAAAATTTTAAGCCGGCTGGCTTGCATCATCAATCTCTACTAGTGGAACATAGAATGGAGCAGTAGGAGAAGCAGCAGAGAGGTCACTCTGGAGGTCACTCATATCAGAGGTGACTGGGGCTGGGTGAAGACCACGACGGTGATGGACAAGCAAGTTCATTCTATGCATTATGGGCAAGGGGAAAGCATGGGACCCACTAGGGTGTCGCCTTGAGGTTGTGACCATTCTAGGAGTTTGACCTTGAACTTCTGCCTATGATTTGTGGTAGGGTTGGAGCTTGCTGACCTGTGCCACTGATGGTGAGTGGGGGGCTTCCATATGGCTCATGGCTATGGGGTTTGGGCAACTGTGTAAGAGTCATAGTTGCTGTCTATTGAGACAGGGAGGACAGAGAGAAGGTTGGAGGAGGAAAAAATGCCAAGAATTGTGCCGGCCACGTTAAGTTGAAGTACCTCCAAGACATGGTGATGGAGTTGTTGCTGCAGAAGAAGTTCTGGGCCAAGGCAAGCCTAGGGGTGCTAATTGAGGCCCCCAAGGTTCATGTAGTTGATACCTAACCCCTAATGCAGCAATGTTGAGAGGTGATACAATCATAAGATCCCTTGTCTTTTTTGTTGCCCGGCTCATCTCTTCCACTTTTATGTCTTTAGAACCATATTCTGATGAACCCTTGTCATTGAGAAACCAAGGTTTCTGATAAACAACTGTTTGTTGGACTCATGGTTTTGGAGATTGGGAAGCGCAAGGCTATGTATGGGGCCACATCTGGAGGGGCCCTTTCTCTTTGCCTCCAAACAGCAACAGGAGCAAGATCATTTCTACATCCAAGAGGGCAAGTGGCAGAATGCATGCTTCCATCAGAAACCCAATCCTGCAACAGTTAACCTCCTCTCACTGCAATGGCATTCATTAGAGTATGCCAGCTGAGCCCCTGTGCTCACCATGTGTGGGTGTGTCCATGCGGGTGTGCCCCGTGTGTGTGTGTGTGTGTGTGTGTGTGTATGTGTGTGTAAGCAAGCACTGTGCTCACTAAGTTATCTCCCTCGCGTGTGTAGTACAATTTTGTGAGACCAAGAGACTTTAGATCCTCAAAGGTTCCCTATTATGCCCCTCCCCCCAACACAAAGCCCAGGAACTCCAGTACCGTGTGACTGGGTGGGTGGTTAGTGAACACGAAATCTGCGGTGTGGGTCAGTGAAGTTTAAACTCAGGATGTACATAAGCAAGGTAGGATCTGTTAGGCTGCTTCGTGAGTTTTCCAGGGACCAAGACAGGGAGGGGCGGGTGCCATAATCAGCACGGGTGGGAAGAGCCACTGCCAGAGCCCCGGCTCCATCAGCCTGGGTTTGCACATGGCTGCTCCGGGCCGGGGGAGGGAGATAAGAAAGAAAGAAAGGACAGCTTGATGTTGGCAGTTCATCACTGCCTTTCTGGCACCAGGAGAGGAATTTTTTGACCAGGAAAAAAAATCCTTCTGCTCCTGGGGATTAAGATCAAGTTCCCGATAGCGACAACGAGATCTTTTCCCTTCCCCATTCGGGCCTGATAAGAGCTCTTGGCTCCCAAGCGGCCAAAAAGAAGAGCCAACTGCTGGCATGGACTCACAAATATCAGGATGTTCTATTGGCCCACACATGGACTTCACAACAACAGGCTTTCTTATTGGATGGTGAGAGAAGACTGCAGTTTAGAGAAACCAAGGCCAATAGGGTGATCGCTGAGCTTGTCTGGGACGTGTCCTCATTTTTACCCACCGCATCTACGAGAAAAGAGCCAACACCTGGCACAGAGTATCCTGCTGTGTGGCCTTGGGCCAACCACGTCCTCTCTGCGCCTCAGGATTCTTC
The DNA here is from genome assembly GCF_982192425.1 of Myodes glareolus. Lineage (NCBI taxonomy): Eukaryota > Metazoa > Chordata > Mammalia > Rodentia > Cricetidae > Myodes > Myodes glareolus. Next base: position 14,623,163 of record NC_142031.1, read on the forward strand.
CTGTAAAACTCAAGGTTAATCCCAGGTGAATAGTAGAGTCTGCTGCTTCCTTTCCACCTGGCCGGCAGCCCCTGCTTTGCCTTCTTGTCTCAGAGGACCCGGGCTGGAGAGCCAGGGCACCCTCAAGATGAGGTTTGTGTGACTAAATTTGCGTGGCTCTCCTTTGGAGGTGGGAGTCCTGGCCTGAGCTGCTGCGGGGCCTCTGAGCTGGTGGAAAACCAAGCTAGATTAAGCCCTAAGTGTGGTTTTCAATGTCTCTGCCCGGCTCACGCCCTGCTGGGTTTAAATGACAAGGGGCTGACTTAACTTGTCAGAGAAGGATTAAAGACGAACTTCCACTCCAGCACACCAGAGAAATAAAACACCACAGCAGACCTGAAGTGTTTCCGAAAGCCGGTTCCATCCAGCTCCATCCAGCTCCTTCCCGCTCCTTCCCTCCACGGGCCCTGCTCCTCCAGCACCATCCTTTCTCATTGGGTGCAAAGCCCCACTGGCGGTGTGTGATATATCCTTCCCGACAGCCACTGCCGTGTGCTCTTCTAGAACACACACAAACGTGACGGTACACTGCTGCCCTCTCTGCCCCACGTGTCCCACAAAGGCTCTTCATCACCTTCAGGGTCAAGTTCAAGATCACCTGACCCAGTTGCCAGGTCTTTCTGGACCCAGCCTTGCTGCGTGCGAGGTTCCTAGTGGGCACACCGCTGGATGATCATATGGTTCATCCTTGGCTGTGCCAACTTACCTCGCCACCTCCCTGCATTGCATCTGCTGCCACGGTGGGTGCTTTTTCCTCCTTCCATCTGGCAAATGCTGACATTCCCTCAGGGCTAAGCTTCAGGGTCACCCCAGGGACCGATTCTCATCCTTCATTCTTCCTTGCATCCTCTTCCTCGACCTTGTCTGAGGTAGATCCTCAGCTGCCTGCGGTATGACTCAACATAGGCTTTACAGCCTCCTGCCTGCTGCTGGGAGGGAAAGTGTATTTTGATTGAGAGCTCAGAGAAGGGGGGCAATTGGCTCAAGGCCACACAGCAGGATGATCAGCCCAGTATCCTAGCTTTTCTCTCTCGCACATGGGGAAGTGAAGACCTGCCCATGGGTGAGCGGAGGGTGATAAGAAGCAGTATCCGGTGTCTTCTTCAATCCCTCTCAACATTAGTCTCTCAATGCGCCTGGCCAGGGAGCAGGGATTCAGTGGTACAGCTAGACTAGCTACTGGTGAGCAATAGGGATCCCCCTGTCTCCACACCTCCAGAGCCAGGAAGAAAGAAGAAAGGAGGGAGGGATGGAGGAAGGGAGAATGGGAGGAGGGAAGTTCTGGGGGAAATGTAAAAGCTAATTTTCAGTTGATCAAGCGAAAATTTTATTACAGTTTGAGCTGTCCAACCACAGATGGGGTGTCTTGGGAAGGGAGGGTTCCCTACTGGAACGTGTCTGCGCACCTGTCAGAGTGGCCACCTGCCAGCACAGCAAAGGGAAGGCTCCTAACCAGCTGGACACTGAATGAGCTGCTCCCTATAGTTCTGATCTGGGGCTCTGGACTTTTTCAGGCTCCACTGCTTAGAGTGTCATGGTGGTGGGGAAGGCAGGCTAGGCAGCTTAACTAATGGTTACAGTGTTCTGTAGAAAGCAGGTGTCTGGATGGTTCCCGACCCCCCCCCCCCCAGGAGAGGGGCTTCTGCATGCTCTGGGAACCATGATTATTTGGCTAGAACTATCCAGAGAGGGTGTCCTCTGAGTGGACATTCAGGGCTAAGGTCAGCCATACCTAGCAGCTGAGAGGAAAGGAGACAGGAAGGAATTTGTCACGAGGACTCATAACCTGTGGCCCTGACAAAGTTTATCTCTGTCTGTGGCTTAGGCTTATCACCCTAAGCCAATCCAGTGCCATCCACAGATCTCGGGCCGTTGCCCATCGGTACCCAATCCCAGTCTGTGTCTCCATCTTCCCCACCGTGAGCTCTTTCTTCCATGGATACAGAAGTTTGGAGTGTCAGAGGCCTCCCGGAGCTCCCAAAGAAAGAGCAAGATGAAGTAGCTTGCCCAGACCATAAACTGGAGAATGGCTGATCGGAATCTTAGTCTGGGAGGCCCAGAGACCAGCTCCACTGCTAGGGGAAGCAAAGACCGACTCCCAACCATGTGGCTGGAGTCCTAGGAAGTGCTGAACCTCCTGGAGGAGGAGTCTGCAGGTTGACAAGACAGGGTTCAAACCCTGACTCCCTCATAGCCACCACTAATGCGACCACCATAGCATAGGTCACCCGTGGTGATGCTGGGTGTTTTACTAGCCACCTGTGAATGAATATTCAAGAGCTTGGGACAATGAGACTTGGAGAAGCAAACTAACTGGCCCCAGGTCTCACATCCAGCAAGATCCAGGGAGATCTGAACACTGGCCTGTCTGGTCGCCTTTGTGCACAGACAGGTCCCCAAGGCTTCTGGGCCATTTGCTTTCACCCTACAGCCAAGAAGAGGACACGGGCGGAGGTACAGATCTGGCCAGAGGCTTCAGGCTGTTGTCATCATTGCTTGGCTAGAGCCACCTGTCTGCAGAGGCACAGACCCATGAAGAAGCTGTCAACTTCAAGCAAGGATGTGGGGGAGACATGGCTTTCCTCCTGTAGGAAGACACAGGCGGCATGGTTCATCTAGCCTGAGACGAGCACAGGGTGGCGAGGCAGTCGCCATGCGCCCCTCCCCTCCTGTCCTCATAGATTCCTTCAAGCTGGATGCTCCTTTAGAAAATGCTGGGCATGACTGCCCAGAGCTGACTCCTCATGGAGGCACAACACACACGGAGACCGCAGCCACCCCCAGCGGGAAGGAGGCGGGAGCCTGGGTCAACAGAAAGCCCGCTCAGGAGAAGACTCAGCAGCTGAAGCTGCATTGTTGTTGTTGTTGTTGCTATTATTCTCCTGCAAGGTGGTAGAATGACTCCAATGAGTGTAAACAAGTATTGCGAAGCCGCAGTTCTTGGGGGATATACTTTAACGGCTATAATAATCATTTTAATTGGCACATTAATTATACGAGAGCAGGTGCTTCCAAAATAATTGCGGATGTTGGGAAGTTGTTTATTTCCTTAAGTGGTTCACACAGTCCCCTCTAACCCTGCTTATTCCTCGAATATCAGATCACTCAAGGTACAACCTGGAGAGACAGGAGGGAAGCACATCTGTGAGCTGGAAACCAGGGTGGTCCCCCAGCTCCTCACTTCACCCCTCATCCTTCCCGGTGGAGAAGAAGCATCAGTAGAGAGCTTGGGTTTTCATGCAGAGGTATTGTCCCTGCTTGTACTCTGCTGGGACAGATAACGGAGCCCCGACAATAGGGAGGAGTGCCTGGTATAGAGCTGGGACAGATGTGTCACACTGAGGGAAGGGAGGTGCAAAGGGCCTGAGGGTGTCCGTCTCAACTCCGTTGGGTGCTCAGCGAGGGGCTGGGGAGGGAAGGGATGATCAGGGTGCATGATATTCAGCATCCTTGCCGTGGGACTTGGACAAAATCCATGAGGGATGATCCAAGACGGCTAAGAGCAGAAGCCATGCCACCATCCAATTTTATAAAGTCGCTGTCCTTGCACAGAGATATTTGACAAGTATCTCCCATTTGGCACGGCTACCGTGAAGCTCTGCATCCCCCCTCAGCCCACTCTTCCCTTTTTCCCTCATCATAGCAAATGACATCATCACCCACAGATTTCCTAAGCCAGAAATCTAGGGTATTTTCTGTCCTCTGGGCTCCCTTGTCACTATCCCACCCATATATTCTCCATCCGGTCAGCTCTAAACACCTGCTATGAATCCATCTCTCGTGGAAGCCTTGGTCACCTCTCGGAGTGGGTTACCCCCTAACTGCACCCTTACTTCCATGCTCATCCTCCCTTTGCACAAGTCCATGTCCATGAGCAACCATGGAGTCTTTCAGCATCTGAGTCAGGACAACGCCAACCCCTAGAACTGCTTCGTATTACAGAATAAAATCACGGGGCCCAGGTAGGGGTCCTCACATTGCACTGAAGCACAGGGGGAAGGTGGTGGAAGGTAGGTGGTTGAAGGGTTTAGGGTGGGGCTTCCAGCTACACAGAGGGAGCCCTGTGGCTGGAGCAGGCTGATCAGGGGTCCACAGTGTCACTGAACAACCCCCCAGCTCTTCCCAGGCTGCCCCGCAGCCCTACTGACCTGTCCCCATCCCCTACCAGATAGCTGTAGAAGCCCACTGTGTCCCTCACAGCACACTAGGGTCCCAGGGGAAGGAAGGAAACGTGTACGGGTCAATCATTCAGACAGATGTTACGAGGACACTTATTAGCGGGCTCCCTTTCTGCTTTCCTAATCATTCTGTAATTCCATCAGCTGAAAACAGCCGTGGCCTCCCTCTCTTCCCAACACAGGAAGCGTTGTCTCCCAAGTTATAAAAGCTCATGTTCTGCAGCCAGGGCACCCAGGTTCCAGTTGCGACTCTTGTTAGACTCTCTGTGACTCTAGCGAGTGTCTTAACCTCTCTGTGCCCTGGTTTCTGCATGGTGGGCTGGAGAGATGGCCCAGAGGTCACGAGTGCTTGCTGCTTTTCCAGATGATCTGAGCTCATTCCCCAGGACTCACATCAGCTAGTCCACAGTCACCTAGAACTCCAGCACCAAGGGTCCTAACATCCTCTTCTGGCTTCCAAGGAGACCAGCACTCACAGGCATACACACATACATACATACACACACACACACATACACACACACACATACACACATAGATACATACACACATACACACACATACATACATACATACATACATACATTCAGAAACCAATCTTACTATTTATGGTGGTTAGGACAAGAATGGCCCCCATAGACTCACACATTTGAATACTTGGTCCCCAGCTGCTGAAACTGCTTGTGAGGGTTAGGCGGTGTGGCCTTGTAGAAGGCACCTCACTGGGGGCGGCCTTTGAGGTTTCAGGTGCCAATGTCATTCTCAGTCTCTTTGCCTCCTTCCTGTGGATTAAGAATGTAAGCCCTCAGCTAGCCCGCCAGGATGACTTTGTTCTGCCAGCATGACCTCTAACCCCCTGAAACCATGAGTCCAATTAAATTCTTTCTTCATGGTGTCACGCCAGGAGAAAAGTAACTGACACGTTAGGTAGGCAGGATTGTTAGACTTACTGAATTTCTTTTGTCATTTCTTGACTTATTCTGTTGTCTAAAATTTCCTGGATTCTTGTAAAAACCAACAACAACAACAAAACTTTTCCTGGATTTCATTATTTAACTTACATATATTTACTGCTGATTTCTGATAAATACTTTTTTTTTTTTGGTCATGCGTAGGAAGGTAGCTTCTATTTCAATTTTCCTAAAGATTTTTAATAAGAAAAGTTAATTAAATGTTCCTTAAGAACCTATTGAAGTAATCATATGGTTTTTCTCCTTTAATTTTCTAATGGGATGGATTATGTTGATGGCTTCCCTAATATGGAGCCTCTGTTGGGTTTTTATAATTTCACTAAACAAATATCTAGTGTCCCAAATTAAAAGAACTCTCCGGTACTTATTTATTAGTATTATAAATGGAGCCTGTTTCGTTGGCTTTTCTGTGGGTCTCTGGGATGGAAGAATGCGAGGCTATTGATTTTCTGTGTGTGGTTTTTATCTAGTCTACAAATGAGATGCGCTTGACTTTTTGGCTTTCCGTCTGTCCCCTTGACTAGTCCGAGCACCCTGTCTTCCCAAGCTGATGCCATCTCCTTTGCTCCTGAGACTTTCTGGGAACATGAATGTGAGGAACGCCCTCTATGTGCCAGGCTCTGGTCCGGGCTCACTGACTCTGGCTCCCACCACCCGTTGTCAGGGCAGAGCGGCGACATCTCTTCAGCTGCCGTACTGAGGGCAAAGGTCCAAAGAGGGGTCCCCAAAGTCACCGGGAAGCTGGTCGAGACTCGAACATTTTAGCCCTCTGGTCAGGCCCCCTCCTTATGGGTACCTTTTCTCTTTGAGAGACATGAGTAACTTAACCTCGACCCAGAGGGGAAAAAGAAGCTGGAATCACAGTAGCCAGAGCTGGCAATGACTTGCGGGTGGGTATATGTTCTCATCTTAAAACTTCATAATGGTCTCTGAGAACTGTAGCCTGGCCTTGTCCTGGGTTCCTCTTGTGTTTCTCTCCTACCTCTGGGACTGGTGGCGTCTCAGTGACCACTAGGACTCCTCCCACCCACCTGCCTCTTCCTGCCTCAGCCCTGGACTTCCTGCTGCCGTGAGGTCTTGGTTCTCCATCCCATCACTCTTGACCAGCTTCTTCCTCTCCCCAGAGCCCGTGCCTGCCAGCCTGGGTCCTGTCATCCCCCTCGCCTAGCCCCAGTTGCCTTAATTATTCTTGGAACCCTCACCTCTGGTCTCTGGCTGATTCTCACCCCCACTCCTGGCTGACGCCCTTTGGATTTCTCTTGAATCCTCCAAAGATGGTGGTTGACATCTTACCGCCAGCTTTTTGACTTAAGCCCACCAGGCAGGCCAAGGTGGCTGGTGCCGTGCAGGCTACAATCGCTGGGCCCTGTGCTTGGTACAGCTCACATCCATTCAAGTCCAGCTCCCATGTGGGTTTGAGACAGCGTGTCTGGTGCACCTGATAGGCAGCAGAGGGCTGCTATCCGACTCCTCAGGCTCAGGGCTTCCTGGGTGCAGCCCCCTGTCCCAGACTCTTGGGACATCAGAGCAAATTCATTCTAGCCAAGGCAGGAAGCTGCTTCCTGCTTAAGGAGGAGAGCCTGAGCCCCAAGAACTACCTGGGCTTCACCTAATCCTGCCCACCATAAGATATCGGGAATACTCGGGTTCAGGGATAAGATGTGATTTCTCAGAAGTCACCTGGCTAGAATTTGACCCCAGGCCCTTCTGACCCCAGACCTCCCTCTAGCCATCTTCTCATTCCCTCACAGTGGTCAGATAGGGCTAGCTCTGCCAGGTTGGCAGGGCACATCTGAGTGACTGACCTATCCTGGGACAGGTACAGCAGACACAACCCCCTCCTCCACAGTGCTGCCAAAGCCCTGCCTGGGAGACTCAATGCAAAGCCCCACCCAGTGAACACTTTGCTCATCTGGGCAGTGACCTGGACTGAGAAAACTGATCATCCCTTGATCACGAGCTCCCGGAGTCCTCACCAGAATGGGGTGTGAACACCTGAGGGGGGCCTACCTGGACTGAAAGCATCAATTATCCCTCGATAGCGAGCTCCCAGAGTCCTTGCCAGAGTGGGGTGTGAGCATCTGGAGCCACAAGTGAGGTCCCTGAGATGTCCCTGAAGGCCCTTCCTCAGGAAATGAAGGAAGACCCATGTGTGGTACCGAGGGAATCACGAGATCCTTCTGGGAGGGCCTCCCTACAGCTTCCCCTTTGTAGCAGGGGGTTTATAGGAACACTCTAAGACTTGACCTACATCTGGTCATTGAAGCATCACCCCACTGGATGATTCTGTGATGTCACCGTCTCCCTTCAACAGTGGCGATACCAAGACTCGGGTCAAGCTGGAATGACTGAGCTGACATGGTGCTGGCTGTGGTGGCCTGGCGTCTGCATGCACACTCTCATTTAGCCCTCATGTTCGCTCCTCGCTCTCACAGAGGACACATTCCAGGACGTGTTCTGTGACCCGAGTTTTCCCGTCTCGTCTACAACAGGGCTGGGAGGTGACTCCAGGCATAAGGCACTTGTCATGCCAGTGTGAGCAGCTGAGCTCCTAGCTCCAGAACCCACGCAAAGCCAGCCTAGGTTCATCCTCCCAGCGTTCCCACAGGGAGGTGGAAGGCAGAAACGAGAAAATTCCCAGAAGCCTGTGGGAACAGCAGTGAACCACAGAGAGACCCTGTCTCAAAGCAAAACAGAAGGTGGAGACCGACACTGGCCATCCTGTGCCCTCCATGTGTGCACCGTGGAGTGTGTGTGACGCTCAGTCACACACAAACATGAGCACACATGTAAAACGCCACACCCTCTGTGTTTAACCAGCACAGTCCCCCGGGTGCTTGAGTCACCTCTCGATTGCTCCTGCTGACAATATAATTAACCACTGTGTTTCTAGTTTGTGTTATTCTACTTTATTTAAGAAACAGCAAGAGGCTGGAGAGAAGGCTCAGCAGTTAAGCGTACTTGCTGCCCTTGCACGGGACCTGGGTTCTGTTCCCATCATGCACATAGAGCAGCTCACAAGCATCTGTAACTCCTGCTCCAGCAGATCCGATGCAGTCCCACATGCAAGCATGCACACACACACACAATAAATAAATAAATAAATAAATAAATAAATAAATAAATAAATAAAATCTTTAGAAAGGAAAAACAGGAAGAAGAAAAAAATACATATGTGCTCAATGTAGACACAGCTATTGTAGCCTATTGTGTCTTCAGTCTGTCTTCAGACTGAGTTCACCATGACCTCAAAACCCAGGACAGTTAAGCAACAGCCAGACCTGTCCCCACCCCCTAGTTTCTCTCCTATACACCTAGATACAATAGCGGATAGAAATAAAACCAAAAAGCCCAGGGCTGTCTCTGAGACCCGGGACACTGGTGAGGGGGCACAACTACCCACAGAGCCTGAAGAAGAAACCCAGCCGGTTTGTTGGGATTAAAAGCTTCCCAGGCTGAAATGTGCCAGCCTCTCTTCTGCTCCCCTGGGAGTGGCTGAATCTGTGCACACCCCAGGACCTGGCCGAGCTGGCCAATTGGGGAGATTCCAGCAAAGTTGCCGGAGTGAGGCCCCCCTCAGGTCTCCCGGCATTCACGCAGCTCCGGGGCTCAGGCAGCTCTCAGAGGACGGCTTCTCTCAGCACTGGTGGAGGTTGGTGGCCTGATTGATAGTGGCCTCTGTAGAAAGTGATGCTGGGATTTTCCATTAGAACCGGGAAGCTCGCTGCTGTGGCTTTTTAGAAGGTCAGAGGGCAGGACTGAGAAAATACTGACAAAGCAGCCAACTGCCTCTTTCGTGGGCCTTTTTGCTCGGTCTGTTCCCGTCCTGCCTGCCCTGGGGTTGAGGATGCAGCAGCCCTGTGCAAGGTGAGTTGGTGCTGATCTGAGCCTATGTCCCTCCCTGCCACACTCACTCCTGACCACAGGCATTTCCTGTGGCCTCAGCCTCGCTTCCTGTTGCCAGTTAGGTCTTGGAGGATTCAGAGCCCTTTCCTGACTCTTCCGGGAGTGTGCTCTCCTTCTACTGCCTTGGGAAAGAGCATGGCTGAGGTGTGGTAGGAAAGGCAGAACCTAGTGCTCTTTCCGTGTTCCTCTCTGCGTGTCCATCTGTCCTTCAGTCCCTGTTTTCCTTTGTTCCTTCATCCTTCTTTCTCATTTCTCCCCTCTCCATCCTCTACGCCCTGATGCACCCATCCATCCATTCTCTATGCCCTGATACATACATCCATCCTGTACACTGTTTCTAAGTGACTCAGAACAACTCCCATGGTTCCCAGTGCGAAAATTCTGCCCTAGGTGTCTGTGAGGGTATTCCTTCAGAAGAAGAGGCTCATGCCTCCTCCCTCAGTCTGGGAACCCCTAAAGGCAGGAGCTACATGAAGCAGGAGAAATTGCTAAACACAGAACACTTCCTTTCTTTGTGTTGTACCGAAAGCCCCAGTTACCTTCTCTTCACGGCTCATGAGGTGGGAGATGATGGTACATCAGTCACTTGTCTTGTTGCAAAAGCAGTGTATTGAAGGGTTTGTTGTGGCTCACAGTTCAAGGATGCGGTCCATCATGACAGGGAAGGCACAGCAGCAGGAGCTTGAGGTGACTGGTTACACAGCATCCACAGTTAGGAAGCAGAGAGAGGCAGAGACTGGTACCCAGCTTACTTTCTCCATTTCATTCAGTCCAGGACCCTGGCACATGTGATGGTGCCACCCACATTCAGGATGGATCTTCTCACCTCAGTTAACTTAGTCTAGAAGCTTCCTCACAAATGTGCCCAGAGGCTTGTCTTTTCAATGATTCTAGATTCTGTCAAGTTGACAGTCAGTAGTAACCATCACGGATGGCTCAGTCTGTTAAGTGCTTGCCTGACAAGCAAACAGACCTGAGTTAGATTTCTAGAATCCACATAAAAATCACAGCACGGGGAAGTAGAGACAGGAGGATCCTTGGGGTTCAGTCGTTTACCAGTCTAGCTAATTAGTGAGCTTCAGAGGAGGTGAACAGTTCCCGAAATCCACACTCAAAGTTGTCCTCTGATTGCAATGTACACACATGTATATATAACCCTGACACACACACAAGCACACACAACCCTTACACACACACACACACACATAAAATCCTCACACACACACACAAAACCCCAGCACACACACACAAGCACCCACAACCCTCACACACACACACACACACATACACAAAATCCTCATACCCATGCAATGCAATCCTGACACACACACACATGCAATTCTGACACACACACATACACATGCAATCCTGATACATACACATGCAACTCTGATACACACGCACACACATGCAGCTCTGACACACACACTTAGCTCTGACACACAGATACAAGCAAGTTTGACACACACATGCAATGTAACCCTGACACACACGCAACTCTGACACACACATACATACACACACATGCATGCACATGCAACCCTGGCACACACACAAACACACACAACCCTGACACACACACAGTGCAACCCTGACACACACAAGCACACACAACCCTGGCACACACACGTAGAATTTTTTTAATTCCTTTATAAAGAGGTTCAAAACTTACAAAGCAGAAAGATGGCTGCAAAGCCAGTCATGGCCGGCTGAAATCTGAGCTCTGCCGCCGCTGGTTTGGGATTCTGTGGGGGCTCCGTGTCCTCTGGTTCTGGTACAGGGTGACGCTGCACAGAGGGAGAGAAGTTAATGCTCCTTGTCTACAGTCTGCCTAATGTGTCCACATGCCAGGAACTATGCTAGGACCAGAGTATAATTGTGATAAGACAAACAGAATCTCTCCTCTAGTGGGGTAAGGAGACAGACCATTAATTAAGCAATTAGCAAGAAAATAGCAGGCGGTGATAAGCGCAGCGCAGATAATTGAAGATGGTGTGATGGGGAGCAGCTACAGCGTTCTTCAGATGGCAAGGCCAGAAAGGAGGCAGTCGGGAAAGTGACATTGACACCTACTGAACTGTATGGTGAGAAGGAGAGAGCCATGCACAGACCGAGGGCCTGTGGCTGCAATAACACCCTGAGAAAAGCGACTTAAGGGAGAAAGGACTTTAATCCCTCTCACAGTTCAACCACAGGGTCCGCCACGGCAGCGGTGGCAGGGAAGCCACAGCAGCAGGAGTGTGAGACGGTGGTCATGTCACATCCACACCCAGGGACACGGGGTTGGATGATGTTGCTGTTGCTGTTCATCTCCTTTTTATTTTTATTTTTACATTTATTTATTTATTATGTATACAATATTCTGTCTGTGTGTATGTCTGCAGGCCAGAAGAGGGCATCAGACCTCATTACAGATGGTTGTGAGCCACCATGTGGTTGCCGGGAATTGAACTCAGGACCCTTGGAAGAGCAGGCAATGCTATTAACCACTGAGCCATCTCTCCAGCCCCATCTCCTTTTCCCCACTTACACAGTCCAGGATCTCAGATAGAGAATGGCGCCACCCACAGTGGGTGGGCCTTCCCACCTCAGTTAACCTATGATGAAGATAATCCACACAGGCCCGCTTAGGGGTCCATCTCCCAAATCGTTCTAGAGGTTGCAGAATTGACAGCTGGAACTGATAACGGCAGAGAGCATGCTGGGCAGAGGGGCTACCTAACCAAGGATTGGGCTTGGTCATACTGTTGACTTCAAGCCCTGGGCCTGGAACACAGAGGGGCAAAGGAGAAAGAGTTTAAGTCAGAGAAGAGCCCTGGCTGTCTCACAGCAGGCCAGGTAGAGTCCATCCTTAACACGGTGGGACTGGGGACTTCCTGGGGAGGTCTGTAAGGTGTGTGCGTGTGTTCACGCGTATGCTTGTGTGTGCGTGCATGCATGTGTACGTGTGTGTGTGTGTGTGTGTGCATAGACCAAAGGTCACGTATCTTCCTCTACAGATCTCCACTTACTTTTGGAGGCAGGGTCTCTCATTGAACCCAAAACTCACCAACTGAGCTAGTCTGGCTGCCCGTGCACCTGTCTCTTCCTGTCCCTGCCTTATCCCCAGTGCTAGGTTGCAGACAAGGGCCACCGTTCAGCTTTTATGTGGGAGCTGGGGATCTGAACATAGGCTCCCGTGGTTGTTCAGCAAGCGCTTCATGGACTGAGCCATCGCCCCAGCCCCTGTGTTGAAGAATTTTATAGGCTCTGACTTATATTCCCAAAGGAATTCTCTGGCGGTAAGGCAGAGCCTGGACAACAAGGGATTGTGCATCAGGATGGTAAAGGCGGTGCCACGTTAACAAAACAGCCCCCAACCTCAGTGGCAGGGTATACCATGTACTTCTTATCGACAAGGTCAGAGGTGCAGCTGTCCCCAGTGAGGTGGCTCTGAGATCCATTCCATCTGTACTGTCTAGTTTTATTTCAACTTGACACCAGTTAGAGTCATTTTGGAAGATGAAATCTCAGTTGAGAAAATGCTCCCACCAGACTGACCTGTGGGGCATTGTTGTTGTTGTTTTGTTTAATGATTGACATGGGAGGGCCCAGCTTCCTGAGGGTGGTGCCACCCCTGGCCTGGTAGCCCGGATGCTGTAAGGAAGCAGGCTGAGTGAGTCATCAGGAGTGAGGCCGTCCATGACCTCTGATTCAGCCCCCACCTCTGGGTCCCTGCCTTATGTGCCTGCCCTGACTTCCCTCAGTGATGGAGCGTGACCTGGTAATTATAAACGAAAATAAACCCTTTCTTCCTAAGTGATTTATGGTCACGGGGTTTCATCACATAATAGAAACTAACAAAGACACCAACTAACGTATCTTCTCTTTCAGTGTGCATAGAGGCCGTCTGAAAACGGTATTACACAAATACAAGAAAGCCACAGTTTGCTTTGTGGTTCCAGAAACAGTTTAAGTTATTGTTGCTCATATTCCACTGGCCGGAATTTGGCAGTAGCTACAAGGGAGTCTGGAAAATATGGTTTTTCCTAGTTGCTCAGGCAGAAGCTGGTACAGTGGTGTCTGGTGAGCTCAGAGCTCCATCTGTGATGAGGTCAGAGGTGGATGTGGGGAGGAGGGCTGTGAGGATCTGACAGACTTCCAGAGCCAGGACTGATGGTGACTGCATGTGACTGGTGGCCGTGGGGAGGCAGACAGATGTTCAGTATCATTGGACACCTGCTGCTATGCTTAACTGGGAAGCTCCACTCTGCAGAACTCTTATAGTAATTCCTCGCAATGAGGACATTGTCCTCTTGTTTTGTATGATGAGGTGAAATTCCCCAAATGGCTTCTCTCTACTTCTGTGAGGTCAATAGGCAGAGATATTCTCCCAGAAAGGTTGCCAAATGTGACAGTCATAAACCCCGGAGTGTAGCACCTGAGTGGCATTTAGTGATGTTCGTGTCGTCTCTCTGCATTTGTCAGGGGAAGGAGTGCCCCAAAGGTGACTATGGACTTGAGCCTGCTGCAGAGGTGATCAGTGTCTAAACAGGGCCTGAGTCTGGGTGTCTCTTGGGTCTCCCTTGCAATGTAGTAAGTTTCAAATTTCTTCTGTTTCAGAAAGGCCAAGGGCACAAACAGCTGGGGAAACTCCTGAGGCTAAAGTGTCTTCTCTGAGACCTGAGGGAAGGGAAAGAGGGTGTTTGGTCCTGCGGCCATAATGGGACCTGCTCACCTTGCCTACTTACCCTCTCATTCTCTCTCTCCCTGAACCCCAGACCTCTCTTTGGAAGGAATGAGGGATGCCAGCCTCATGTAGTTGTGAAAAGGGCATGCTGAAGCTGGAGGGAAAGCTCAGAGTGGGCCCTGGAATATCTTCAAGGATGGACCTAGGAGAATGACAGGGGACGTTGAGCCCCGCTGCAAAACCCAGCCCCTCACAACCTACATACAAAGGCAGATCAGCTTATCCTGAGTCCCAAGAACTAAGTGTCTCATGTGTCACCTTCAAGCTTGCAAACCACCCTCCGCCCTGGTGCCGCTGTTGTCATTGCCCATGTCTTTCTGCCTTGCCTGGTGCTGCTGGAGCCAGGCAAGTGGTCTCCAGGCTTCTACTCTGTTATCTGGTCAAATCCTTCAGGAATCAGGATGAACATAAGAAGTATGACCCTTCACCAAGAGGGCTTCTCTCCCACATCCTCCTCCACGGTGCAGCCATGAGGCCTGGGTATAACTAAACACCCTCAGACCTGCAGCCAGAGACCCCAGGAGCCACAGCAAAGCCACGCTTCCCAGAGTCACCCGACCAGCCCGTTCTCCTGGTGGCATTGGTGAGTGTGGTGGTGCACACCCACAATCCCAGCATTCTGGAAGCTGAGGCAGGAGGATCTCAAGCTCAAGGCTAGCCTGGGCTATACATCGAGATCCTGTCTCGAAAAAGGCAGAGGCTTCTGACGTTTGTCCTGAGTCAAACTGAATGAGTGTGGGAGAGAGAAAGCTGTCCTTGGAGACGGAATCAGGTTCCAGAATTTTGGCAATTCTTCTTGAGCCCTCAGAAACTGTGTGGGCCCTACCCAGTTCTGGGGCTCTGCTCAGGGAGCTGTAGGCTGGGCCCTATTGCCCCGTTGTTATCCATGGGCACTCAGAGGCAGCTCAATAAAGAGACTTTTAAAGCCTTTTAATGCTTCACAGGGAATCTATCCTTTGCCAAAGTACCAATTAAAGAGCCAGGCAGTTCAACATGACTTTATTACCCACATTTGGTCTGGAGGGGAGACTTGGACAATAAGTCCACAATACCATCCCCCACACTCCCTCCCCCCATGCGCTTACTCCAGCAGGGACTCTATGTGTCCCTGCCACAGAGAGAAAGGTATCGTGGAACTAGGGACTTGGAGAAGCTCTCTGTTGAAAGTTTTCAGTCAAATATTGGAGGGTAGGGGACGTCAGACACCTGGGTCAGAGACCTTGCAAGCAAAGGCAGAACCAAGGAAGCTAATCTAGAATGACAACCAGGCTATTCTCTGCCCTGGACGCTGTGCTAAGTTCTTTATATATGACCTCTGATCTGTCAGACCACCCCTGGCTCTGTTGTCACCATTCTGCAGATGGGAAAACTGAGGCCCAGGTCAGTTTGACAAGCCATTCTTCTGGCTATTACTGAAACTAGGCAGGTGGTTTCAGGGTTTCTGCTGCCAACTCTAAGGCTGAAAAGTGGGGAGAGGAGTAAGCAGGATCTTGGAATGGCATATTTGTGAGGCAGTCTGCGTTCAAAGCCCACTGGTCTCCATTTCCCCCTTCTGACGTCCCCTGAGAACATCTCTGTCTGTCCACTCAGGTTTCCAGAGCTATGCCTCCTACCTAGACTGGCCTGGCCTGGACCTGTCTCTTATTGACTATCTCCATTCTTCTTGCTTTCATAGATGCCATTAATACAAAATCCCTCACAAAGGACTCTCTATTGAATGATCTCTTCAGTTTCATTAATGGTCTGAGAATTCCTCACTGACCATCAGATAGGCTGCTGCCTACACCGTGTTCGAACATAGATGGTCCAGCAAGGTGTCTCTCATGGTGCCACCTCATTCTGGAATCTTCTGAAGAGACTCTGTCTGTGACTAGAGCCCACAAGAGCATAGTAGTCACTCAGATATGTGTCCTTCTGCCCAGCCAACCATGCCCCTGCCTATCCATCCTTCTATATATCCATTTACCCATCTATCCATTTATTTATTCACCTATCCATCCACCTATCCACCCATCTATCCTTCTTCATATTGTTTCATCCATCTACCCATCTATCCATCAACCCATCCATCCATCCATCATCCATCCACCCATCTATCCCCATCCATCCATCCATCCATCTTCCGTATATCCATCCATCTACTCACCCATTCATTTATCCATCAACCTATCCATTCATCCATCCACCCATCTATCCATCAATCCATCCATCCATCCATCCATCCATCCATCCATCCACCCTCCCATCCATCTACCCACCTCTATACCATCCATCTGTCCACCATCTGTCCATCCATCTGCCCACTCACACATGTATGCATCTATCCATCCTCCCACTCATCCCTCTACCTCCCCCCACACACCTAGGTGCCTGTCTAGTACCTATGTTTGAGCATGGCTCCTTCCCCTGTGCCCTTTGCACTGTAGCTGGAACTTTCTAGACACTGGAGAGTTGACTCACTTCATTCATTGGCCCTGAAACTTCATCAGTGCCCTGCAGTGACCCCAGAGAAAGTGACAGGCCAGGTCCTGCCCAGGTCTGTACTTCTATTCCCCAGTCCTCTTTCAGCGGAGAAGTGGATGGAGGGCTGGGGAGAAGTGGATGGAGGGCTGGGGAGAAGTGGATGGAGGGCTGGGGAGAAGTGGATGGAGGGCTGGGGAGAAGTGGATGGAGGGCTGGGGAGAAGTGGATGGAGGGCTGGGACGATGGCTCAGCTGGTCGAGTGCTCGTTATGCAACCATGAGGAGCTGCGTTTAGATTCCTGGCCACAAAGCTGGGTATGGACACTGCCTGCCATCCCAGCAGAGTAGCTCAAGGGCTGTCCATGGTGCTTCCCACTCTCGGTGGTCACAGAGGAGCAGCCTCGTGCAGACACTGCCAGCCAGTGCCCTGGGCTCCTTCCAGGATTGAGTGCCTTGCTGTGACCCTCTAAGCTCTGTCCGCCCTGCTGGAGCGTGTCAGGTCTGTCCATTGTGGAAGCTCACCAAGAGTCTTCTCTCTGGCTGCTCGCCCTTTCTTCCCATTCCGTCTGCCAGGCCTCTGGGAAGGAGAGGCCATCCCAGCAAAACATTACTTCCTAAAGACTTCGAACAAAGCCTGTCAAATCCCTGCTCCCCCCAACCTCTCAGAACAGGCGGGAGATGGCGGCCAGCTCCCCTTTCCCGAACCCAGCACGGGTGCCAGCAGAACCATCCCTTCCCTTGGCTCCCGTGCTCCGGTTCCTGCCAAGAAGGGACTTGCTAGCTGTCTACGCATCCCACCGTCTCAGTGGCTTCTCTTTGCTCTCGGTAATATTGGATTAGCCCACTTTCTTGCAAGCTGATTTTCTATTTGCATAATCCTCCCCTCTTGGAGTTGCGAGGCCCTCGGTGATAAGCCGATGGACCAGGGCAGTCAAGCAAATTATACTGTTGATTCTGAGCAGCCGTTGAAAGTGGAAGGAGGCTTTTTTTTTTTTAAAGAAAGTCATACGTATTATTTTTAATCTTCACACTCCTTGTGACCAGTAGTGACATTGTCATGCAGGATGCCTTTGCCTGTGCCTCCTGGAACGTAACCCCTTCACCAAACCACAGCAGGAGAGAGATGAAAGTCAGAGCTAAGGAAGGACTTACCCCATGGAGAAACTGCACAAAAAAAGGAAGGAAGGAAGGGAGGGAGGAAGGAAGGAAGGAAGAAAAGAAGGAAGGAAGGGGAAAAGGCTCCTTAGAATGACAATGCTTTTCATTTTACACAGAGATAAAACACACTCTCGTCTCACTGCCCTGAAAAAGGACTGGGCTACTAGGACAGGCTCCCTTCCTTCCCTGGGTGATGGTGAAGATGGGGAGGGGGGAGGGGGTTCCTAGATCTAAGGTCAAGCCCTGGTTGAAGTTGAAATCAGCCAACTCTGACTCCACTGAAGTCTTGACTAACAGCTCAGTTCCCATCAGCAAACACTGAATATTGACCCACTCTGTGGTACAGGCCTTTTCCCTGAGGGCCTACTATGTGCCAATCCCACAGGACACCACCCAGAGCTACTTACTGTGAATCACAGGTAACAACAGGAGAAAATCCAAAAGGGTGTGTTCTTTGGGGGCCCCTCTCCCTCCCCAGATGCCCCTTCTGTACAACATCCCACCTCCATCCCCATGGCTTCCCTTCTGCGCACTTGATTTATGTTTTGTTTGTTTGTTTTATTCTGTAGCCCAGGCTAGCCTTGATCTCAATGTGTTTCTCCTCCCTCAGGGCTGATATTACAAGTATAAGCTACCAGGCTAGGCTTGTCTTGTCTCGCTGAGGAATGTAGTCACAGAGGCAGGAGGATGGGCCCAGTGAACATGACAGGTGAGGTGGTCTCTAGCTTTGGAGCTTCCGGTGACCTTGACTTTGGTCACTGGTACTTTGGGCAAAGCCAGGGAGAATGATGGGAGGAACTGGATTGGGAAAGGAGAAGCCTACCAGAGCCTCGGTTTCACCCTTCAAGGAGAGCACCCTTTCATGAGGGAGGTGTGAAGTATAGGTTAGCTCAAACTGGGCTGTGTCCTGGGGCCTGTGTTTGTGCCTGCACGGGCCCGGAACCCATTTCATGAGAGAGAACAAGCTTCACTGCACGTTGGTGAGTGGGATTGTGCAAATAAAAGCTACAGTAGGCACCAAACCGATCACTCACTGTGGTCTCTCCACCACATCCTTGTTCCCAGCGACAGGTCCTGCAGCAGCAATCTACTAGAGCTAGGGCCCCGCAACTCTTCTGACTTCCTAGCGGGCAGAGAACACAAGGAGCCAGGCTTGGCTTGGCTCCGCCGTCCTCCCTCCCCTCTACCTCTGCTGGGTCCCTTTGACAGCAGGTAAAACACTAATAAATATTGAAAGAAAGGGAAATGGCTGTGGCTGCTGAGCCTCTGGGTGAATAAATAAAAGAGCAAAAATGGGGGAAAAGATCACCCCAGGTTGGGTGCCTGCCAGATTGCCTGGAGGCCCGGGGATGTGACATTCGAGTACTGCAAAGAGCCTGTGCTTGGGGGCAGCCGGCCCCGGGTAGGTTGGCACCTTAAGTGTGGAGTGGGGCCACTCCGAGCCGCTGTCTCTTCAGCTGTAAAGTGAGCAGATCCACACCCGTATCACAGTGTTAGGATTAGAGAAAAGAGCTGCCAGATTCAAAGAAACAGAAAGCACCCAATGGTATTAAATACAAGCTGGCATTCGACCCTGCCCCAGGACTGTGGCATAGAAGTGGTGGTGTCCAAAACTGTGGTCCTCTGTGATGACAGTGAAGAACAGAGAGGGCCAGGACATGATGCTCACTCATCCCTCGGTGACAGTTTGCTTGTAAGTGTCCTTCACCCTCCTCAGAACCTCGTGCATTCTGGATGCCCCTGTGCACCTCACTGAGGACCTCTCTCTTGACAGGACTGTGCAGGACTGTGTGTGCATGTGTGTGTGTGTGTGCATGAAATTGTATACATGTATGCTGGCATGTATGCCCATTCCTGGCAGAGGGAGGGAGCCAATGAATAAGGAGGGATTGGAGGGGAGATAGAGAAAAAAAATGAAGAGACAGAGACCCTGTAATGCCATAAATGGAAAGGGATGGTGAAAGGGTACCTGCAGGAGGCGCTCTGCAGACAGACCTGGCATCCCCCAGTGCCAGGGAGGGTGATGCCCCAATACTGTGCAAACTCTGTGTGAACACCAGCTGTCACTGGCTAGACGTGTGTGATTGCCCCTCTATATCCGGTCTCAGTTTCCTTCCTTCTCTGGTGCTGTAAGAACACTCCCCACCCACCATCACTGATAGCTGGGTGTTTCAGAGAAACCCCTAGAAGGTGTCTGGTCCATGGGGCATTCTTTCTTAGCCATCATAACCTTTCCTCCTGGGGCTGAAGGAGCGAAGTGGATGGGCACAGAGACCCTCAGGAATAAATCTGCAGTGGCATCTTAAAAGAACTTTCTATTGGCATCACGGGAAAGGGCAGGTGGCCAGTCCAGTGACCCAAGACCAGAAAGCATCCAAGAGATCCAGGAACTCTGGCAAGATAGCCAACCTCCTCAAAACTATGGCCTGGTCACCATGGAAACCCATCCTGGCCTTGGCCGGTGGTCATGTCCACCTGTATGAGGGAGGTATCAGGGCTGAGGACTCCGTGGGGTCCTTTACAGTAATGACAGGAGCGGCCTGGCTTTTGTCAGAACCATATCCTCAGTCATACATGCTGATCCAGCGGCTAGAGCACAGAGAGGGGCCCCTACGCCATGTCACCTCAACCCATCCATACTCCATTCCTGCAGCTATTCCACACCAAGCCCATAGGGACCACAAGTGCTTCGGGGGACCTTGGACGGTTACATGAGATGACACACAAGGCAGCATGATGGCTGGCTGGGAAGGCACACCTCTTAGATGTCAGGAGGTGGAACAGGAAGAGGAGGAGGAGGAGCGATGCAAAGGAGGAGGGAGATGAGGAGAGAGAGGAGGGAGGAGGCGGAAGGAGAGAAGAAGAATGAGGGAGGAGAAGGAGAGGGAGAGGAGGAAGGGAGAGATGAAAAGAGGAGAAATGAGGAGGAGGGAGGGGAGGAAGAGTTGGGGAAGAAGAAATGTCAGCAGCAGCATTCCAGAGACACTCCCCTGTGATCTCAGGAGGCACAGCAAGAAGGGCTTGGGTGTGTCCATCTGAAGGAGGGCATCTCATGAAGTCGCTGACCTCTGAGACAGAGATCTGAGCACCAGCAATTTATTCTGAATCTGATCCCGAGAGAGCTGTGGGGGTAGACCAGATGAAGGAGGGGTGGAGAGGTGGGGTGGGGAGTGAAGACTGCCAGTTAGGTAGGGGTGGCTGCTGAGCCCCCAGGGCAGCATCCAGAGCTGTCTTAGTGTAGCTGCTCCAACTTCACTACACTTAAAAATCACCCCCAGGAGGCCCATTAAAAAGCATCCCAGGCGCTGGAGAGATGGCTCAGGGGTTAAGAGCACTGGTTGCTTCTCCAGAGGACCCAGATTCGATTCCCAGCACCCACTGGGCAACTCACACCCATCTGTAACTCCAGTTTCAAAGGATCTGGTACTCTCACACAGACATATGTGCAGGTAATACATCAATGCCCATAAAATGATGAAATGTTTTTAAAAAGAAGAAGAAGAGCATTCCAGAACTTCCCTCTAGAAAGCCTGACTCAGCAGACCTAAGAACCCAGGACCTTCTAGACAAGAACACTTCCAGGTGATGTGGGCACAGAAGCCACCCTGACCTCACCCCCGGGAGGACCCATCAGCTGGTGTCTGCCCCCACTCCAGTGTAAGCTGAGAAGAACTTCTGGGAGGTTTGCCTCTGGTGGGGGGGCTTGTGCTGACCTGTGTAGGGGTGGCAGCCCCTCCTGTGTCTGGGCCGGAGGATTCCAGCCTGAATCCTGTCCCTGGTTTGTCCCTGTATGATTGGGTCAAGTCTGTAACCTCTCTGAGCCTCAGTTTCCTCATCCCTAAACCTAAATGATTCTGATGGAAATTAATTCTGAGGATGGAGGACTTCAGGAGAGAAACCTCCTGGTGGACATGCCCAGCACATAGTAGGTGTACAGTAATATATATCCATCCCCATTGAAATTTTGCTGGGTTTTCGTCTCAAGTCCAATCAGTTTTGCGACTGAATAGATCACACACGCACACACACACACACACGCACGCACGCACGCATGCATGCATGCAAAGTTTTTTTAAAAATTAATTTAAAAGTGTAGGTTCCAATGTCCTTAGGGCCTGCCCAGCTGACTACTCAGCCAGTCCCCCTACAAAACCCAGGAAGCTCTCAGCTCTCACCGCCTTCCCATCCCCCACGACTCCCGACACATCCTTCTCTATTCCCTCTCCTCTTCCCCCAGTTAAACAAAGCCACCCAGCCGGGCAGGTCACCTGACAGGGCTGCGTGTACTATCTAAGTGGGAACAACAACTCATCAGACAGAGCGGTTCACAATTGCTGGGGATAAAACCATTTTCTTTTCAATCTTCCCTGAAAAGTGACGGATAATAACCGGCCTGGAGATTGTAATATTATTAGGACCCAAAATAAAATAAACCCCTTAACTGCTTCCTCTCACACGGAGAGGCCAAATCGTTCCTTCACTCATTTAAATAAAGTGATTGTTTTCCTTGCTCGTTATTGTAAATTCTGAGAACTGGGGGGTCCCTCCCTCCCTTCTAAGGGGATGGTCCATTTCCCCTCTCCTAGCATCTCCAGTGGGGTATCCATCTCTGCCTCCCACCAGCATTGTGTTGAGACCCACCAGCAAGAAGGAAGCATTTATGGACCACCTGTAGTATGCCTGCTCCTGCATGAACCCCACCAGTCTACAGAAATGCCCAGCTAGCATCCGTCGCCATTACTACAGATGATGCTGTGCAGACGGAGCGTGTGCACCATGTGGTTGCTGGGTGCTATGGGCCATGCCTTGGCTTTTCCAGCTATGAAACGGGCAGAATGCACATGAGCAAGTCCTCCTGGGACCTCTTGACAGGACAGGAGGATAGGTGACACCTGGGCAGAGGATCAGAGGTCTGTGAACCTGGGCACTTTTAATCTGGAGACAGATGGAAGCTATGTCTGCAACAGGTGGCTGGCTCTGTGTTGGGAGAAACCATAAACCGAAGCCATCTCTTGAGAGGCCCTGAGTTCCAGAGGTTTCTGAGGGCAGCCTACCGCCTCCATAACCCCTCTCTGACCAACTGTGACACACCGCCCCACTTTCCCCTCCTCTGCCAGAGGAAGGGGGCAGCTGTCCATCCAGCCTCCGAGCGGCAGCTACCCTGTGACAGACGTCTTTTGAATGCCAGTAAATGTGATTTGCCATTGACATATGTCAAAACTCCTCTATTTTTACCAGCCGGAATCCTTTCCTGCAACCTGAAAGCCCCCAAAAGTCTAAAAACTGAAAGGCAGAGTGTTAGGAGGAGATGGTTGGGTGGGAGGGGGGCATCTGGTGGCAAAACTGAGCCCAGCTTGCTGCACTTGACGTCAGCCCAGCCTGGCGACGGGAGGTTTCTCGTGGTCTCTATTTATCTCACTTATGCCGCCGTCCAGATGCTCAGCTGCAGAGATATTAGTGTGGGCGATTATGGAGTGAGCCCTCCGCCTCCCCCCAGCCCCCTGTGTGTCTCTGTGTATGTGTGTCTGTGTCTGTCTGTCTGTCTGTGCCTCTGTGTGTGTATTCCCCACTCAGGATTACAGCCTGAGTTCTGGAATGCTCCTGGCTCCCTGCATTCCAGATGTGGGTGTGAATTGGCATCTGATGACATCTGGGAAGAGTCTCACCTGCCCGCAGCTTCATTCCCCACCCTGCTACCTCTCTCCCCCTCAGGCTGTAGTCCTAACCCCTCCCCCACACTCTGAGCCTCCATGTTCAAGGTTAGTGCTGTGCCCGGAACTGCCCACTTGCCGGTTGGTGCCAGCCACACTGCAGCTGGAGGCAAGGGTGTCCATCCTGACTGCCACCCACGTGCTTACTGCCTCCCCACCCCGCCCCGCCCCCACACCACACACTGCTGGCTGAATCCTCTGCTCTTTACAGAGATTTTTTTTTTTTTTTTTTTTTGGCACCAGATCCACACAGTCAGGGAGCTCAAAACAGAAGTTTCCCCCGGCAAACTGCCTCATCCTAAAGCTTGCAGAGCAGCGGACACAGAGGCCCCCAGCCAATCCGCTATGTCCAAGATCTGGACCTTCGCTAGCATTTCTCTAGCGGGACTCTGTACTGAGCTAGAGAGGAAAAGGTGAACAGAGAAAACATTAAGGATTTCATGGGGCCAGATTAGCAGAGGGAGTCCTGGTCTCATAGGCTATGCAGCCCTCGAGGAGATAACCCTGAAATGTACATCGTAGGTTCTACAGTAGCATGGTATTACTAGCCAATGCTGCTGGCTGCTCGCTGTGTGCCAAGTCCTATTCTAAGTAGTTGATGTGACCCCATTATTCAATGTTTGCGACACCTTGCCAGGTGTCTGTCGCTATTCTTATCGGACAATTGAGGAGATGGAAGCTCAAAGAGGCTTGAGTACGTTGTTCCCAGTCACACAGCCCATCTCTGGGGGAGCCAGGAGCTCATCTCAGGCTGCTGGACTCTAGAACCCAGATTCTTGACCACCCATGTGTCATTATCTGTTGCCATGGTAATGCTGTGTAGCAGATGCCTGCGGAGCCGCCTAGGCAGGCAGCAGTAGCAATGGGTGCTTTGTGCTCACCCGTCTGGGGGGATGCTAGGGCAGCTGTGCTCACTCACATGTCTAGGGCTGGCTGACTGTTGGCTAGCCCAGGTTGGCCTTACAGGGACATCAGCGGTGGCTCAATCCTGTCCCCTGTCGGCCTCCAGCTGACAGCTCAACAGGTTCCTGTGGGTATATCGGAAGCTCTGTGTGCTGTCCTTGAAGACTGAGAGAGGTTTGGTGACCTCTGGTTACCTTTTCATCTTTTCCAGTTCCATGGCCAGCCAGTAACTTGGTCAGGAAGCAGAGAATGGCTCTCTAGGGAGGGGTGAATGACACTGAGTGTGGACAAGGAGGGGTGAAAAGTTGAAGCAGGGTCTCAATTCACCACATCACGAAGGGTCTCTACTCTTTCAGCTTTGCAAAGTCTGGGCCCTCCTGGGTCCCTCAGTTGTGCAACCTTAGACCCCGCCTTTGTGGACGTCCCAACTGATCTCATGGAAGGGGTTATTTGAAAGCCACCATTGCCCCTGTCACTTTAGTGTCTACAGCAGCAGGTAAAATGGTTGCTGTCAACGCTGTGGGACTCTGGGCTTCAGACAGGTACTTTCTGGTTCCCGTGAGGACATTTGTCTGGCTGGCTGCAGACAGGAGCTGCAGGGTGGGAGGGCCTCCTCTTTCTTCGCTGTACCAGCTGCTGGATGCAATTCCAAGCTCTGTGCCTAGTTTGTAATAGGTACTTGAAGCAATGGGCCACAAGCAGAATGGGTGAGCTGGCCTCCTTCTCCATCTGCTGGGAGTTCAAAATGGCGGCTACCTTGTCCAACTACATATTGAGCTACGCTCAGCCCGGATAGATCTAGAAATGTCAGGGCGTTCGTGATGGCATACCATTGAGTGTATCTGTGTTTCTAAAGAGGATTAGGGAAGTACCAGAAGACCCATTCTGAATATGGGAAGACCCATCCCATGGGCTTGGTTCCCCCAATAAACACAAAGAGGGAGAGGAGAAGTCAGCTGAGCACAAACACTCATCTCTTCCTCTTGGTCTGCCAGGCTGTGAGCCAGCAGCTTCTGGTTCCTACTGCCACACACCCAAGCGTTTCCTGCCACCATTCCTTTCCCACCATGATGGGCTTAACCTTCAAACCATGAGCAGCACAGACTCTTCCTCCTCTAAGTCACTCATTTCAGATATTGTTCACAGTGATGGGAAAAGTCAGCAATAGCTACATTGAGCTGTGCCCAGGCCTTATTCTATTGACTTGCACTGGTCATCTTTGGAAGATCTAGGCGGACACATAGTGTTCCAGCCATCTGGGAGCACATCTGGGCGTTGGCACCCTGTTCCTCAGTACCAGCTGCCTTCTTCCAGTCACACTGGCTTGCATACACTGGCAAGCTCAGCCAGGCTGCCTGAGCACTGTCAGTGGGGCTCTCTGGGACTCACTTTCCTCATGCATAAGCCAAGGGGCTTTCTAACGTCCTGGAAGATTCCTTGTTGTTCTCTGAACTCCTGACTCACATGTTATGGATAGGAGAGACCTACTTATACCCCTCCTCATCATCCCTGTCCTACACACACACACACACACACACACACACAGACACACATACACACACACATGTGTAGCCCAGCACATATGAGCATGCACATACATACACACAAAACTAATGCATTTTCCAAACCCTGGCTTATCTAGCAAAGAGGGGGCAGAAAAGAGAGCATCCTCAGCTGCCTGTGTTCCCCTCAGTGCTCTCTATATTTGGTACGTCCTCCCTTGATCCCATAATGCTCCAGGAAGGTAGTCACCATTTCTGCCCATCTACCTAAGGATCCCATTCCCGAGCTGGCATGTGTCTCCACCATCAAGAAGGGCCAGGCTGAACATCACTCATGGTTGCTTAGAGTCCACCAATGACTTCACATCAATGTCTGACGGCAGGAATGGGAATGACACTCAGCCACACTGAAAACAGGCTGACCTGGTGACAGGTGGTTTCTCCTCTCGCCTTCCCTGCAGACCCCAGGTCCCTCATGTCAGGCTTATCAAAGGGAAAGAAACTGCCCCAACTGGTGCCATCAGAGTTGTCAGTCACTGCTCCCCGTGCTGGCCTGTGTGGATTTGATGCCCCAGCAGCCGTCCTGCCAATCACACCTCATTCTCCTGCTGAGGCCGTACCTTCGACATGTCAATATTTACCTGAGAGGGCAGGGTGGTTGCCAGGCTCTACTTTGCAGGCAGAATAGGCCTGGAAGAAAGCGGGGGCTGTATCATCTTGGGACACCGGGCCCCAAAGGTGCCGAAGTGTGAGAACGAGAGGTCATTGCAGTCCACGCAGGCACTGAAGGATGGCTTCTCTGCCTGCCTCGTGTGGTTGGAGGTGGAGAATGAGCCTTCCTGGACTTGCATGCGGTATCTGTTAGCAGACACATCGTCCCATCTCTGAGCTCCTGACAGCTATGCAGAAGCATTGCCTTTACACAATGGGGCCTGTCACGTCAGTGTCAGCCTCTCTGCTTCATGGAGGATGTAGCACTAAGGTAGCTAATTCGTGACAGCTTGCCTAGGCTTTTTCCAGTTTCAGTTCAGAAGGCTCCTGGGTGAATGACTGTCTGTCTCTCAGTGTCTCTCTCTCTCTCTCTCTGTCTCTGTCTCTGTCTCTGTATATGTGTTCACACATACATGTGGAAGAATGCATGTGGAGGCCAGAGGTCAACATCAGAGGTCAAATCTTCCTCAATTGCTCTCCGCCTTACTTTATTTGCTTGTGCCTGTGTCTGTGTGGAGGCATGTTCGTGTCCCCGCATGTTAGCAAAAGTCAAAGGACACCCCCTTGGAAGTCAGTTCTCACCTTTTTCCCTGGGATCCAGGACCAAGCTCAGACTGTCAGATCTGTGTAGCATTGCTTGCTGAGCCATCTCCCCAGCCCTCCACCTTACATTTTGAGGCAGGGTCTCACACTGAATCTGGAGCTCACTGAATCAGCTAGACTGACTAGTCAACAAGCCCCAGGGAGTCTAACATCCCCAAAGGGCTGTGACTACTAGCATGCACCACTGTGACAAGCTTCTGCAAGGGATTTGAACTCGGGTCTTCATGCTTTTATGACAGGCACTTTACTGCCTGGTCCATCTCCCTTTTCCTGTCTACCAGGCTTTAAATGTGCAGGTTCCACACTCTGGTCACTACTTCCATCCCAAGCTATTCTAGGCTCTTGCACACCCATCTCCATCCTGCTGCTTTCCCAATCTCTGTCTTCCCCGCACACCCAGAGTGGCCAGATGACCAGTCCATAATCACCGTGGCTGCCCCACCAACCTCAGATATGAGGCCTTAATTGAAGCCCGTGGCCCCTGTGTTATATGGAGATAGTTCTGCCTCCTGGGGCTCTGGACAGGTATCCACGGGTCACTGTAAGATATCCGAGGTCACCAATGACCCTGACATGTTCATCAAGTGCCTGGCGTGGCAGAGGGCATCTTGAGAGGGGGTCTAAGACTTCCTAGAGAGTTGTAAACAGATGTCTGTACATTCCAGGCAGGGTACAGACCAAAGAAACAATCCAAATTGAATCCAGTGAGAGTTTATTGGCATTACTTACAAAATGTCTCCGGCATCACCAAGAGTCCACTCCCACCTGTGTGGTTTGTCGCCAGAGTCCCATCTCTGAAGCTCCCTGTGTGAACTGAGGGCAGTGAGTTCTTCTTAAGTCTCCTTACTGTAGCAATTGATCCTGCTGAAATAACTTAGGGGCGGAGTCTTGGAATCTTGTAAGTCTGGGGAACTTCCTGAGACTTGTGAGTTTCCTTGACTTCTGGGCCTTAAGGAAATACAGTCACATAAGCGACTGGGCTGTGTGGAAGATGTTCCATGGGGCCATTGTGAAAGGTGGGGCTCTCCGGTGGCATCTTCTCACCACATGGCCACAGCCTTAATATATACACCTACAAATAATCAGATCCTATTTCTGAGAGCTGTAGTGAATGTATACGGAGACTGTGTGCAGAGTCCTGCCTCTGGTTCTCTCTCCAGAGGGCACTCTTGCTGCCCATACCACGACAGTGCTGCTGTCCTGTCTGTGTGACCAGACCAGCTCCCTTCTGAACCTTCTGGCATGGGTTGAGTGATCTGGGGTACACTGAACCTCAGTGAGCAGAGACGCCACAAGTTCTTTTCAAGGTCTGACTGTCAGGATGTAGGGGAGGGTCTCCTCATACTCCCCTCATCTAGAGCTAGATACTGGATGTGCTTGAGCCTGCAGGTCCCACCAGGCATTTGACATTCACTGGAGTTCCTCAGAGGACAGGAATACACAGGATGAAGCAACAAGACCACTCACTCATGCCTTGGTGGGAGCTGCTGTCTGCTCCCACGCTGGAGGAGCCCCTGGTCAGGATTTCTGGCCCCCACTGCAACTCACAGTTCTTTCCCCACTAAGAGCTAAAGAGATCTCCTAGCCACACATACCAGGCCTCTGTTTTAAACCTCCCTGTGTCTCTTCATGACAGCAAGAACATAATCCAACTTCCTTATAGGACCTCATGTGACCTGACTCCAGATACTACCACAACTCCTTCTGTTACTGAGCTCAGTACAGGCTCAGTACAGACAACTGTGTCCCTTGCCGGACCTTGACAGCTGCTCTGATTGGTATTTTCCCTCCTGACCCCCTGCCCCGCACCATCTCTCTTACCACCCAGGTTTTACAGAAGACCCACGTTCCCTAAACGTAACCCTCAGGCGATCTCCTAGCTACTTGTGCCTGACTCTTTCAGCGACTTGCTTTCTAGTGTGGGGCCCACTAAGTGTTGCCTGTAGGTCTCTGGTGGCTGGAGGCAAGCCTAAGTGTCTCTCACCAGGCCCTGAGGCCAGAGGTCACACAAGGCAGTGACTACTGGCCACACATTTTGTCCTTTCCTCACCTTGGGAAGGGCGCTGTCACACCCCATTTTACAGGTGGGGAATCTGAAGCTCCCAGTGTAGATGCCTGTTCTGCATCCCTCAGGGGGTCAGTCCATCTGGAACGTGGGCCCAAGGCTGCATACTTCTACTCCAACATGTTCCCTGCACCCTCTCTTCAGTCATTCTGTCCATGCAGTTTTTCTGCTCTTGGAACAAGAAAACAAAATGTGCCAGACCTATAATGAAAAGAAAATGGGATTTTTTTTCCTGGTTGTAATAATACCAAGTGTTTGTTCAAAGCCAGGTAAAGATTTTTTTTAATATGCTGAGTGATTTTTATTGAACAGCATTCTTATAATAAGAGCTCACCCCAACTCTCCAATTCTCTCTCACTAGAAGAATATGCCCCCTGCTGAGCAGAGGGGCAGTGGGAATTCTGTGTACCCCTCCCCACAAAGACGCTGAGAGTCATCTCCACTGTGGTCTATAGGACAAGGGCTACCCTCTGGGCTCCGGCAGGGAGTCAGGGATTCCGGGTGAGACTAGCTCTGTAATCAATGTGTTGCTGTGTATCGTGCCATGAGGCAAGTTTCTTAATGTATCTGGTCCACAAGGTCCACCTCGGAGAGGAGTCTGTCTGGGCTGAGAAGATGACTTAGTTGGTAAGGTGTGAGGGTCTGAGTTTGAACTGTTAGAACCTAAGCAAAGATCTGTGTGTGGTGGTGGTGCACCCCTGTGACTCCAGGGGTGGTAAGAGCGGAGTTGGAGACAAGCAGATCCCTAGACGCTCTCTGCTCGGCCAATTTGGCCTATTAAGTAAAGGACCAGGCCAGTAGAGACCCTGTCTCAATAAACAGGACAGACAGACTGACCTGAGGAGTGACTCCCAAGGCTGCCCTCTGTGCTCACATACCCACACATATACAGGTGCACACACTCACATACACACACACACACACACACACACACACACTCACACATGCAACACACATACTCACGCACCCACACGCTCGCACACACACAAGCTTGAAAGGGGCCCTGAAGGTTTTTGCAATTCATTCCATGTAAATATCATCTCAAAAGAAAAGAAGACTCATTAATGGACTATATGCTCTAAATTGTGGCACCTATGCAGGAGATTTAGGCGCTAAGCGAACTGATGTATGCACCTTACCAGGCAATGGGTCCAGTGAGTGAGGCAGGTGGATACCAGAAGAGACAGAGACCAGATTCATCCACAGGCTTCTGTCTCAGTACAGAGGTCAGGTGCCAGGTAGACCGAGGCTGGCTTTTACATCCCCCAGACTCTATTGGATGTTTGGATATGCTGAGACACAAAGAACAGCAACCGAAACACAAAGTCACAGGGCCTCACCCAGAGCTCAGCACCTCAGATTCCCCATCTGGGCAGTGTGGAGGGCGCTCCTGATCCAGGGCTGTCCCCAGGACTGATTCTAGAGGACCCCAGCCTCCTCTCTTGAGTTTGCAGCTCAGTCATCCACTCTGATGGGCCATGCTTACCCATCCATGCCAAATGAGGACACCCCTCCCTCTCTCCCTACCTAATAGGCTTCTTCCATCTTCTTTAATTTGATTAATTGTCCAACTCCTCCCACTACAACGCAGACTGTGGAAGAAGAGAGGCTACACAGCCTTGCTCCTAAAACAGTCTCTGGCACAGAATAGAAACCCAGGGCATTCTTTCTGGATGAGAAATAAGTGACGATAACCTGCAAGTTCCGATGTGGTCCCTAACTGTAGATTCCTGCCACCCGAAGTCTACCTATTGCTCAAACCTCGTTATGGCAGATAGGACAAAGAAACCAGCCATCCCAGTTCCATTGGACAAATGAGGAAACTGAGGCCAAGAGGTAGAATGTAAATTTCCCAGCATGCCCTGCCAGTGGCTGAACAGAGGTGGATCCCAGGTCCTCAGCGATCCCTTCAGAACTCTTTTCTCCCTAGCAGGCTGCTGAGCTTGTGTTAAAGGGCCTGTCCCCGGAAGCAACCAGCAGATGGACAGGCGGACAGGCTCCGCTTGGCTGAGCTGCCCACGATGCCATGTTAATTACACAGGGCGGGAGATGCCAGCCAACACTGTCTGCAGTGTATCTGCCCTGGTATAGCAGGTGCACAGGCTGGCATGGGCTGCTGATGGCCACGGCCATGGATCTGCTGGCAGCCAGACCTGCTGACATGGCCCAACTGTTTGCAGCACCACTGAGCATGGGGGCCCAGCCACCTTGTCCCAACAAGGGCCTCCCCAGGGACGGGCATCCTTCCCGATGGTACCAGTTGTCCTGACTGGCTCAAGCCAGGCAGCTGTCCTCACACAGGTGTGCTCTCAGACAGGATGGCACAACGCTTTGGGGGCCGAGTACTGGGAAACTGTAGGGCTCTGTGACAGAGCCTTGCACACAGATACCCAAATCCTGGGACTAGCTAGGACCCAACCAGGGCTCTGTTCAACTCTTTACCCAGCCTGCTCCTAAGATCTGATGATCTGATTAGTGGCCCCAAAGAGGACCCAGAAAGCGATCTC
The DNA here is from genome assembly GCF_982192425.1 of Myodes glareolus. NCBI lineage: Eukaryota > Metazoa > Chordata > Mammalia > Rodentia > Cricetidae > Myodes > Myodes glareolus. Next base: position 14,654,608 of record NC_142031.1, read on the forward strand.
TTCTCTGTTCTCACAACCTCTCCCCAGGTCTGGGCACTAGCTTGAGATCCACTGTGTCTACAGCAGTTTGGGGACTAGTTGGTATCCCTGGACTCTGTAATGGCCTCTTTAAAGCTTTGGGGGACTCCCCATCTCCATTTGGTGACATAAACGATGTCAACAGTGCCACATCCCAAAGCTGACAGTGGGATTCCCACTCTCCCCAAGTCCTGACTCCCCACCACACAGAACCCAGAGCATCTTCTGGTGCCCTCAGGGTGTGCTCCTACCCCTGACTTACAGCTAAGGAAAGCGAGGCGGGGAGATGTGGGATCTAGAAGTGCGCTCTCACCTCAGAGAGCAAACGCAACCCCACTGGGCTCTGCAGTGTGGATTAGGGCCTCGCTGCTCCCTGTGGCTGCCCAGCTCAGGCTCTTACACCACATCCTGGGAGTCATGATGCTCTCCAGCTGACTCCCTGAGCATGTGGTCCTGGTGATTGCGCTGGGCTCTGAAACCCCAGTGCCTGGCCTCAGCCCTGAGGCACCTTTTGTGTCTCCTGCTTCCTGTTTGCGATGGGGAGGAGGGTACCCAGGAGGTGACGTGTGACCCTCACGTAGCTGGTGGAGTTTAAAGGCTTAGGGGGCTCTTGCTAGGTGTGGGAGGTGCAGGGACAGCCAGCCTGGTGCCCTTTCACTCCTGTGGAAACAGACTGGCGTCGTCCGAAATCTACATACCCTGCCCCGGCTGCTATCTCCAGTATCTCCTCCTTGAGTTATAGATCAAGGAGGGAACATAACAACTGGGCTTGCCACTGTGTGGGGGCAGAGTATACACCCACCACGTGTCACAAACAGACATGCACAAGCCCCACTCGCCTTAAAAAGTACAAACATTTACACATACACACACACACACATACATGCATGTAGCACACACACACACACACACACACACACGTCATTGGCAGCTCAGTACGTCTGAGCCCCATAGTCACATCCCTACCATGCCCCAGAACATAGGCTTTCACATCTGTGCACATGCCCACCTGACTGAGCTGGCTCCCCGCCCCCTACCATCTCCCCACCCCTACTGTTAGTACAGCCATCACACCTGTCCGCTCACCTGCCCACATGGCAAGCCCAGGACCCACGAGGAAGCTGGCAACCTCTCCGCTCTCCTCCTGTGCCGTCACCACTCCCCAGTCCTGTCCCTGAGCGCCTGTCTGCCATCACACCATAACCAGATGAGACAAGGCAATTTATGATACCAGCTGTCTCTGTCAACACCGGATCTCCCACACACACCAGGGAAGCCAATCACCCCAGCCCAGCCTTGCCAGGAGCGGGAGCTTACGGAGTTGGCACGGGAGGGTGGAGTCAGTACCCAGGGAGGTGGGTGGCTCTTGACTTCTCCTCCTTGGCTGTCACCCATCCTCCTTCATGCCTGCATCTGTGGCGACAGCTCCCCACCAGAGCAGAGAGCAGGTGGGCAGGAGCTTTACAGGAAGAGTGGTCCAGGGTCGCCATGGCAATAAGACCACTAGAAACTCTGACCTCCCAAACCCAGAGGACCATTAAGTGGCTCCATCGAGGTCCCCTGGCTCCCCTCCACATTCAGGCTTCTCGCTCCCTCCCCAGGCATCTTTGTTCAGGTTCCTTTCCCCTAAAATACCTGTCCCTTTCTTGGTCCTGCTCCTGGCCTTGACCCAGTTCCCCACCCCCCACCCTGAGGCCTTTCTATAGAATCCTCAGAGTCAGACGCAAAGCATGCTCAAATGTCTACTTCACCTGGTGCCAGCCAGGCAGCCTGGGCAGGTGACATTAATTCTCTGGCTGCAGTTTTACTTCTAGAATTTGAGTGAGTCTTTGCCACATGCTTGACTCTATTATAGAATTTGAACTCACAGCCCTCTGCCACACCTCATTCACTCCCACCCCATCTCCACCAGCACACACAGAAGACAATACTAGCTCCATGCTGCCGCCCTGCTGGAGAAAACAGGAAACACGGAGCCAGATGGTGAGAAGCCAGTCCCCCACTGTCCACATCTGCTTGGCTATAGTTACCTCAGCACAAGTCCAGCCTTGCAAGACAGATGCTAATCTTAGGCACATGAAGGATTCAGTCTGTAGCTCTGGGCCCAATTCCACCTGATGAAGCTGTGTTGACCTGATTTATGTCATCTTGGGTCAGCTCTCTTGGTGTAAGCATCAAAAGTCGTAGTTAAGGACCGGTACCCTGAGAAGCCCATGCCTTCCTTTGCTGAGAGGTACACTTAGCTAATAAATGTATATTGAGAACTTAGTCTGTGTTTGTCTCCATGCCAGACATGCAGGGTCACGTGGCATTAGGAAGGGACCACTGGATGACAGTCACGTGGTGGAAGTTTCTAGAATCGCTTTTCATTGTCTTCCGCAATGATTGGAATTGAAATTCAGTAGCAGTATCTACTTCCCTACATGTTTCACAAGTGTGTGCCTATTTCTTACAACATTTAAGACACGGTCTCATGTAAACAGGCTTACCTCCGACTCCTTGTGTTGAGGATGACCTTGAACTTCTGATCTTCTCACCTCTGCCACATGAGTGCTGGGATTATAGGTGTCCAACCTGGAGTTTTATGCATGACCAGCAGGCATTCTATCCACTGAGGTTCAGAGCTGGGCCGTGGGATAGTCTGGTTCCATGTTCGGTCACTTGCATTATCTGATAGCTGTTCTTTTCACCCTCAGCGGTGCTAGAAGGCTAACCTCATTCTTTCTCGTTCACTGCCAGGAAGTATGAGTGGCCTTGCTGGGGACTTGAACCTGTGCCTGGCTGATGTAAGCTCCCAGGGGCCACCCGCTCCTCCACATCTAATCAGTTCATTAAAGTCTGCCTTGCAAACACTCCCTCGCGCCACCCAGGACACGGAGACCTCAGCTGCTCCATTTCCAGGAGAGCGAATTCCTTCCCCGCTGGAGAGGAGCGGAGTAATGTAGGCAGGCAATTTAAACAGCTCCACAAACCCGCAGTTTCCACTCTCCGCCACTATTACACTTCCTGGCCGCAGCGGGATTGGCCCGTAAGTGGGATATCAAGTTTATTACAGCCATTTCCAACCTGTAATTGGTTTTGTGGAACACAAAGAGAAAGGCTGGGGGAGGAGAGAGGTGATCCCCCATTTTTTTTCTTCATTTTTTTTCCCTTCCCTTTTACGGATGGTGGCATCTAGGGGCACTGGTGAGAAGGCTGACTTTGAGGACTTATTTGTTTTTTTCAAATTAAAATGTGGCTGGCTGACCAGTGGGCTCTCCTGCTGCTGGCTGGACTGCATCTGTTGGCCATGCGTCTATGAGTCCACACGTAAATCCATCTGCCCACAGCCAGGGTTGCTGGTAGGGGGTGTGTCTGGCACTGATGGTGGGGTGGAGGGTCATGACAAGCTGAGGTCACTTAGAGCAGGCTCTCTAGAGCCACAGCGATGGGACCACACAGGTAGACAGACTCTCCAGAGGCCACCAGGCCTCATTTTTCTCATGGAACATTTAGGGAAACTGAGGCCTGCATAGCAAACAGCATAGAGACACTTATAGCTAATAACTTGGGGAACTCATAGCAGAAAGGCTGGCAGGGTAGGACCAGAAGAAAATACCTTTTTAAAGGCACCTACTGTGTGCTGGCTGCCCAGCCCGGCCACACAACAATGTGGCTTCTTGGAAGCTGATTGTCCCTAACATACATTGAACATGTTTGCATCTGTGTGAGTCTGTGTTTACAAGCAATGCTGAGCCCACACAGTAAGAACTCGGCCCCTTCTCAGGACATTATTCTCCACAGTTACAGCTACCCGTGTGTGAGGGTTGATCTTAACTGTCGGGGTAACTGGATTTAGAAGCATCATAGGAACCCAGCTCTGGACATTTTTGCAAGAGAATTTCTAGATGAGGTTAAGTGAGGTGAGAAGACCCTCCCTGAAAGGGGAGGGGACGACAAGGGGCAGGGGAGGGAGGAGGTTGTAGGGAGGAAGAGGGAGACATAAACCTAGGTATGGGCTGGTACCACCCACACATAGGGCGGCCCTTCCCCTTAGTTAATCCTCTGGGCACTTCTGACCACGACCCTCACAGGCACACCCACACCCACACGTGTGCCTCTCTAAGCCTTCCAGATGCTTCTCAATCCAGTCTAGCTGAACCTACACGTCTCCAAGAAGACTTGGGCTGGGGTCACCTTTCCTCTCAAGGAACTCTGTACCCCCAGGAGCATCATGGGTAGCTCTTGGCATATGCCTGTCACCGCAGACTTGCCCTCTCCATTCATCCTGCGGTGGGCTGTGGCCTGAGCTCTGTCCCGACCAGATCCTGAACGGGGCACGTTGGGCTGTGGATGTGCCACAGTTCCTGCCTCCCTCTTGCCTGAGGATGGAAACTGTGCCCGTGTCTCGTACACTTACCACCCTTGCCCACAGCTTATGGTTCAGCCTCAGCTCAGAACCTCCGACCAATGAGAGCGTCATAGAGCCCCAGTGCAGGCGGTGCAGCAAACAGCTGGTCCCTTTCCCCCAGATAAGAGTCAAGATAGATAAATAAATAAATAAATAAGGGGACAGTTCGCACGCTGTCCCAGGAGAAAGGTTGTGACTAAGAACTGGGGGTGATGGTGTATGCTTGGAATCTCAGGTTCAGTAGGCAGAGGCACCGTCACTCTCAGAATCTGGAGGCCAGGCTGGACTCCCCATACTGAGTTTTACCACAGCTAGACACTGTCTCCAAAAAAAAAAAAAAAAAGTAAAAAAAAAAGTAAATAAAACCATAGAAAAGCAGGCTCGTCCTTGAGGCTCTCCTGCGCCTCGGCCTGAAGCAGGGATTTATGGCTCAGGTAATTCTTCCTTGCTTTGTCTGGGGTGTGGGGGTGTGTGGACGTGGGGCGGGGGGGCGAGTGTATTTTCCTCGCCATAAAACCCTCAGTCCCGGTGAATAAATTTGAGGAGACAGTTTTACTGACGGATTTTTTTTTTCCTCTGTTGTGTAATAAAAAAAATGGAGTGAAATTTGAGATTGGGACGATGTGGGCTGCGAGTTTCAGGAGGATATCAAAAGCTCTCTACCTGAAGGCTGGCAAGGCTGGAGCCAGAGGGCTGCCGAGAGCCTGCTGCCCGTCCTTCTCAGGCTGCGGCTGCCATGCCAGGTGAGGCCAAGGGGCAGTTAGGCGGCCTTGCCAGCCTGGCAGGACAGGCAGGGAGTGCTGGTCCTCAGCTGGGCCTTCGGTTGCAAAGTGACTTGCATGATGCTTGTCTTCCCAGGGCATGGGGGGAGGCATACAGATGAGATGGAAGGTTTCTCACCTTGGCGAGCATGTGCGTGTGTGTGCAGGTATGTGTGAACACGTGTACAGGGATGCAGGTTCCTGTGTGTGCATGTACACATGTATGTAGATGCTCATGGTATGTGCAGGCACGAGTATGTACATGTTTATGTGTGTATGCTTATGTATGAGTGCATGGACATAGGTATATTTGTGTGTATAACATGTTCACGTGTCTAGGTGTGTGTGTGTGTGTGTCTGCACCTGTGCATGCATGCAATTATGCATGTGTTAAAGGCCAACCTTGTGTCCTTCCTCAAGTGCCCTCCATCTTAGTTTTTAAGCTGGCATTCAGTGATTAGGACAGACTCACTGACCAGAGAGACCCACCTCCCCTGTGCTGGGATAACAGACATGGGCCACCATGCCCAGCCTTATTACTGTGTGCTGGGGATTAAGCTACCTCCCCATGTCAATTCCAGAGTATCAAAAGTTTGTTAAACGTCTGAGGTGGGTCCTCTTCATTAAAAGCATCAGCAGTCTCTCTGGCCTGTTAATTATATGCCAGGACCTTCACGGTGATAACCAAGAGTATCTCTAGAATATGCCGGGTCCCCTGGCAGAGAAAGGGGGCTGGAAAGGTGGCTCAGCAATTAAGATCACTTGCTATTCTTGCAGAAGACCTGGATTCTGTCTCCAGCACCCACATGGCAGCTCACCGCTATCTGTAACTCCAGTTCCAGGGGGTCCAATGACCTCTTCTGGCCTCCGTGGGCTCTGCGTGCACATGATAGACAGACATACTGACAGTCAAAGCACTCATATTCATAAAATAATAAAATAAATAAATAAAATAACTAAGAAAATGTCTCCCAGTTGAAGGCCCCAGTTGAAAAGTACGTTGATGTCTCTAAGGGGCCAAGAATCCTTGAAGGGCTGGGAAGAGGGGAATGGTGGACCCACCCTGTAAGTTTGTTCTGACTTTGGAAGTAGCCAAGCCACTCGACCCCGCTCCCCCCCAGACCCTGCACCTGTCTGGTTCAGTCCACTGCAGGCATGCGGTGGTTAAGGCATCAGCCTCAGAAGCAGGCTGTGGGTATCCCCAAATTGCATCCTTCCCGGGCAAGTGCCAGCACAGAGAGCCTCATGCCAGTGAGATGCCACCCCCTCTCACACACCACGGCTCTCCTCCTCCACGCTGCCATCCTACTCTGGAATCCGGGTCCTTCTGCAGATACACAGATAAGAAAAATACAGCCGACTTCAGAGGGGACAGACCAAGTTATGAGCTAGATAAGTCCAGAATGGCGATGAGAGGCAGACAGGCTTGGTGAGGGCTGATAGGAAAACCAGCCAGGCAAAGTCCTACTGCTGATCCCACTGAGTGCCACCAAATCTATGAATGTGTTAGCATCCTTCCACCTACCACAGGTACTCACTGAGGTGTCCTTGTTCTTGGTCGTTCCTAGTCTATGGGACAGGTAACAGATGTGGCCAGTGCATGACACAGCTGAAGCCCCGTAGAAGCTGGCTGGGTTGCACTAAATGTGTGCTTTACTAAAACCACCAACACATAGTTGAAGGCAGCCTGGGTGCTGATAATGCCAGTCCTCCTGGTTCGGGCGGGGGGCGGGGGTGACAGATGCCTGGGGAAGCCACTCTCAGCATCTCCCCATCCCTGACCACCTCCCTGGCAGCCCCCTCCCCTGCTTCTACCAGAGGAGCCGCAGGGAGTTAATTCTACTTCTCCAGGCCCAGGCATGAGGCCGCCCTGTCGCAGGCTGTTAGTGTGGAGCCCAGCTGAGCGGCGAGAGGCTGCGAGCTCGCGGTCTATAATAGAGTTGCTGAGACAAGCGGAAAACTGCAGCCGAGTAAACAGATAAATAATTGAAACAGTGACAACACATACCTTGCTGCTGTGTGGAGTAACACTTTCATTAGCGGGAGGCGGTGGAGACCAGGCGCGTGCTCAGGGCAGCCGCTGCTGGGGAGCCCCAGACACACGGGCCTGGCTCTCCTCTCCGGCAGCTGTGAACAGCAGGACCCTGCAGCAATCTGGGCCCCAGCACCGGGGTCCCCTGCTTCCCCAGCTTTCATGCACTCAGGTGGAATGGAGACCTTGCAGCCTCCTCCTCAGGACTGTCCCAAGGGTGGCTACAGAAAAACAAAGGCAAGCGTCCTGTACTGATAGACCCCATTTGTCTGTCCCTGGGTCGCTGCTTCTGGTGTGGCCTCCCTCTTGGACTTGCTTCTGCAAGACCAGAGGAGGTTATAAGCAGAACCCAAATCTGACCCTGGTGACTGGTGTCTGCAGGGGGTGGGACATTGCTCTGTCCATAGGTCCTCAGTGGTGGCACTCTGCTGTCAGGACCCTCTCGGGCCCCCTCCCTCTTACTCCGGGCACTCGAAGCAGTCAGTCACTTTCACAGAGGCAGCTGAGCTGATCCCTCCTGCGTCTGCCCTTGGCTCCCACCACCTGCTCCGCCAGGCTGACTCTTCTCCCACCTCCTGCAGAAGCAGTTTTGACTTCACATCCTCCAAGATGCCCTTGTGGGTGCTCCCCGCCCTCAGAAAGTGCCCTTCCCCCTCTTCTGGATTCCCATACCACTCTGGACCTAACCTCTCTGGGTTTATCAGAAATGGCTGTGATGTCTTGGGCTGGTAAGAGCACCTGTTCTTCAGGCCTGGAATTCACATGGTAGAAGGACAGACGGACTCTCCAGTTGTCCTCTGACCTCCTCAGTCACCCCACACAGCATGTGCGGCATATATGATAATAATAAGAACACTAAAAAGCAGAAATAGTTGCAATATAGCTTATTTGTCTTTCCACAAGTTATTTGCCTTCTGATGGTCCCCTGGCCCTCCATTCTCCCCTCCTTACTAGCTAGCCTTCCCCCTCTCCTGTCTTCTCTCTACTGACTAATGCTCTGGGATCAGGCCCTGATTCCATATCTCACTCTACAAAGCTCATTCTGGTCCTGCCCACAGTTACCCGGGCCACACTTGCCATTTCAGCAAAGCAGAGCCTTCGTGGTGGATGGAGCTCCTGGTGCCTGGAAAGACTCAGCAGGGAGAGAGGAAGAGGCCACTAGCTTCATTCCATTCATGCCTGCAGGGCCTCAGAAGACCCCCCCCCTTGTGCTCCACCATGTCTGCAGGGCCTCAGAAGGCCCACCATGTCTGCAGGGCCTCAGAAGGCTCCCCGAGTGTTCCACCATGCCTGCAGGGCCTCAGAAGGCTTCCCCAATGTTCCACCATGCCTGTAGGGCCTCAGAAGGCCCACCATGCCTTCAGGGCCTCAGAATCCCCCCCACCAGTGCTCCACCATGTCTGCAGGGCCTCAGAAGGGTCCCCAGCATTTGCAGAATTGAAAGTCCAGCCCCTCCCTGCTCAGAGGTCAATGCTCTGGTGGCTGGCACCAGTGGAAGAGAGCCAGACTTACTCACAGGCTGGCTGCTGTCTTCCAACTCCACATCAAGCTTTGCAAGAGGGAGGAGGAACGTGGCAGGGAAGTTCTGTGTGGGGTGCTCTTTGTGGTCAGCACACATGTCTTCCATCTCTTTCTCTAGGGCATGGCTTAGGTAATGAGCTTGGCCTCCCGGGACCAGAGGCTACCATTCTTTTTTTATTAATTAATTTGCTTTATTTAATTATTTATTGTGCGTGTGTGTGTGTGTATGGACATGCCACAGTGCACGTGGAGGTCTGAGGGCAATGCTCAGGAGTCCATTCTTTTCTACCATCTTGAACCCAGGAATCAAATTCAGCTTGTCAGGCTTTGGCTGCAAGCTCCTTCACCTGCTGAGCCATCTCGCAGGCCCCGTGGCTCTTTTACAAATGCCTAAACCGTCAGTGGAGTGCTTGGATTCAAAGACCGGGAAAGCCTAGCAAAGTCTAGCAGCCGGGCAGCCCCTGTGGATAATGGAGGAGTGGGGCAGGATGGGGCGGGGCAGCTCACATCTGCAGCACATGTGTGGAAATCTTCCTCTGCTGAGGGAGAGAGGGAAAAAGAGAGGAAGGCAGAGAGGGAGGGAGGGGAGAAGGAGGGAGGGAGGGAGGAGCAAGGGCAGGGACAAGCCAGGGGAACTCCTGAGGAAAGCGGTGACCAGGGCCCACCAGGGACTCACCTGTGGCTACTCTGCTCTGTGGCAGGTGACAGATGGTGGCACCATCAAGCAGAAGATTTTCACCTTTGACGCCATGTTCTCCACCAACTACTCACACATGGAGAACTACCGCAAGCGGGAGGATCTCGTGTACCAGTCCACTGTGAGGTGAGGCCACCCGAGCTGGCAAGCTGGCAGCAAGCATGTGAGCAGGAAGAGGGAGGGGCGAGCCTGGGGGCGTACTGAGCCAGCCCTGGTCAGCAGCCCCTGGACACTCTTAGGCAAAGGCTTTCAACCTGTGAGTCATGACCACCCCCCCCCCCCCCCCACACACACACACAGGGGTTGCATATCAGATATTTACATTAGGATTCCTAACAGTGGCGAAATTACAGTTAGGAAGTAGCAGTGGAAATAATTTTATGGTTGGGGGTCACCACAACATGAGGAACTATATTAAAGGGTCCCAGCAGTAGGAAGGTTGAGAACCGCTGTTCTTAGGGGATGCAGCCCCCTCCTTGATCTGGGGCCTCTCTGCAGAAGCGGAGCCACTCCCTGGAGGGAAGAGGCAGGAAGAGGCAGGACCTTAGCTCCTCTTATAATCATGCAGGGTAGGCTTCACAGACCCTTTCTGCAGGTGAGGACTCTGAGGTCCAGGGAGGGCGCGATCTGTGCTTAAAGTCACACAGCTCACAATGACAGAGCCAGGAAACACATGCAACACATATCATTGTCCCCCAAGATCCCTAAGGTCACAAAGGCCCCAGGTGGGGACACCTAGACTCTTAGGTCAGGAGCAGCAAGACAAGGAAACAGGAGCCCTCCCCTGTTTTCTGAAAAGCTGCAGAATCAAGATAATTCAGCCTCATACTGGGGTCCTATATACTCTACATATGTGGGTGCCCACAGCCCTACACATTCCGTGAAGGCCCACATTGTATTTCATTCCTGCATGGTAGTCTCCTCTGACAGAGGGCCTCTTCTGCCTTTCGTCACCTGGTAAACTCCTCTTCAGTCTTCAGAACCCCACTCAGGCTGTTCCATCTCAACAGCAAATTAGCAGACTAGATCTTGCTGGGCTGGATAGCGAGGCTCCCTCAGTCCCCACCCTCCTCCAGGAAGGGGATCTCATGACTTGTGTAAAGTAGCTTCACTGTAGTGCTGGGTATGAACACACACAACCACACACACCTGCACACAGGCACACACGCGCACACACACACAAGCACACACCTGCGCACTCTTTCCTACTATGTGGTAAATGCATTGCCTGGTGCTCTCAGAAGGCAGGGTTCTGACAGAACCCAGGCTGGGACACTTGGGTTTGTGGGGCAGCAGGGGCACCCCAGTGAGTTTGTGATGTTACACAGTATTCTGAGTCCTGATTGGACAAAGCTCTGCCCCTCAACTGGGACTCTCACCTACCCTTCCCTCTGCTCTTAGCACTAAGTCTCTGCCAAGGCCTGGTAGCACATCTGTGCCTGACAGCATTTGCAAAAAGAATGGACCCAGAAAGCCCTGGAGATACTCCTATGTGGTTGGGGGCCTTGGTTTGCATGAGAGTAAAATTACAGAATGAAACAAGAATGCTTTGTTTGCCAAAGGCGCTACTGGCTCTGCAGTGGGGATCCAGCTGGGACCCCCTACCGGTTGAATGAGGTTCAGGAGGTGGCTGTGAGCCCCTGATGGCCTCTGTCCTGACCCTCCTCCAGGAGCTGGTCCCTCCCCCTCTCAGGCACTGAACTAGGACCCCAGTCCCAGCTGTTCTTTCTTGGAGCGCCTGCAGACAGCAAGGGTGCCCTGGGCTCCCAGGAGGCAGGCAGGTACCTCTCTGTATTTTCCCTTCTGTAAAGCAGCTCATGGCAAGGATAAATCAGTTAGCATCAAGATGAGAGCAGAGATAAAAAGCACTTTGGAAAAGAAAATAAGCACTGCCCTGGGAGTCACAGAGTCCCTCAGCTGGGGACTCTTTGGCTTATAGCCAGGTTTCCCTGAACACAGTCATGAGAGGGGTGGGTAACTCAGCACCCAGCACCCAGCACTGGCGGACCCACTGCTCCCAGTCACGGGTGTAGCTTCATGGTCCCCACACCCCCACGCACACCATGATCCCTTAGCCAGAAGGAAACCCAACTCCCGCATGCATGCACCTCTTACAGTCATGCCCCTGTCCCTGTTCACCGGCATTCAGGAAGTCAGCAGGTGCCTAAAGACCTGGGTTCAAATCCCAGCACAGCCACTGTTTACCTACTGCCCTTAAACCAGCCCCCCCCATCCCTTGGAAAACAGGCTGATCAAATTAATCTTCCTGAACTGTGGAATGTGGTAGAAATTGATGCCCAATGACCCAAAGTCAGATGCTGGCTGCAGGTGACCTGGAGTTAGTTTCCTGGTCTCTAAACATGGTTGAGTGGAGCATGTTCACCCCTGAGTCTCAAGTAACCCTTTGTCCCCACCACAAGGCAAGCCCCACCTTGTGCCAGACCCCCCTAAAGTCTCTGTGTGCACACTTGCTCTTCTGTACCTCACACTCCTCATCAACAGCTTCTGGGACTTGGAAAGGTAGCAGCTCTCTACACCCCGGCTCTGCATTTTACTTTATAGAAGGGGTCAAAGTTCAGTAAGGTCAAGGGTCTCCCACTGGAAGGACATGAACTTGGTTAGATCTCAAGTCACTTCTTCCTACACCTAGACTGTGGTGCCGTCTTTGTTTTACAGTTAACGAACACAAGACCCAGAGAGGGTACAAGACCTGCCCAAAGTCACACAGTAGCAGCAACTTGATCCAGTCTTAGGGCTTAGGGTCCAGGCGCCTTTCTTCCCCCATGTTCATGTGGGGTTTCTGCAGTCTTCTTTCTGAGCCGAGACACGAGGGGCTCCTGAGCAGAGAGGGTACCCCAGGGAGCAGAGCCACCATGCTTGGGGGATACCAGGAGACAGTGAAGGAAGAGACGGCGCTGGGAGCATCTCCTGATGCCCAGGCAGTGGAGAAAGAGCTGCCGCGGGTGCCAGGCAGGCAGCAAGGCCCCATTAGGGCTGGTGGTGGGGCTCCGGGCTCCGCATTTACATATAAATGAAGATATTTACAAATTAATGCATCTCGGCCCAGAGTCCCAGCTCTGCAGCTGTCTGAGCTGCTTCCTCTTCAGCTGGGAAAGAGGGGCGAGAATGAGGCTGGGAATATCACCAGGAACCGGCAGAGAACAATTTCCTGGGGAGCCTCAAGGAGCCCCAGGGACTCCCCGTGCCTGTCTGCAGCTGGTGGGCAGAGAGAGGGTGCCTGTCTCCTGGGGGTGCAGGTGTGCCTCCCTGCAGTGTCACCTTGGGCCATGTTACTGTCCCTCAATGTGTGATGGACTCGGGCACTGGGGAAGGGACTGGTGGGCAGCAGAGCAGTTCACTCCTCAGACCAGAGTAGTAGGGGGTGGGCTGGGCAGGGAGGAGAGGACCCTGCAGTGTAGGGCAAGAGTACTGGAGTATTAATACTAAGTGCTAGAGGACCACCTACCATGCAAAGTGATGGGCCACAAAAAGCAGTGTATGTGTGTGTGTGTGTGTGTGTGTGTAAGTTCACTTGTGTGGGTACACGCACGTGTGTGCAGGGTGACACTTCCTCAGTCACTCACTCTACCTTATACACTGAAGCAGGGTCTCTCACCTAAGCTGAAAGCTCATTTAATTTCACTAGTCCAGCTAATAATCTAGCTCTGAGGATGCCCTATGTCTGCCTCTAGGGTTGCTGGGACTCCGGGCAGGCAGGCTACTGTAACTACAAGTGCTGGGAGCCTGGACTGCAGTCCTCACACCACCGTAATAATTGCTTTATCCCCGGAGCCATCTCACCAGCCCCCAGAACAAGTATTTTAGGATGTTGAGAGTGAGTCCCTCCTGTGCAGTTTCCTGATATATAATACACACTATGGCAAGGAGGACAGGCCAGGTTTGGCCAGGGCACAGTTTGGCAAGGTTTAGTTTAAGCTATCCAAGCAATTTCCAGTGTGCAGCCTCTGCTATGCAAATCGGGGCCATGTAAATAAAGGGCATGCAAATAGGGGCTATGCAAATGAGGGTCATGCAAATAAGGGCGTTCCTGATCAGAGAGGGTGGGTCTCAGGGAACATGGTGGGGGTGAGAATGGGGAGACTGCATGACACAGATGATGTCCAAGCAGAGAAGTTGAGTATAGACAGTCATGCATCAGTGGGTGGGGCAGGAAGCAGGGGTCATTTCATACTTGCCAGCCCGGCAAACACGAAGACCTTGAGGTGAGAAGGGCTGCCTGAGATGGAGCAGGGCCAGGGCATAAGAAACAACAAAATAAGAAGCAATTTACCCTCAGCATCCTGGAAGTCACTGAGGGCTGCGGCCCACTGTGACCCATACTTGAAAGTTCACACTGGCTAACTGAGCAGAGGGAAGAAAGACAAAGGGATCCAGGGAGGAGGCGGGACCTGATCTCCGAGTCCCACAAACACATGGGAACACGTGTCCTCTCACCCACATGGCTGAGAACAGCTGGTTGTTTGAGCACAGCCTGGGTGGGGCTCCATGGAGAAATGAACACACAGCCTTACCCTCCCAGGCTTTGATAGCAGGGAGCAGGGTAGGGTGCGGGTGGACACTGTCAGGTAGACACTAAAGGAACTGACTGTCCCTGAGGGCTCTGATGGGTTTCGGGTCACCAAGGCGGCAGAGCCACGGTATACAAAAGAGGTTGGGGCTTTAAACCTGCCCCTTCCTCCCCATGCTCTCACCAGGCAGCAGGATCCCCCAGGGATCAGTGCATCCTCCCCACCTCAGCACCCAGAATCTGCTTGATATTTAGAGAGGGGTACTGTGTAGTGGGGGGGGGGGGGTGTGCCAGAGCTGAGGAGTCGCTCAGACACAGGCCAAGATGACTCAGCTGGTCAGGCCGAGGAGATGGTGGTGATGGCGGCATTGAAAGTGAATCCTGAATCAAAAGGGGCTTCGAGACAAAAAAGATCTCGGAACAGAGTTTCTAAGTGGAAGGGACAGTGTGTTCAGAGGAGGTGGGAAGGCACCCGGAGAGGGACAAGGCCACTCCAAGTAGGCAGACAATGGTCTTTACAGAGAAACCCTCTGGAGTCTGCTCTAATGAAAACACACTTCTGGGTTTTAAATAGACACATTAACAGCTCAGTCCAAAGAGCCGGGCATCCATGGCCCTGCGAGACCTTACACGTCTTCCCCTGAGGCTGTATGTTAGTATGTGGATTGCTTGAATGCTTGTCTTGCCGTGAGTATAAAGAAAATGTGGTCCCAGTCTCGATGATTTAGAAGCCTGAATTCTTGGCCCCTTAGTCCTCTGGTTGCCACCATAAGCAATGCATCCGTTTTCCCCAAAAATGCATGTAATGGGAACTCCTTGCCTGTTGGGTGGTCACCCGTTCACTTACTCATTCCTTGCCTCTCAGTAAGAATACATTGAGTACCTACTGTGTATAGAGCTTGCTGGGCGTGAGCAATAGGACAAAATTAAACTCCGCCTCTCTGGAGATGGCCACCCCAGATTCTGCACACCCAGTGCAGCCATTGTGAAACTGTGCCTCTCTCCCAGCTCAGATCCTCGAGAAAAACAGGTGAGAATTCTGTGGTGAGAACAACTCTGGGCCCCTCCCAGTATGTCAGTCTTGACAGTTGACATCTGTTTTAATCATAACAAGGAAACCCCCAGCCTTCAACCATAGTAGGAGTCCTGCTAGTCCCTATGGCAAAGTCAAAGTTTTTTAGAAGAAGCTGCCGTTCCCCTTCTGAACACTAGGGGAGCTCTCAGGGACTTGCCTTTGTGCATCTCCTGAGCCAAAGCTGGGCGGGCCACCACCAACAGGCCAGATCAGAACCACCTGCCTAGAGATCTGCTTGGAAGTTACCTAAAAGTGTGAATTCCCCAAAACTACCAGGGCAGACTTTGATTCCAGCCCGGAGTTAGACTAGGGAACCAGAAAGCCGGGTGTTAAACCAATGCTGGCATCGAGACTTAAAGAGCCCACCACCACACACCATCCACGTGCTCCTGTGTGGAGCCTAGCAGCAAGAGATCCATGGACAGGGGCTGTAGAGATGGCTCAGTGGCTAAGGACACTGCCTGCTCTTCCAGAGGACCAGGGCTTGGTTTCCAGTACCTCTATTAGGTGGCTCACAACCACCTGTAACTCCAGCTCTAGGGGATCTAATGTCTAGACCCATGGGTATCTTCACTCAGGTGCGTGCACACACACATGCACGTGCAAACACACACACACACACACACACACACACACACATACACACACACACAGCTGCTGGATGCTCTGATCGAGGAAAGGAAACCAAACCAAAGCCAAATGCTGGGAGAGTGATGCAATTTTCCCAGCCTCCCTGCTGCCGCAGCTGATCCATCCAGTTCCACCTAAGAGCCCTTGGCTGTGTTGTCCAGGTCCCCATGGAGCTGTCCCCTCCTGGGCCCCTTCCTCCTCCGTCCCTGTTGTTCCTGTTCCTGCCCAGGGTGTTGACCCCTCCTCAGAAAGCACCCCCCCCCCCCCGCCCTTTCACCCAGAAGCGTTCCAGGCCCAGCTCAGATATTCATTTGGTTCAGCTGCTTCCCTGTCCCTCACCAGCAGGTGGGATCCATCTTTCCTTTAAGGCAAGAAGCCTGCTGTCTTTCCTTCAGCTTCCCAAGCCAATTGCTATCATTTCCTAGCCCCTTTGCTGACCTGGGTCATGAGCAGCCCTGCAGGGCAGCCCCTGTCTCCTCCATAGTTCAGGCGGCTCCTTGGCACCTCTTCCTTCCCTCTCTCCACGCATCCCCAAAGTGAACATTTGCCATTCCTTCCCTGACATCGGCCTTCTTTGATTTTTCTCAAATATTTTTCTTTATTTCTCTTCTACCCAGGGCCCTGGAACTGCCTGGGGTATGTCTGTCTATATGTAGAGCACACACATTCTCACTCACATGTGTGCATGCACATACACATGCATGCAAACATGTATGCATACACATGTGTGCGCACTTGCATGTACGACCCTTTCATCTCTGGATTGGAGTAAGTGACTCCATGGTCCCAGCATCTTGCTGGCAATACAGCCCCTGCCTCTGTTTCCACGGTTGGCAGGAGGGCCAGGACATGTCTTCTCTGTATCTTGGGAGAATAGAGGCATTTTGAGGCAGGAAAATGGAGTGTATTTGCTGAGGCCACAACTTCCATTAGGCAGCCTCGCCCACCCACCTGCCCCAGGGAGACCACTGGGTTTACAGAACTCCTCTACCTTCCTACATTCCCTCAATTCATCCATAGAGCCAGGGGGCAGAACACACTACAAAGCTGTCTGCTGCCCTCTGGTGAAGAGCTGGGGTATTACAAGTAGGGGCTCACATGTTGCCCACCCCTGTCTCCAAAGACAGGCCTGGTTTCTAAGAGTGGCAGGCACCCTCTGCCTACTGCTGTCTCTAGGACCTCAGTGCTCGGCTAGCAGTTTGGTGAAGGGTTGTTAGGCTAATGAGCTGGTAGCTACCGCTCGTTCTGCAATCAGCCTGTCTTTGGCTTGCACCATCTGATTAAATCCAACATTCACTGCGTGACACAGCCCTCAGGCCTCCTTCACGTGACTCCAGCTCAGCTGAGGAGAGAGTGGCTTGACTCCCTAGCAGCCTGCCCCAAGCCCCAAGCTTATGGGTGGAGACTAACGGGCAGCCCCATCTCTCCTCTGGGGAGCGTTACACCTCTAACCGAGGGTCTCCTAGAGACAGGGGTCCCTCAGAGTTGTCAGGAACCACAAGCCAACACTAGACAGCGCTCTGAGTGAGTGGTGGGAACCTGGCCTTGATTCCTGCCATGTGCCATCTGCCTCAGAACTAGTTATTTAAGAAAAGTTTCCTTGCTAACTGCGGCACTGAGAGGACATGAAGTCAGGGCCCAGTCCCCTGGAGTGGAAATTCCCAGCTTTGCACTGGTAACAGCGGAGAGTGAGAGACGACTGGACTCTGTTGTCTGAGGTGTAGTCTCTCTGTGACCCCATGGTTCCCATGGTGTGGTGATGCAGCCAACACCCCTTTCTGCAAGTCGGGGTCAGGGGCTGGAGAAGGGACAGCCTGAGGGTGGGGACTCAATGTCCCTGCTGAGTCATGAGCCAGGGGAGGCTGGAAGGCCAGCTGTTGTGGAGTAGTATGGACTCTTCCATCGAAATGCAACTTCTGAACCAGGCCCAAATTTCTGGAATCTGACCGCAGCCCAGAGAAGGTAGCCTTGCTGATCCAAAGCCCAAGCAGCCTCTTCTGAGAGGCTGAGACAGGAGAACTGTTGAGAGTTCGAGGCTGATCTGAGTTAGAATAAAACTCCATCTCAAAAAACAAACAGACAAAAGTCTCTGAGTTCCAAGACATCAAATTAGCCAGAGGGGTAGGAACCCAGGTGTCAGGGTCACACTAGACCAGGCTGAGTCCAACCAGCAGGCAGAATGAGGACAACTGTCTAGAACATTCTGGGCCATGCAGGAGAGATCTTGAGCTGCACTCTGAGAGTGGGGAGGAGCCCCTGAAACAGTTCATTACAACTTGACACCCCTGAAAGGTAAAGGGTCCCCAGGGGAGTGGCAGAAACAGAAGGAGGAAGTGGACCTGGGAGAACACACTGAACCCTGACTGAGCCCTGACTGGAGCTGAGGACATGAGAAGGAGAGGGTCAGGTGACTCCTGGGGCACGGCCCAAGCCCTGGGATTGGGAGAGTGGGGCTCTTTCCTGGCCTGGGAACTGGTGAGGACTGGGCTTGGTGCTGGGTTTACAAGCGCTGCTTGGATACGTTGTGCCACACTGGTTTATAGCACTGGAGAGAACCAAGAGACCACTGAAAACACAGGTGGGGAAGAAGGTGCTCAAAACATTGACACAGATGCCACTTAGAGCCACCATCCCCTCCCAGACCCTCAGGCCTGCCAGCAGCCTTTGGTATCACCCAGGCCAGCCCTCACATTCTCCAGATGGGAAGCCACGACTCAGAGAGCACAACTTCTCTACGATCACACAGCAAGTCAGCAACAGAGTCAAGACTCAAACTCCAGTCTCTTCCAGGCCGGTGCCTCCATGGCCCAGCCTGTGGAACAGAGTTGCTGATATAGCAAATAATTTATCTACCTGCAGTCAGAAAACCTCACACATAAACACACACACACACACACACACACACACACACAGTCTTTTTACTTCTAAGTAAAACACCAATAACAGGCTGCCAGCTTTACTACTAATTATATAACCATTTTATTGCTGGTATTAAAAAAACCTGAAGGCTGAAACTGTCCAGGAAAGGCCTAATTTAGTAAACAGCTCAGAACAAAGTCTTTGTCACGCAGGTGTTGCAGCACACGAGAAGGGGCTCCGGGTGGTTCAGACCTGCCTCTTAATATGTTATTGAGGCCTAATAACATTTCCCAGTTCTGAGAGAAGCGCTGTTGCCATGGAAAGCAATTGTATTTGTAGTGATGAGTTTTGACGAGGCTGATGGAGTGGGGCTAGCACAGACGTACTGGTGGACAGATAGGAAGATGGACTGGTGAGTGGGTGGATGGAGAGTTGGGTGGATGGATGTAAATATAGATGTATGTATGGGTTGATGATTGTGTGTATATATGGATGGATGGACAGATGGATGGTTGAGTGGATGAGTACATAGTTGAGTGAATGGATGCATGCATGCATAGATGCTTGGGTAATTGGTTAGATGACTGGCAACATGGATAGACGGACAAGTAGATCTTTAGATAAAAGGATGGATGGGTAGGTGATAGATGGAGGATGGATGGGTAGATGGACAGATGGAAGGATGGATGATGGGGATTTGATGGTTGGAAACTGGGTAGGTATCCACATATGGATGGATGGAAAGATGGACATACCTGGACACAAGCATGGGTCATGGACAGATGAGCTGATAAAGAGAAAAGCTCATATCAGACTTCCACTGACAGAAACAAAGTTCTGAGGCTGGTGAGCCACTGGGTCCTATGTACAAAGTGGGTGTCATCACCTCAATTTGTAAACACCACCTCACAGACGGAAAAACAGGCAACCCTTCAGTTTATAGAAGAAAAGAAAAGACCAGAAATGACGTTGAGTGACAGCTTCAGGTCAGACAGCCCAGAGATGATGGAGCTGGACCAGGGGCCAGGCTTTCTAATGCCCACAGGGGCTGTGAGTTTGTTTCTGGTTCTTTCTGGTTTTCTCCAGGCAGGCATCGTGGGCCCTCACTGTACAGCATCCTTCCATGCCCACAGCAGGCAGAGGGACTTCCGAAAGGGGCATCATGTCATGCACCTGCTGTTGTGACCCTGCAAGGGCCCCACACTCTCTGGGCACAGAGCTCAGCTCTTCCCCACCTCTGCCTACTTGACCCACCCTCCTGGCTGGGCTCCTCCAGATCCTTCGTATAAACTTCAGTTACCCAGGCCTTCTTGTCAGGTTTGTAGCCATCCCAGGACATTTGCTCCAGCTTTTCTCTCACTATGCACCCTCTTATCCCCATCTCAGATCAGATACCATCTTGGCAGGGATGGTCCCCTGAGCCCCTGGGTCACCCACAAGCAGTTCAGCTGTTTCTTGGTCCCATTGACTCCCTAGGGGGTCACCAGTCTCTTCTGAGTTTGCTGCTCTCTGACAAGCAATCTGACTTACCAGAGAATATTTTCTTTTGACCCTGCTAATGTGCATACCTTGTGGGCCATGACCTGCTCACTCTGGTTCCCTTCTGCCAGACTTCCAGGGGGACAACAGGTAGCACTTCCACATCCAGACACTGAGAGATACTTCATATACAGATGAGAGAGCCCTGGCAGACGACCTGGCTAGCAGACCCCTACCAGAGAACCAATGGATCTGGCCCAGTGACAGAACAGACTCAGCCAGCCACACAGCTCGTCTGAGCCTCAGTTTCCACTCGCCCCTCACACAAATGGAAGGGCATTTTTGCTTCCCTGCACAGCTGAGGAAAGGGGGCAGCTAATAAGAGCCTCCGTAGCTTGCAGCCGCACGCAGCCATTGCTGGAGCCAGAGGCTGATCCGTGGAAGGCCGATGCCCACGACTTTCCAGTGACCTGTGCAGATGTTGGTGGTGTTGTTGGGAGGTGGGGCACACTTACTTCCAGTCTTTTCTTCCTTTGTACACAGGGCACGCCTTTGCTTTTCTTCCCTACCATGCAATTGTGTATTCTGTGGGGAACACAGGACCAAGTTTAGTCATTGATCCGCTCCTAAGCCCCACTTAAGACTTTTGAGTGCTCTAACTTAACATCTTTGCCTCTTTTGCTTCCTGCTTGGGAGCCATCTACGCCCTGTGTCCTGAGGCTGAAGGAGCGGAGCTGTAGTGTCACGTCGGGACGTGTGACGCCATGTTCACACATTTATCAATCTACCCTCATAATGTCACAACAAAGCAGCCCCTGCTATGACCTCTGTCACGGGTCAAAAATGAAGCTCAGAGAGGTTGTGGGATCTGCCTGAGGTGGGCTGGTGAGGTCCAGCATTGCCAGGAGCAGTCTGTGGTGAGGCTGTGCAGGGAAATGGGAGGTGAAGCATCTTCCCTGGGAAAAAGAGGCAAGGTCTGGGTGGGTGTCACGCCACTGTGGGGGACTGGATGAGTTCTTATCTTACAAATGCTCTCCCTGGCCTTGGGCAAGCAAGCCTGTGAGGATGACAACCACAGTTGCTTTTTATAGTGTGTTTTGAGCCTTACCTCGTGTTCCATGTTCTGTATAGGACAAATTAGGTGCCATAAAATGTAATAGGAAGAGTGGGGGAAGCCACTGAATGGCAGATGCACGCGCCTGCAGAGTGAGCTGCTCCCAGCTCTCGCCCGTGATCTTGACTGAGGATCCTCTCATGGCCCTCACACACACACACACACACACACACACACACACACACACACACACCTCCAAGAATGCAGCTGGGTGGCAGGTGAGCCTCTTCTGGGTTCTGCCCCTCCTATTCAGAGGCTCTATCCCAGCTCTGGCACCACTGATAAGCTGTACTTCCTCCATTATAGGGACCTGTGTCTGGCTACGACCTAGGTGTCCCCACCCACCCTCTCCTTAGAGAACCCAGACAAGAACCAGACAGCCCCTTCCCTCTGACCAGACACGGAGTGATGTGAAGGTAGGGTGTGTGCCTAAGGCCCAGCAGCCCCTGAGGCCATGTTCTTTACCCAGGAAGCCTGCAGGGTAGGCCCAGGGTTTGATCAGGCCTCAAGCTGAGGTAAACCCTGGCAGGTTCTCACCAGTGCAATGGCAAACTGGAGGTATCTGGACAGTGGCTGGTAGCCTCACCCAGGGACAAGCCGCAGCTAAAGTCTGTGCCTCAGTATCCCATAGGGCAAAGAAAACGCTTCACCTTGTGCCCACTCCTACCCACCCAGCCCCAGCAGAGCCACTGTGGAGGAAAGAGGATGTCTCTGCAGAGTTCCATCTTGTCTCTTAAAAGGCTTTACAGCACAAGCCTGAGCTGAGCCTCTACAGCCTCACTGTCCCGAGAGGCCAATGTCACACATCCATGGGCCCGGGGCTGCACAAGAAAGGTGCCACTGTTAGCCCGTTGTGGAGATGAGCAACCTGAAGGGTCAAAGAAGTTAAATATCTTGTTCTGGGCGAGACAAGAGGTAGAACCAGGATTTGGACCCAGGCAATCAGAGTCCAGAATGGTGCCCTTTCTCACTGTACCACACTGTCCCCGCTTTGAGAGTTCAGTCCAGGGAAAACCACACCTGCCTCTTCAGGGCTGTGAAACCTCAGGCAGATAATTTGACCTTTCAGACCCTGTATCACTTTCAGAGACAGAGTTTTCAGCAAAATTCTTTCCCATGCTGGGTGTCCAATCCCTTTGTTCCGACAGGTGCTAATGGCCCCTCATTTTGTCTCTACACGGGCAGGAGGGTAGGGTGCAGAGTAGTGGCCATGGGGTGCCCTGGGAGGTCCAGAGCCCATGAGAACTGAAGGGAACCTAGCAAACAAGCCAGCGTGTAGACTCTCCTTCCTTACTGCGGCCTCTCTATGGTACCACCGGCTGCTGTTTAGGACAAGTAGGCACCAAATGCCCCCAGTTCTGCCCACAGCTGCAAACACCTCAGGCTCAGATGCACAGGCCATCTCTGGCCTCCCAGCCCCGCCTCTAGAGGCCAGTGGAGCCATACACCAGCATCCCTTGGGGGCCACTTCTCTGTGTGGTTCCCATCTCTTCATTTTCCTATTACCTTACAAAAATGTGACATGTACACAATAAAATATTATGAGGCATCACCCTCACAGGGTTTCTGTCTTAACCACTCTCCAACTGCTATGCCAAAACACCATGACCAAGGCACTGTATAAGAGAGTGTTTAATCGGGTTTATGGTTCTGAAAGGTTGGAGTCCATGATGACGGAGCAAAGGCGTGGCAGAAACAACAGCTGAGCTGAGTGCTCACATCTTGATCGCAAGTAGGAAGCAGGCAGCACACCGGGAATGAACTGCATCTTTTAAATCCCAAAAGCCCAGCCCCAGTGACACACCCTCTCTAGCCAGGTCACACCTTCTAATCCTTCCCAAACCGTTCCACCAACTGGAGACCCAGGATGCAAACGAATGAGCCTATGGGGGCCGTTCTCATCCAAACCACTAGTTTCCTCCCCTCTAGATGAGCAAACTCCTCTGACCTTGGCATCTTTTTAGCCTCTATATTCTGTCTTTGTGGTACACAATTTCTAGGTCTGGCCTCTTTTGCTCACTGTAATGTCTGGCAGCTTTGTCTCTGTTTGTACGGAACAGGGGTTCGTTGGTCACTGCTGTGTAATATCCCACTGAACGGATTTGTTGAAGTGTGTCTTATCCATGCTCGCAGAGAGGGTCGTTGGAATCACGGCTTCCATTTTTGAGCAACAGCAAGCAAAGCCGCTTGGAACATAGCATTTGGTTTATCTGAGCATGTCCCTGGGAGAGGAAGTCAAGCAGACTTTCCAGCCAGACAAGTGATCAGGTTCTTCAGAAGCTCCCTGTGGTTTCTGCTACAGAGTGGCTGTCGCAAAATGCCACAAACTTCGTGGTGTCGCAACAACAGTTTATTACTTCAGTCCTGGGCTGGAAATAGGACCTACCGCTGTCACAGGGCTGTGCTTCCCCGTGCACTCCGGGAAAGCCTGCCTTGCTTCCCATCCCGTAGCTGTCTTCCTCCAATCTGTCTCCATCAATGTGGCCATCTCCTCTGTGGAATTCTGTCTCTATCCACCTTTCTCCTAAGGAGGACACTCTGATCCAGGGCCTCCTCATCACTGCACCTGCAGAGACCCCGTTTCCAGTGAAGTCACACTTGCAAACATAGTCATCAGAAATTCAACATATCTCTGGGGCGCAACCTACCATGTGGTCTCATGCTCTACCAGAGTGTGTGCCCATTGTCCAGTGTGTGCCCATTGTCCATACCCCTGCTAGCCCACGTGAGAGCTGAGATGGTCTCCATCCTTCACGCACCTCTCTTCTGGCTATATAGTGGCTCACTGCTGAAGGCAGCTGATGTGGTTTCCGTCCCAACTTTGCCTCTTAAAACCTTTGTCCTTTAAAGCCAGAGTTAACCCACCTCTGACTGCAGCAGCCCCTGGGGGTGTCTGCCCTGGCAGAGCGTGGCAGTCTTCCCTGCACCCTCTACTCACTGGCCACTCCAGAGCATCTCAGATCTCGGTACTGTGTGGCTGGTAAGGCTCAGTGAGCCGTAGCCAGCTTGACCTTCAGACCCCCTGAGTAAGCACTGCCCAGATGTCCAAACAGCTCCTTCCGTCATTTCTCCACAGCCTCTGTTCCGATGTCCCCTCTCTGAGGGAAGACCTTCCCTGGCCTCCTTGTCTTAAAGCAACATCCTGGGCTGGGGCAATGGCTTAGTTGGTAAATCGCTTGTGGTACACACGTAAGGACCTGAATTTGATCCCAGAACCCACATAAAAAGCTGAACACAGCAGTACACGTCCATTATCCCTGTACTGGGAAGGCAGAGGCAGGCAGATCCCTGAGACTTTCTAGCCATCCCATCCAACCTAAGCAGAGAACTCTAAGTTCAGAGAGACACCCTCTCTCAAAGACTAAGATGAGAACACCCAACATCGACCTCAGGCTCAAACATACATGGTGTGTGTGTGTGTGCCTGTGTGTGTATGTCTGTGTGTGCCTCTGTATGTGTACATATGTATGTATGCCTGTTTGTGCTTGTATGTATATGCCTGTGTGTATGTGTGTATGCCTGTGTGTATGTGTGTGCTTGTGTGTATGTGTGTGCCCCTGTATGTGCACCTCATGTGTGTATGCCTGTGCATGCCTGTGCCTGTGTGTACATGTATGTACGCCTATGTGTGTGCACCTGTGTGTGTGTGTATGTGTGCTTGTGTGTGCCGCTGAATGTGTACCTCTGTGTGTGAGCCTGTGTGTGCATGTGTGTATGCCTGTGTGTATATGCCTGTGTGCCTGTGCCTGTGTGTGTATGCCTGTGTATGTGTGTGTATGTGTATACCTCTGTGTGTATGCTTCTGTGTGTGTGCCTCAGTGGGGGGGGGTGCATACGTGTGTGTGTAAAATCATCTCTGCAGTGCCCCTGGTTTCCCCATAACCCTTTACTCACTGATCTGGTGCAGCAGAAGCTTCCTCAATGGCTTGTTCTCTGGAAACGGATTGTTTCATTCTCCTCTCTCTGATCCACCCTTATCTTCTGGAAGGTTGCCTGGGGCTGTCCATGCCGTGTTTGCAGTGAGCAGGGAGAAGCTAATATGAGGCAGCAGCCGCTGGGGGCCCTGGAGGGCTGTCTGAAGGAGGCTGACGGATGACAAGCTGGTGAGGCTGGAGCTGGGCACTCGGTAGGTGTCCACTGTCCCAGACTCTGGCCACGCCTGCCATCCCATACTGATGCACGCTTGGAACAAAGCATCTTTGAGGCTGGACTTGTGGCTCAGTTGGTAGGATGCACACTTGGCATTCATGAAGCCCTGCATTCCACACCCAGCACTATATAAACTGGGCATAGTGATGCATGCCTGTAACCCAGCATATGGGACTTGGACATTGGAGGCTTTGGGGTCCAAGGTCATCCTTGGCTAAATATCAGATTTGAGGTCAGCCTGAGCTATGTGAAACTCAGGAAGAAAAGAAAAATGAGAAGAGTCGACTTAGTACCACATGACCGAGAAATCAAACACCTGCCGTGTCCGTTCCTAGGCTGGAGCCTATGACCTGTGACTCCCAATTTGTTGCCTCTTGGCTCTCCCTGAACCCACTGAACTCTGCTCCCCTACCTCTCCATAGCAAGGACCTCTGTGATCCCATCAGTCACCTGGGCAATCCAGCAGGATCATATCTGCAAAGCCCTCTTGTCATAGGAGGTGACATATTCAGACAGGTCCATCTCTAAAAGGGACACTATTTATTCTGTCCCCGCAGAGCACAGCTGTGGGCATCATTGTAGCACCAGCTCTCAGTGTCCACATTTGCCTCCCCCGTGGAAGGTGACCTCATTGGGTCTGGGGGTGTTCCCATCTTCCCTTTGCAACCCTAGTTCCTCTGACGGAGTCTGGTGTGGCACAGAAGCCCCATGGCGTCTCAGGGGCAGGAGCCCAATAACCCACCTATGTGCTCCACTGAGTCAGCCTGGACCCATTTGCTGTGCATCTGTGGGGCTGAGTCTTCCCTGAAGATGTTGTGGGGGGCCAGTGTGAGACTTCACCTGGTGGAGAAAAGTGAGGCTGGAGGGGGGTAAGAGGGAAGTGGGGGAGAGGTCAAATAAGAGAGATGGGGCTCACAGTGACAGGATTTACCCCAATACCCTTCACGCAGCTCCCTCCTAGTACCTATGGGACAGCTATGTAATTAAACCAATACATAATGGATGTTTATCACAAGAGATAACATGGCAATCTTTCTGGAGCCCCAGGCTCTGAGCCCCAGATCTGCCACTAACTCCTGTGCAGCCCTGAGCAAGTCACGATCTCTCAGGATCTCAGTTTCCCCATCCCCGAAGTGGAGATGGCAGTGGCGGTACCTATTTGCAGAGGGCTTACAGGCAGAAATGAGACAGGCTGTCTCCAGGGCTGGCCCAAGGCGCATGAAGAAATAAGCTAGTTTAGTACTGACTTCCAGGTGAGTGGTGTGTGAGCCTCAAGCCTTCGGGAAACAGTGACCCTAGCTGACCGTGGGCCAGGCATGGTGCTGGGCTCAGGGAGACAGCTGTGCACAAATCCAGCTATCCAGGGCTCCCCTTCATCACATGGGTAGAGATTGTCCTGTCTTCCATTTCATAGAGGGAGAAAACCAAGGCCTGAAGTTGCCGAGAACCTGCCTGGAGACACACGCCAAAAAGGCAAGGAGCCGGCGTGGATAGCAAACCCTCACTCTCAGCTGTGATGCTCTGAGCTGGTAACTCAGAGCCCTGGAACTCTGCCCTGAATCTTACTGAAAAACTTGGATGTGGTTCCTAAGCAGGGGTCTCTTTCCCCCCTCCCCCCTGTAATGACCATCTAGGGATGATGTGAAAATTTGGCTTTGATCAAATTAGGCCCATGTTGTGGCGTAACTTTCCCCATTCACCACAAAGCTAATAAACTAATAAATTAGACAAATGAAAATATCACTGGCCAGGACCACACGCTAAAGTATCGCCGTAATTGCTTTCCCGGTCGGGGCCAATTTCTCAAATTTCGCCTTGGCCAACTTTCCCCAGCTCACCATGCCTCTAATAAGGCATAACTCACTCTGTAAACATTCGGTTGACTTATTTTAACTACAGTAGAACTGAAGGCACCTCAGGAGTCCATTCTCATGCATTTGCTTCCTTGGGAGGGAAGCCCATCCAGGGTTTGCTAAAGCAAAGAAGCTCTGTAGTGTGAGACTTGGTCCCTAGCCAAGAGCGGCTGTCCCTGCCTGGCCAGGTTGTTCTGTCTGTGAATCTTGTAGGCTATCCACGCAGATAAACAGGACACAAATTTTGGGTGGCACATGTCCCTGGAACCGTGTGAGACCTGTGCTCTGATGTCTATGGACATTCATTTAGGGTTCTGACCAAAACCCCTACATGGTTCCATCTATGATGAGCCCCACTTTGGAAGAGAGAAGAGTGGATCAGAGGGATCAAGCAACCTTCATAGGGCCATATAGAACATGGCACAGTAGAGTTGGGGCCTGGATAGGCTTTAGTCTCTACAACTGGCATGCCTTGCCTCTTGCATATCAATGTAGATGACTGATAGGTCCACCTTAGCAAACAACTGGTGACCCTGCCTGCTAGGAGACCCAGTCTTTGAGATCAGGGGAGGTGTTCATACCCTTGGGAGGAGGACACAGGGCTGGACAAGCAGGCTATGTCTGCGCTCAGGGGCAGGCGCCTGATAGAGATGACTGTTAGATCCCAGGAGTCCACAGTGGTCATCTTTACTTGGCTGGTGGAGGTGAGGGAGGAAAAAGGGCTGAGTGCACTAGCCCGAGGTCATAGTTGGTGAGTGACTGAGATGAGGCTGGATAAAGAGGAAATCAGCTTCTGGGGGGAATGCACGGCAGAGGTGTAGGCCGAGGGGGGTGTCCAGGGATCGCTGGCTGCAGTGAAGTTAGGTGAGCATGGGGGGATCCCAGTCAGGACAGCATTTACCCTTCTCTCCCACCTCTACCAGGCTGTCATCAGTGACCCTGTGGAGACCTTGGGATCTCTGTCCCCAGGACCTTTTCTTCCTAAGCATTGCCTGACTGTCCTGCTAGGTAGAACTTCCTCTGGGTAAGCCTTCCATGCCCACCACACTGTTAATCTGATGTGTGCTTAGGTGGCTCCTTCCATTCCTGCCTGCAGCACTAGAAAGCAAACTCTATTGGAACTGGGAGCATGACTTTCTTGTCACCATTGTCCCAGTCATTACCCTAGGCACTGTGGAGTGACGTACATAAACTAAATGGGATTATTACATGAAGGGAAGAAGCTGGATGGATGGACAAACAAAAAGATGGGTGCATAGTTGGGTAGATAGGTAGGTAGATAGAGGTAGGGATAGTAGCTTGTGGCTGACTGGCTGACTGGATGGTTACTGTGTGGACAGTAGGTGTATGGACAGAAGGGTAGAAGATTAGTAGATGGTGGATGGATGGGTGGATGGATGGATGGATGGATGGTGTATGGACAGATGAGTAGATACAAGTAGATGGAGGTGGGTGAGTCTTTGGACAGAAGGGTAGATGATAAGTAGTTGGTGTTGGATGGGTGGTTGTTTGATGCATGGGTTGATGAATGGATAAGTAGCTAGAGGAAGATGGGAGGATGGATAAGATAGATGAGTGGATAGATGAGGGGATAGACAGTAAATAGATGGTAAGCGGATAGACGAATAGTAAATGATGAGTGGGTAGGTAGATGGGCAATTAGGTAGAAGGATTAGTGCATGGATTAATGAAGAGATAATGCATGGAGAGTAGAGGGATAGTTGGATAGATAAATGGAGAGTGGATGGCAAATGAAGGAATGGTGGATAGTGAATGGATGAAGAGTGGACAGATGGATGGTATTTAGTGGATGGATGGATGATGGATGGATGGATGGATGGATGGATGGATGGATGGATGGTGAATAGTGTATGGATAGTGGTTACTAGATAGGTAGATGGTGGATAGCAGATAGCAGATGGATGGATGGTCAATAGTAAATGGATGGATAGATGAATGGTGGATAGTGGCTGGGTGGATGGTGGGTAGTGAATGGATGGATCATGGATAGTGAACAGATGGATGGACAGACGGATAGACAGATGGATGGATGATGGATGGACAAATGGATGGCTGCACTGGAGATATGCTGAGAACCTGAGCAGAAACTTCATCCCATGACTGGCATAGCAAAGTCTGTGAGGTTTGAAGCAGAGTCCAGGCATGCTCTAACTCAGGGTTCCGGCTCCTCTTCTGCTCTCTTTCTGGAAGGCAGAGCCTTTGATGGGAAATCAGGACCCAAAGCCAACCCCAAACCTGAGGCGTGACAGAAGCCAATTGGGGTTGTCAGCCATGCCAGTCTCTGGGTCTGGGTTCTGCCAGGCAAGATGCCAACCAGCAGGGCCAGGCCTTGGGGATCTTGGCCCTGTCAAGGCAGAGCTATCCCCTGGCCTCTCCTTCCTGGCATGGGCCTGGCCAGTGCCACGACCAAAGCGCATGAGCTACAGAGCTGAAGACTGGGGAAGGAATGTCTCCTTTTGACAGGGCAACCTCCCTAAGCTTGCCAGAAGCTGCAACCACTCTTCCCTTGCTCAGAACCTCAGAGGGGGGCTTTCGTGTCTCAGCCCTTTCAGTCTCCCAGCACCAGTATGGGCAGCTGTCCCCATGACATATGAGCCCCCATACCTCGCCCTACAGTCAGGTGCCTGATGTCACCACTGCCCCTGCTTCTTATCCACAACCCCTCTCAGGGTTGCTGGGAAGAGTCTAATTTCATTTGCCTCACATTGGAGGGGGACGCATCATTCTTAGGGTGTTCTACAGAATGTGCAACTTGTACCTCAGTTTCCCCAACTACTGCCTCTCCCTGAGCTCCCTCTGAACCTACTCAGAGAATGTGGCACCATATCATGTACTGATGTCAGCGCTAGTTGCGGGGCAAATGCCAACTGGTTCCACCCCCTGTACATCTCTTTCCACCACTCCCTGGGGTCTCCCTTGCATCTCGTACCTGCTCTTCAGGGTCAGGGTGAGGACTAACCATCCCACAAATCAAGCCCTCAGAACTCATACAGTCTTGAGTAATCTGTGGCTGCTATTAATCACCAGCTCCTCCAGGATCTTCACTTAGGCTACTCCAGGGTCTATGACAAGGAAAAGAAACTTCTAGTCTTTCTCACACCGCCCTCTCACTCCTGCACAGCTGGCAGCAGAGAGCTGAACTTTACAAATTAGATTGAACTGCCCCCGGTCACAGCGCCTCCTAGAGGTGGGGTTCAGCAATGGTCATGGCGCCCCCTTGTGGTGGGGCCTCAACTTTTCCCCTGTCTGTTGAATTCCAAGGCAGTTACAAGGGTCACTAGCTTAACCTGCCTGAAGCTGGTAGTGAGAGTGTTAAATAGATTTTACAGCCAGCAGGACGGTGGGCTGCACCACACCCAGGCGCTGGCATTTTGTAGGGCCAGCCAGGCTGTAAATGGCATAGTCGCTACAATGAGAGGTGACAGCTCCCAGGCTCACCTCCCTCCCCTGTTCTTAGCTTCCCAACACTGCCACAGAGCCCTTCTCCCATCCTGGCTCTCAACACAAAACAGATGGCAGGGGCTTTGGCTGAGTGGTGTGTCAGTGCTGGCCGCTGCTCACTTCTGAAAGCCTTGTCTCTGCTGACGAGATGGTCGTGTGTGTGTACATATGTGTGCAAATGTGTATATGTTTGTACATGCATGTGTGAGAGTGTGCTTGGTTAAGCAAAGCTGTTTCTATCTTAGCTTTGGGTAGAATCCAAGTGACTCCCTCTAACAATGTGTGCCCAGGGGACACACAGTGGGAGCACAGGTGGCTGAGCCCAGGGGACACACAGTGAGAACACAGGTGGGTGATCCCAAGGGACACGCAGTGGGAGCACAGGTGGCTGAGCCCAGGGGACACACAGTGGGAGCACAGGTGGCTGAACCCAAGGGACACACAGTGGGAGCACAGGTGGGTGAGCCCAGGGGACACACAGTGAGAGCACAGGTGGCTGAGCCCAGGGTACACACAGTGGGAGCACAGGTGGCTGAGCCCAGGGGACACACAGTGGGAGCACAGGTGGCTGAGCCCAGGGGACACACAGTGAGAGCACAGGTGGCTGAGCCCAGGGGACACACAGTGGAAGCACACATGACTGCTCCCAGTTCTGTGGAGGGGTGCCCACTTTAACACCCAACCCCTCTGGTTCTTCCTCTCTTGCCCTTTCCTGGTCTCCTGTGAGTCCTCCCTCACCAGCCAGGAACTGGAAGGTCGGTTGTCAAGTTCTGTGTGATTCACATCGATTATTTCTGTTTAATTGAATCAATAACAAACTCTGGAAAATCGAGCAATTTCACGTGAAAATCTGTATGTGTCGGATCTCTGTTAGGAGGTTAAAGACACAGCTTTCTTTAGTGGTTATTTCCAAATTATAGTCCCCAATCACTGGAAATAGAGGCTTTAAATCAAGCAATGGCCTCCTTGATCTGCCCTGTCCACAGCAGTGCATTGTAGAATTAGTTCGAGGTTAAACAGAAAGGAAGGAATGGAGGGAAGGAGGGAAGAAGGGAAGAAGGGAGGAAGAGAGGGAGAAAGGGAGGGAGGGAGGGAGAGAGAAAGGGACGGAGGGACGGACGGACGGAAAAAGAAAAGAAAAGAAAGTTTAACCCAAGCCAATTTCTTCTCTCTCCTATGTATCTTAGGGCTCCAGTGTGTCAGGGGTACAAGTCACTTCCCTCTTGGTATTTCCATTGTCAAGATCTCCTCATCTCCTCAAAGTTTGCGACGGCTGCTTTAGCTCCAGCCATTGCATCTGTACTCCAATGTCTCAGTCAGCTTTCTCTGTTACCAAATCCTGAGAAGGACAATTTCAGAGGAGGCGGAGCTTTCTTGGGCTATCAGTCCATGGTTTCCTGCCTCTACCCTTTGAGCCTATGGTGGGGCTGAACATGGTGTGTGTGTGTGTGTGTATGTGTGTGTGTGTGTGTGTGTGTGTGTGTGTGTGTGTGTGTTGAAGCAAGCCGCTCAGGTCACCAAGGCCAGGAAGTGAAAAGAGAGCAGGAAGAGGAGGAACAAGGTCCCAGTCTCCCTTCTGAAGATACTCCCTAGCCCCCCCAACCTCCTTTCTCTCTTTGCCAGTTCTTAAGGGTTCTACCAGCCCCCATTACCCCACCCTATCAGGACGGAGTCTAAGCCTACGGTCTCTGTGGGGGTAGAATATTCTGGAATTTGTACCTAACTTCTCTCCTCACTCACATGATCCCTTGCTACAAGCAAGCCTGGGAAATGTAGTCTTCATTTCAGCCAGCATGTATCCATAGTAACTGTGGGCTGAATCACCCTCGGAAACCCTTGGGACCACAATTGTTGTGGGTTTGGAAAATTCTCAGATTCTGGAATATTTTCATATGTATTAATGAGATATCTTGGGGATGGGCCTCAAATCTAAGCATGTAATCCATGTTTCCCGGTCTCCTGACATACACAGAGCCAAGGCAGCTCTCTGCTATAGTGTTCTTTTTGAACAATTTTGTTCACGGAGCAAAGTTTCCATGGTGTCGGATTTTCCACAGGGGTGTTCCGCGGGTGCTCAGAAAGCTCCAGACTTCCGAACCTCAGATCCCAGAGTTTCCTATTAGGGATGCTCTGCCCATGTAGCCGTGAAGAGATGAGATGCTGAATCCTGCGGCTACCTCTCCCAGGCTGGGTACTCACGAGCCTGAGACCAGCCTCTGCCCTGGCCTCTCAGCGCCTGCCAATCCTGGGAATTTACAGTGTTGTTCATCTCAGAAAGTTGTTCCAAAGAACTCACAAGGACAGGAGGGCCCAAAGAATGACTAGTAAAGCGTGTGGGGTTTAATATAAACATATAGACTATTAATATAAACATAGAGACTGCTGCTTCCGTCCATGCGTGCCTCCAGTTGTCACAGGACCACCCCTCAAATCAGGAGTTTATTCTTGGGTCCACCCACTGAGGTTTCCCCTCTACTTTCAGAACACCCTGCCCATGCCCAGTCCTTATTTCTATAGGATGTAATATGATCATGCTATTTGACAAGCTGTTTACATGTATGTGTGTGTGGAGGCCGAGGACAACCTTAGGTGCTGTTCGGAAGCCATCATCCTTGTTTTGAGAAAGTCTCTCATTTACTTGAAATCGGCAATTGGGTCAGGTTGGATGATTAGCGAGCCTCGTCTCTTGCCTCATGTCTCTTATTTCCCTGGCAATGAGATTACAAGCACAGGTCTCCATATGCACAGGCCGCCACGCCCGGCATTCTTACGTGGGTCCTGGGAATTGAACTTAGGTCCTCATGCTCACAGGCAAACACTTAACTGACTGAGTCATCTCCCCCAGCCCCCGGTTTATATGTTTAAAGCTTACTTTGCATATATCTGCCATGTGCGCCTAAACCGTGGGCTCCAGTGGACAGTGGTTGGTTGGGTTGGGTTGGGTTTAGCTTTTGAGACAGGCTCTCCCTGTCTCGCCCTAAGTACCCTGGAATTTGCTCTTCAAACCAGGCTTTTCTCAAACTTGGAGAAATCCTCCTGCCTCTTCCTTGTCAACACTGGGATTATTAATGTGAGTCACCTTATCTGACTGGACAGTGGGATCACTATTTTTTTTTTAAAATCTTCCTTATTTGCGGCTGTATTTCCAGGCCCTAAGGCAGGCTGGCACATAGTAGGTGCCCAGTAAAAGCATGCTGATGGAATAATAAATGAATGGCGGGATGCTCTCCCTCCTCCAGCACTGAGCGCCCTGCTCATTGTCAGAGGCAGACCAAGAAGCCAGCAACCTTTCAGCTTCCGGCTCCCCGTGGCAGAGAGCCCAGTGCCAAGCACGCTAAGATAAATACCTATTACCGCGGATGGGATCTCGGTGCCGGCTAGAGTCCAGGCATTTTAATTTTGTTTTGACAAAGAGGCTGATGGGAGAGGTTAGCGAGGCCCCCCTGTCTCCCATCTGCTGTGGCCCTGGGCACCCCGGCCTGCCCTTCTCTGCCTTTGGCAGCGCGTAGCTCAGGACTGTGAAATGTAATTGGCCTGCCCTACTTTTTAACAGAACGCAGATTGAAGGATTGGGTTTTTGGTGGGATGACCTGTTTAAGAGTCTTAAGAGGGAACTGGGAGTTTCAATTTTCCACTGCCAAAGCCAGGCTGTTTTTAGCTTGGCTTTGATGAAGCAGCAGGAATTGGGTTCGGCCTGGGGTCACCCATCAGCTGACCTCATTGGGAAAGGCCTCCTGCGGGGCTCCAGGCCCAGCTGCAGTGGGGCTGGCAGGCAGAGCTAAGGTTTGCTTTACTGATCTGAGTAATTGGTCCCATACAGACCCTGTCTCCCCCATGGTCCACCACAAACCCCCACCCCCAACTTTGGCGCTGTGAACTTCTGAGTTTCCCAGACCCACGCTCCTGCCCCAGCTGCTAGCCGAGTGACCTCTGACAGTGCCTCTCAGTGTCACTGTCCCCAATCAATTCAACCAGTGCTCTCATCGTGATCTGGCTGGGGGTGGGCGGGTACCCGTTGCGAAGATGCCATGGCTGCCCATTGGGTTTTCTCAGGCTTTGAGGTTGTGTCGTGAGAACCTGTGTCCCTGCAGGCAGCTGAGATGATTAACAGTCATGTAGCAGGGCTGCATCAGGTTTACCTAGCCCTCCCAAGAAGCCTGCTCTGAAATGTGCCGCCCTGGCATCCTGCTGCTGGGCCAGGAGTCAGGCCCCTTCCCTTTGAGCCTATCTTCTGATCCCTTGTCCACCGGTGCTGAGTAGAATGGCCTGTGGGTGCTTTTGTCCCATATCAGAGGAGTTCGTGTGAAGGTGTCTTGTTAGAGTTGACTTTCGGGAACAAAAGTAAGGTGTGGTCCCTACAGTGACCATAGGCAGAGCCAGGTTGTGCACCAGGCCCCAGGCTCCTGAGGCTGCCAGGAGACTCCCATAGAAGCCCAATCCTCTGCCTCATGACCCCATGGTCTGTGTTTCTTCTGCTGCCTTGCGACTCTCTCTGGTCTGAATGGGTGAGTTCCTCCAGTCACTGGCCCCATACCTTCCCCTGGGAGAAACTCTCTGGGCCTCTGTTAGGAAGGCAAGAATCTACCCTAACAGTACCCCCTGCAGGCCTGCTGGTTGTCACCATCACATTGGGGATTATGGTTCCTTCGGAAGAGAAACTCCTGTGCCTCAGTTTCCTCCTGGGGCTGCCATGAAGATTGAGATGGGAGAAAGGCACAGACACTAGATAACCTGTCCCAGGACACTCATCAGTAACCTGGGTGTTCCCCACTCACAGAAACTTCCAGTGTAACTCCGATATCTGATTTGTCCTGTGGCTGAGCCGGAGGTTGTGGGGGGGGGGAGCAGAGAGTTCAGCTTTCAAAGTCCTCACAGAGGACTGTCATGAAGCAGAGGCTCAGGGACACAATGCACGCTGTGTCCTCTAGAGTGCTGAGGACGGGTGACCTCATTCTGGCCTCGCACACATAGGTGTGTGGCTGTATTCATTGAGCAAAGTCATCATGATAACCAGTATAGAAAGGAAGAAGGGAGGATGAGGGTCTCCCCACACTTCCTTTCTTCTGCTGACCACCAACTCCCGTCAACAGGTTTTACCTTCCTTATACCTGTTCTTACTGGCTTATTTGGGGACAAAGACAGAGCCTTCAAAGAAACAGAATAGCCACGAGGGACAGGAAGGAGCGGCCAGTAGGCCACACACACCGTTGGCTTTTCTGACTCCCTCGATACCCAGCACCCTCTGTTTGATTTCTCTTTGCCCAGCTGCCTAGTTTCTAGTCTGTGTCTCTACCCAGTGTCTTTTCCTGTGGAGCCTGTGCCCCACACTGCCTGCCAGGCCCAATTGCAACGGGGTGAAGAATAAAGGGCAGGGGCCTTGTGATCCCTTGCCCCCACCGTACTCCTATCCACCGCCACCTGCTGCCTGGAGCCGGCAGGCATGAGCAGCCTGACCGTGAGGGGCTAAATGAATCCATCAGGACCTGGAGGAGGAAATGGTTTCCATGGTAGCAGCAAGAGGCCAGGAAGAGAGGCCTGGAGAGGAGGAGGCAGGGAGTGAGGTGGGGTGGGTCTGAACGGGAGAGGCAGGAGGAGAGGCAGTGAAGAGAGAGGCAGGGTGGGGTCTGCAGGAGAGGCAGAGAGTGGATGAGGAAGGGGAGGAAAGGGTACAAGGCTGGGGGTATCAGCTACACAAAGCAGGAAGGGTCAAGACAGATAACAGACCAGAGCAGCGAGGCCTGTAAGTGGTTCCAGTCTGTCTCCTCCCAGGGTCCCTCCTGGACTTGGAGTCCCCAGACTGGCTCTCTGTGGTTTTTCTTGGGCAAAATAAAATGGGAATTTCCAAGATGAGGCAGGTGCTGGCCAGGCTGCCCATAGGCAAAACATGGCCCATGTCTCTAGAATACCCCTCAGGTGGGAAGGAGGTGTCCTCCAGGCTTACCCTACCATAGGAGTTTCACACTCAGGGTTAGGACATAGGGCTCTCTTCCGTTTAAGAGGCAAAAGCCAAGGTTCAGAGTGCACAGTCCCACCCAGCTTCCTGCTGTGCACTTCAGACAGCCCTTTTTGACAGAGACTGTCTGTACCCAGGGAGCCCCCTCTGGGTATTTCTCCTCAGATAGCAGAGTAAGGGGCTGGCCAGAGAGCCATAGCCATCAGACACCTCAAACTCTTAGTGAAGGGGCCTAATGCTCCAGGACAGTTCTGCTAGTATCCTCCACCTGTGGCAGCTGAAGGTCCTCCAAAGGTCCCCAGAGAGGGCAAGGAAGGGACAGCCTGGTGGTCATCCTCTCTAGATGTCCCTGCCCTGTTGTCCCTCTCCATCATCACCCGCCCCCTGTCCAGCCAGCCTGTATGCGATTAGATAGATGCCTTCAGGGCCGGTACCCACAGAGCAGCTAGAAACCCTTCTCAGGTTTAAAGGGTGAAAATTGCACTGGTAGGTTTTAAAGGTTCCGGGAAAGGCGCTTGCACAGCCTCTGCCAGGAAAGGAGAGAAAAGAGGAGGCGGTGACCGAATGGTACCAAGGCTCCCAGGGAGGCAGGCTTTTCTGAAGCCCGAACAGGTCCGCCCCTGCCCAATTGATCCAAATCAGTCATAAAGCCTTGAGTACCCAGCAGGAGCAGCTCGGGCCCCAGGACAGCCTACTACCAGCACCTGAGGCTAGACCTCACCTGTGCCCAGTTTGGCATCACACTGGGGCATAATCCCTGTAGTCATTAATGCCATGGCTGGATATAGGTCTGGTCTGACCTGGGTGTGGCCATTGCTGAAGCAGATTTTGCTCCATTGTTCCTGTGTGCCCAAAGATCAGACCCAATAGCACAGAGAGCAAAAGTCTTTGTCCACTCCCTGAGGTCATATTAACTAAACTCATGCGGCAGGAAAATGTCCACACACGTCATCCACTGTCTCCAAAGCCCACTCACTAACAAAAGGCGTCATCTGTGAAGGACTGGTTTCTGTCAAGCCCCCCAGTTTCCTTAAAAACAAGTTACTGAGAACCAGGCAGTAGTGGTGCACACCTTTAATCCCAGCACTAGGGAGGCAGAGACAGGTGGATCTTGGTGAGTTCGAGACCAGCCTGGTTTACACAGTGAGTTCCAGGACAGCCAAGACTACACAGAGAAACCCTGTCTCAGGAAGAAAGAATCAGTTACTGCCTTTAGGACTTCCCATGTCTCCTGTCCCCCATGAAAAGGGCACACAGCGCCTGACCCTCCTTGTGTCATTGGACATCCACCTTTCTTGATGTCCCCAAGAACCAGCGAATTGTTTTCTAGTTCCCTATTTGTTGGAGTGTGTTTGTACTCAGGGGTGTGTAGATGTGCCTTCGGGTGGAGTGCATATGGTATGATACCAGAGCTCAGACTCAGGCGTCCGTCCTCAATATTGGCCAGGACTGACAGGGCCTCTCATTAACCTGGGTTCTAGTGGTTAAGTTAGCCTGGCTGGCAAACCAGACCCAGGGATCTGTCTCCATCTCTCCAGCCCCAGGATTGCAAACGCACCACCCCGCACCAACCCCAGATATGTTTATGTTGGTTCCGGGGGACCAAACTCAAATCCTTATACTTTACCAAATGAACCATTTCCCAGACCTATTGATTTGTTGGTTGTCTGCTTTTTTGAGATGGGGTTCTCATTTTAGGGTGTAGGCTTCAGGTTCCAGGGTTCCAGAGAGTCTACTGCCTCTGCCTCCTGAGCTGCTGAGACTATCAGTGTGTGCCCTTGTGTCTAGCTTCATAGCGGCCCAGCGTCTTTGTTTCTTCCTTGCTACTTTGTTTCATCGTCTTTGTTTCTTCCTTGCTATTTTGTTTCATAAAACCTCTAGTGCCTGGGAGGAGAGCCTTCCCTTCACTCCTGCAGGGGGAATAGCTAGAGAGAGGGGGCTGCCATCCCCAAACCAACAGCTCTAAGCGATGTTTGTCCTTTCTGAAGGGGCTGTGGGACAAAGTGGACCCAAACTCATCAGCTTGTGTGAGAACACAGGTTCGCCTGTCTCATGGAGACCTCTACTCATAGCAACCACTGTCATGGGGTCCTAGTTGCCACTATACGTCCACCCCTGTAGGAGGGCTTCCTGATGCCATCATCAGACATCAACATCCTGCCACCATTCCGCAGGTACCTCCAGGGAGTGTTCATCTGCTGGGCCCTGTGGCTGGCCCTGACCTCTTTCTGTCCACTGCTGGCCAGTGTCTGGCCTCGGGCTAGCCACACCCCTCTCCTTAGTGTTTCTGCCTGTCAAGCATTAGGTGGCTAGTTATTCTGGCATGCTGGACCTGAGGGCTTTCTGCTGAAACTGGGCAAGGCTGGGACCCCCAGGACTAGATGGCCACCCTGGTTGGATGAGCATGTACTAGGTGGTCTGGTAGGGAAGGGACAAAACTATCTACAGGCCATGCCTATATGACAGGTACCTTTGCTCAAGGGACAGGCTCTGTGTGCACGCCCATGTGTATTGTTCCTTCAGTGTTGGTCCTTAGTGCCATCCACCTTGTGTTTTGAGAGGGTCTCTCATTGGCCCAGAGTTCATCCATTAGCGTAGACTGGCCATCAAACCCCGGGTTGATGGGGAAACTAACAACCAATTACATCTAGTTAGGGTGTGGCCACCTGGAGCCCAGGTAGAAAAACCGGGAGATGCAGGTGCGTGCTCTCTCTTTGCGGTGCCCACTGGACCTATCGGATTTCGGAACTCTCATTCTTTTTTTTTTTTTTTTAATTATTTATTTATTTATTTATTTATTATGTATACAATATTCTGTGTGTGCCTGAAGGCCAGAAGAGGGCACCAGACCTCATTACAGATGGTTGTGAGCCACCATGTGGTTGCTGGGAATTGAACTCAGGACCTTTGGAAGAGCAGGCAATGCTCTTAACCGCTGAACCATCTCTCCAGCCCCCGGAACTCTCATTCTTATAGTGTAAATTTCCCCTCTTTAACCATTAAAGTGTTCCTGTTACTCTTGAGCTAGCCTGGTTACTTATCATACCAATCTAGTTCGCAACACCGGTAATCCTCCTGTCTCTAACTCCCTAGTGCTGGGATTACAAATGCTCCCCATCTGATCAAGGCTTTTTTTTTCCCACATGAGTTCTGGGGTAGAATTTAGGCTCTTGCAAGGCAAGCACTTTGCCTACTGAAGCATCCTCCCAATTCCTGGGACAGCCTCTTCACCCGTCTGTCTTCTGCCCTATGTCTCCTTCATGAATCCACTCTTCTCCCATGGATCTCTTTGCAAAGGGCTTTCTGAAGGAGAAAAATCAAGGTGTGTCACAGAGGTGTACTGCGTGTTGGGGGTGGGGCTCATTTCTAATTCTAGACTGTTCTGCCCTGTCTTCTGAGAATTAGACCTCCCTCTTTGTTGCCAAGTAGCTCAGGGATATAGACCCACACCGTGGTGGAGGGTGACTGCAGGTGGCTTTAGTCAAGTCAGATCAGACAGGCTGTGCTCAGCCTGGGTCTGGAATCTGCTTCTTCTAGGCTAGGCTGAAGCACAAAACCACCTCCAGGGGCCATGAAAGCCAGGAGGCGCTGAAGCTTGCAGAGATGCATAGGAATAGAAAGGGTTCAGAGAGCAGGATGGAGGCTGTAGTGTATATGTGATTAGTTTTGTGACAGCCTCTGCAATTGAGGCGACCCCTGCAGATCTGTGACATCTGCCATCTAATCTTGTCCCTTGGCACCTGTTAGGATCCAAGCACATCTAAGCTCTAGGTTCCAGTTTGGGGGTTGGAGAAGCCCATGGGTAGGAACCACCTGGACTGTTTTGTGGGCAAGCGTCAACAGATGGATAAGCCCAGATCGCAAGGAGAGCCAAGGAGACTCCGAATGTGTTTCCTGGCCAGCTGCATCCTCTGCTTCCCTCTGAGGGCCTGTGCAAAGCCTTCACCCCAACTTTAGCTGGCAGAACTCCAAGGGAGGGGTTTTCCTGTGCTTGCCTAGGGTTAAGCCATGCATTCAGCATCCTCCTGAGGTCTTCACTGGGGAGTTCCATTCCCAGCTAAGCTGTGGTCATCTTTTCTTTCTGTCCCCAGATATCATCTCCCTTGGGTCTAATGCTCCCACCAGTAGCCAGTCTGTCTCCTCCCAGGTCTGGGGCATTGGGAGGGACAGTGAGGTTGCCTCTGAGAGGAAGGTAAGAGACTGGGAGGATAGGAAACAGCTGGAACTGGCTGAGCAGTTACACGTCTGGACCACTGGTCCTTCCTTGAACCACTCCCAGCTCCCCATCCAACTCTTCCAATTGCACAGGTACAAATATGAGAAGCAGGGCAAGGACCTCACTCCACCCCTTTTTTCTAACAAGAAGTGGGCAGCTCTTATTAGCAAATACCCAACAGCAGTCAAGGCTGCCAGAGACTTTACAGCCATTTTTTTTTATTAGCTCTGCCTCACCAAGTCTCTCCGCCCGGGCAGAGCGGGCATCAGCATCAGAGGGCATGACCCTGAACTGAAAGAGAGAGCAGGTGTTTGAGAGACATGGGGACTGGGGTGGGGGCAGAGCAGCCAATGGAAGAAGCCTGGTGATTTCAAGAGCTGTAAAAACTTCATGACCTCACACTTGGTCTCTTTCCAGCAGGGATGAGGGATGGCAGAGCCCTGGCAGGCTCTGGGCTCATAAGATTGCAGGGGGTGTGTTTAACCTACTTGCAAGAAAGAACTCTTCCCATCCCCTAAGAGGCTCTGTTTCCATGCAAACAATGCTGTCCAAATGAAAAGGCGCTCTCATCTCTTCATTAAAGCTCGGCCTCAGAGGACCCATTGCTACCTGAATCTTCACTCCTAGCCCGCAACGAGGTGCCGTGTGTATAAATGAAGACGTTTGAATTACAAAATGCCTTTTAAATAGAGTGCATTATACAAGTTTGGTCCTGAAGAGTCTCCTCATTCGATTGCTGGGTTTTTGGCAAGGGATGTGAGGCCACAAGCCATTTTCTTCTCTCCATCTGTTCCTT
This sequence comes from Myodes glareolus, assembly GCF_982192425.1. NCBI lineage: Eukaryota > Metazoa > Chordata > Mammalia > Rodentia > Cricetidae > Myodes > Myodes glareolus. The sequence continues at coordinate 14,696,141 of NC_142031.1, forward strand.
CCATCCTCCTTTTTGGGCCTGAGCCAGATCTGAGCTTGCAGCTAGCCTGGGCTTGATCCTTCTGTGGAAGGAAGCCTGGAGGAGGCTGCACTGTGGGAAGGGATGGGTTGCATCCCCGTGCTCAGATCACCATGGCAGCAGGGTACTGGTGGGACAGGCTGGATGGGCTGGGGGAGGTTGGCGGGAAGGAAGAACAGAAAAGAGAGGTCCTGCATGCAAGAGAGGCTCAAGATGGAGGGAGGAAAGAAGCCTGTCCCCGAATGTACCCTACCTGTGCAAAGAAGGGAGCAGAACAGGGCAGAAGAACCCACTTGAGTCTCATAGAGAAACCCGCAGATCCCACCACTCTCCTAAGTTTTGTTTTGTCTGGCTGGTACCCCAGAAACCCGGGCCTTCGGGCATGGTAAGTGCACACTGGGGTTCGCCCACAGCCCAGGAGCCTTTCCACCCATGCCACACATCTGCTGCCACCTGGGCTTGAAGTTTGAGTGGAAAGCTCGCTGAAAACAGCTCCTTAGATGTAGGAGCAGATCGGATGTCCAGAAAAGGTAGGGGTGCTTCTAGAAGGCCCTTGAGTAGCATACAGAGAAAGGCAGAGCTCGGGCCGATGAGCTGGCTCAGCAGGTAAAGGTGCTTGCCTGAGTCCCGTTCCTGGCAGAAGACAAATGCCTGCACAGAGTTGTCCCCTGAGCGCCACACACGCCCATACACAACACATATCATGTACACTCGCTCACTCGTGCAAAATGATACGCTTTAAAATAAAAATTAAACCTGAGAGAATCAGGAAGTTGGCTCAGCAGGTAAAGGTGCCTGCTGCCAGACCTGCAAACCTGAGTCCTCCCACTCCTAGGACCCTCTGTGGTGGAAGGAAACTGACTCCCTCTGGTTGTCTTTTGACCTCTACACACATGTACCCGTGTCATGCAACACATATGCTCATACACACCCATGCAATACAATAGGTAAATAAATGTAACGAAAGTTTTAAATAAAAAATAAAGGCAGAAAGCCACTGATGTGGGGAGGGGGACTTGTCTGATCCCTTTAGAGGAAAGTCAGGCCGTGACTTTTAAAGTGAGCCACACACCAGTCATGCTGTCCTTCCTTGATGGCCCAGGAGAAATGAAAGCAAGTATCCGAGGATGTATTGCAGCTGCGTTCCTAATGGTGAGAACCTAGAGCAATGTAAATGCATGTCAGTGGGCAAAGAGATAGAGATGCCCGACGGTGGGGTGACACTCATAGCCAGAGCCACGCAATAGGATGTGACTCAGCCATGACCAGGAAGGAGCTGGTGTGGACAGAGTCACCCAGATGTGTATAGCAAGATAATAGAGGCTTGGAAGTTGTGTGTTAAAGGCTCTGCCCCCAGTTTGATGCTATGCCCAGTTAAAAAGAATATTTTTTTAGTATATGTACGTGAGGCAGAGGGTAGCAAAGACAGAGACAGAGCAATGAGAGAGGTGGGGAGAGCGTGTGAGTGCATGTGGCTCAGCCCACGTATGCAGGCTGAAGAACAGCTTTCAGGTGTCAGCTCTCTCCTTCCACCACAGCGAAGGACTGTCACTCTTGCCTCTGCTGCTGGGCAGCACACTCCGGACTAGTGGTCCCACAGGCTTCTGGGAGATCCTCCTGTCTCTGCCTCCTGCCTCACCCTGGGAATGCTGGGATTAGAGATGCACTTTGCTGTGCCCAGCTCTTCACATGGGTCCGGGAATCAAAGGCAGCAAGCACTTTTACCCACGGACATCTCCCAGCCCAATGTGGAAGCTTTAAGAGGTGGGGCCTGGTGGGTGGTGTTTGAGTATCTTACAGGGGAGAGTGGGACCTGCTTCCTCCTCCTTTGTCTCCTCTGGGATAGCTGCAGTGTTCTGTCATAGGCCCCTAAGTATCAGAGCCAAACCCTATGAGCTGAAATCTCTGGAACACCAGAGCCAAAATAAACCATGCCTTCATTTATGGTGATTGTCTCAGGTGTTTTGTTGAAGAAGCAGAAAGCCAATAAAAGGCAGCAGGCACTGGAAGACAACTTATAGCAAATCCTGGGCAGTGGCTTTCACAGGGACAGACAGATCTGAGGTCTTCTAAGGCTGGGAAAGTAGCTTGCAAAAAGGCGTGAAGAAGCTTTGGGAGCAATGCGTGGGGGTCATTATGCTGATGGTAGCCCTAGTTTTAATATGCTGGAAGCTGTGAAGTCTGTCAAGTTTAAATACACCAACACCGAAGTTCATCCGTTGCACTTCAGTAAAGCTCAGGACAAAACTTAAAACCAGCAAGCATTGGGGAGGTGGCTCAGTTGGTGAAGCCCTTGCTGTGCGATCGTGAGGACCTGAGTTTGGTCCCCAGCATCCATATAAGAAGCCAGGCCCAGTGGTGCACACTTGCTATCCCGGCGATGAGAGGCCAGAGATGGGAAGATCCCTGGAGCTCACTGGCCACCCAGCCTCCCTTGATTGGAGAGTGCTAGGTCCCAGTGAGAGAGACCCAGACTCAAAACACAGGTTGTCTGACTCCTGAGGAACAGTAGCTAAGGCTGACCTCTGGTCTCTACATACACGCGCACCCATGTGCACCCACATACATGTGAGCACACACAAACACATGCACACATACAAAGAAACAAAAACGCAGCTAGTAAAATAGGGGACTGGAGAGATGGCTCAGTGGTTAAGAGCACACGCTCCTCTTCCAGAGGACCCCAGTTCAAACAGCTGGCTCACAGCCACCTGTAGCTCCTGCTAGGGGCATCGGACACCTTCGGTCTCCTTGGGCACCTGCACCCCTGCGAACAGACACATGCACGTAATTAATAACAAAGAATAATAATGTAGAAAAATTCAAAGCATAGAAAAGCCCGGCAGGACAGTGAGGCTTCTGAAGATGTGCAGAGCAATGCTAACTCACCTAGAGCATCGCAAAAGGCCCAGAGGCCACAAGGTGGGGCTGACCTTTTTTTAAAATGATGACCTTGTTCCTGAGGCAGGTTCGTTACTGTCCAACTCAATTCTTCTGAGGAGGGAGGTGTGCATGCAGACAAGACAGCAAAACAAGTTCCCAGAGTCTCCATTCAAGCATGCTTCTCTGTCTGGCTCCTGGCTATAGACTAAACATTGAAAACAGTGTGAGGCGGTGGCTTAATAATTTGTCTTAAAATTTTAATCAATTAATGGCATAGGAGAAAGCAGGAGGGCAAGCACTTAGAACTTGCCTGGCTCAGTTCTGTGTGCATTTGTGTGCTCCTTCACTGAGTTTTTGTAAAGATTAATCGCTGGGTCTCCTGGTTCCCCAGCAAGGCAGAAGGAGGCCACACACTTGGCCTTCCTTTGCCTGCTAGGGCTCCTAAGTCCACTACCCGTATTCTATGAGAGTCTGAGGCTCTTCTCTGTGGCCAATCAAAGCCAAGATTGGCAAGGTGAGCAGAGAGGCTAAAAGCCTTCCAGGACTTGACAAGGTGCATGTGAGATACCCTGGATTCCCTGAAAGCTTAGAGCAGAGAATTTAGGGAAACAAAAAGCCATCCTTCTCTTTCCAGCAGGGAGGAAGCATATGGCTCTTGTTACCTGGGAGGTGGCAGGCTCAGAATAGAAACACACAAGGGCAGCGGAGGCCAAATCACTCAGGAGGAGCTCAGGGAAGTGCAAGGGCAGAGTGTGGAGGGGGCAGGGAGTGCATGTGACCCCCCCCATCTGCCACCTCTGGCTTCGGTTCACACCAGGGCATCTACCTGCTCACCTTGTGACTAGCTAGCATCATGCCACATCATGCCTGCGTGCCTCAGTTTCCTCGTCTCAGCAGTGGGAGATCATAGCCCTGCTGTAGGAGTTGATGAGTTGGGGAAATGCTCCTTGAGAACACTCCCCTGTGAATCTGTACAGACCAGCACTTCTGGGGCTAAAAGCCCACCCACTGTTGTCACGCCCAATCATCAGATGGGAAGGCCAAACAGCCTTTGCCAACACCACAAGCTGGCCAGGTTGACCAGAGACTCTGGCTTTTAACAGCCGTGGCATGTCTCCCAAACACTTAGGAGCACTTAGCTAGAAGGCAAGAAGCTTTTGGAAAGGCCCCCTGGGCTGGGAAGGGAGGTGGATGGAGGTGGCTACAGACACAGAAGGGAGGGAGCTGGGTCTGTCCACACAAAGGATGAGCAGTCAGGGCAGCCTTCCTGGCAGAGGCGGCTCAGGAACTCCACCTGCCTCTAGGATCTATGTCACTGGATACTCATGAGGCACCAGCCCTAGGTAGTGCCCTGAGCCTGACAGAAGTCGCATGCTCTCCTGGGAGGTCCCAATCGGGGCTGAGACTGAGCTGGGAGTCGCTATTGATTCAACAGGCTCTGATAAGAGGGAGACTCTCGGAGTACGGATAAAGTAGCTGGTGAATATCTCCACACCACCACAAGCTCAGCCTTGAGAGGCACACAGTAGGTCTAAATGCTAGGGCACATAGTTGGTCTAGACACCATAAGCATAGATCAGGGCAGACAGTAGGTCTAGAGTCCAAGCCACATGGTAGGCCTGGATCCTGAGGTGCACAGCTTATCCAAATATCAGAGTACATGATAGACTGAGATACCTGGACGTATGGTGGGTCTAGATGTGGTTCACTCAGTAGGTCTAGATGTGGGTCACACAGTAGGTCTAAGTCTGTGTGCAGATGTGGCCCTCGGTGCCTGTCCCCGCCCCATTCCACGCTGCAGTGTCCAGCCTTCATCCTCCCCAGGATGAGGCTCAGAACAGCAAGCAAAGGCAACACTTGTGCTCCCCGTTCCCAGCTTTTCACAAACACAATTACTCGCCCTTCAGAGACGCCGTCAGTGTTAGTAAACTCCAGCCGCTAAACTGCATTGCCCCTATCTGCACACAAACGCCGTGGTTATTAATAGTTTATCGATCTGATCTCGGGCCATCACCGATGAGAGCGGCCTCCTCCCCACCCCCTCGGCCCCCTGCTGCCTGCGGAAGACCTTCTACCCAGCCTTCCGGATCAATGTGGCTCAGGGCTGGGGGCGGGGTGGGCTCTGGGCCACTTAATCCACTTTCCGAGGACAACGGTGGAAGCAAGATCTCAGGGTTTGATGAAGGAGACAGGCGGTGAGGTGTGGATCAAAGCTGTGACCTGGCAGCTTCGGATCGGAGATGAGAGCCGGGCCGAGCCTGGGGATGAGGCTGCGTCTGGATTCAGATGGTAGCTGAGATAGGAGAAAGGTGTCCGGGGACTCTCTTATCTTGGCTACTTTCCCATGATTTAAGATTATCCGAAGTAAAAATGTTATCTTATAAAGCAGGAACAAGGTGTACGCGGGAAGAAAGGACCAAGAACAGAGGGACTGTGACTGGAGGGAGGGGAGGGAGGGGTTGTGGTAGCTGAGGAGGCTCTGTGGGAAGTTCTTGGCCATTTTCTTCCAAAGGCTGAAAGCGGGTTTTCAGAGCGGTTTAGAGGGGAGTACTTGGTCTGGATTCTGCAGGGAAGGGGCATTAAAAGGTACAGAGAAGCCCCACTTAAATCCTGAGCCTGGCTGCAGGAGGGAACGGGGGCAGGGACAGAGTGGAGAAGGGGAAACAATGCAGCTCAGGACTCGAGAAGAGGTGGACGCCCAGAACCTATCCATTCACTGCCTGGGAGCGTGGGACATGAGAACCGTCACGCTTGTGCCGAGCGAATGCTCTTGGTTAACGGTCCAGCCAGGCCAGGCAGAAACCCTGGAGCCCAGGGAGGAGCACCGAGTGGAGCTGTGGGAACAGGCCCAGATGGGAAGCTGTCTTTTCTTTAAAAGCACCGTGCCACCACGTGTCCGCTGAGCTGTCTCCCACACCACCTGCGAGGTGTCAACCACACATCACCCAAACACATGGCTTGTGTTACCGTTACTTGAGCATGTCATCAGCGGAGTGACTCCCAAACACGTCCCCAGTGCTGGGGTCACATCAACACATCTGCATAGCCGCCCACGGGTTGGTCACCTGCACGCCTCCGCCGTGCCCCTACTATCTGGTGACGTCACCCGGGAGCCCATCCCCTGAGCCCGTTTCTTTACACACCCCCTGCACCTGTCTCCCTCGAAAGTCACTTAAGCAGGTCGACTGCATAATAGACACCTGTGAGGATAGCCGAAACATGTCACTTAGGGTGGTTGTCACTCAGCTCCCAGGCGCAGCCAGCACGTCGCTGTTCTCAATCTAGCTGCATTACAAAGGGAATCATTCCCAGGGGAGACAGGTTCCCTGCTGTTCCCACCGTCAAGGCAGGCACTTCCTTCTGAGAGAAGGAGTGGAAGGGGCGGGGGCAGCATCACTCCTAACCCCCCCCCCACGGAAAGGGCGCTTCCCACACTTCAGTCCCTCCTGACAGTGAGGAGACCAGATGGCAACCTCTGTGGAGTCTATGGAAATAAGGGTGTTGTTTATGCTAATGAGTGCTGGGCGCTGTGCGAGGGAGGGGCTGCTAGAGGAGCTGGCTCAGCTCAAAGTGACAACAGCCTAGGAAGAGGCTGGGAGCCTGGGGGGGGAGTGGTTTGTGGGGGGGCATAGAAGTGACTCATAAGCAAAAGAAGCTGAGACAGGCTGGAACCTGAGGTTAAGCTGCTCTTACAAGATGAAAGAGAAGCTCGGAGCAGGCAGGGGGGGGGGGGGGAGGAAGGATTGCTCGGAAGGAGCTTCCCAGTTCAGGAGTCGCCCGCCCGGGAAGAACCTTGAGCTGATAAAGGCCTCTCCACTCCCCTCCCACCATAGGCCTCTGCAGGAGGGCTAGGCTGCTTAGGTGGCAGAGGACTATGAACAAATACGGGTGTCTCCCCTGGCTTTCTCCCTGCTCTGGAAATGCAGAGTGCTCAGAAAGAGGCCAGTATAGGTTGGGATGTGATGAGATCTGAATTTGCCCAGTGTAGTACCAGGCTGAGGCTTCTGCTGACCAAAGTTCCTGGATACTCCTTGGCAGGAATTCTCTCCTCTGGGGGCATCACAGGGTGAGGGTCACCCATGGCCTCTGGACAGGTGGGTGCAGTGCTAGCAAGTATTTCTCGAAGTCTGTCTTCACTCAGTCCCGGGATGTGTCATCTCCATTTTTTTATAAGAAAGAGGGTACTCAAAGGTATGGCTTTCCCAAAGTTCCATGGATTCCACACAGGGGGAAGCAACATTTGAACTCGGTTCTTTGCAGCCTAGATAGCAGAAAGGGGTGCCCTGATTATGACCATACCCCAGGAAAAAGAATGGCATACCAATCTATTCTAGAATGACCTGACCCTGTAGACCCTGTAGAAAGATCTAGAACAGGAGTCATCAGACTCCAGTCTGTTTAGACACAGCTTGTGAACTGAGAATGTTTTAACAATTTTTAAACGGTTGGAGGAGAAAAAAAAGTGTGAGTATATTCTATGACATGAACATTCTGAGTGGCAGAAAGCTTGATAATCACAAATAAAGTTTTGTTGGAACCCTGCACATTGATTGGTTGACAGATTCTCTTCAATTGTCTGTGTGTTGTGAGGAAACAGTGAAAAATTACAAGAGATCAGATTTGAGACTTTTTTTAGATTTGTTTTTTAATTGTATGTGTATGAGTGTTTTGCCTGCATATATGTATGTACCCCATGTGTGTGCAGTACCTGTAGTGGCCATAAGAGGGAGTCAGATCCCCTGAAACTGAAGTTACAGTTAGTTATGAGCTGTCATATGGGTGCTGGGAATAGAACCTGGGTCCTCTGCAAGAACAACAAATGTTCCTAACCATTGATTCATCCCTCCCAACATCCAAGGGTGTGTATGTGTGTGTGTGCACACACGTGTGCGTGTTTGTGCATTTGTGTGTGTGTGCATGCATGTGTGTATTTGTGTGTGTGTGTTAATCTGCCTATGTGTTTCTGTGTCTTGGGGGTGGGTGTGCACATGAGGGGTCAGAGATGTCAAATTAGATTCCCCTGGAGCTGGAGTTATAAATTGTTATGAATTATCCAATGTGGACCAAACTCAGGTCCTCTGTAAAAGGTCCAGGCTATCTCCCCAGCCCCAAGACCAACTTCAATGGGGAACAAAGCCTGAGATATTTGCTCTTGAGTCTTTCCAATGCAAAGGCAAGAAGGAAGTTTAGGGGGGACTCCCACACAATAGGTCTGGGGACCTTGGAGGCAGAGCCAATAACCCTCAGTCCTCTTACCCTCTGCTAAGCACACATATTGAAGCATGAGTGTGAGCACTGGTCAGTTTTCCTCTGTCCCTGTCCGGGGGGTGGGGCGTGGGGTTCCTTGGAGACAGAAACATAATTGTGCTTCTTTTGGTGTCCTTGGAACTGGGCATATGGTGTCCATGGCAGTATGGCAGTATGAAGGCAGGACTCCAAGGTCTCATGGTGACATCTTACACCTTAGCTGTATAAGGTGGGGTAGTCATGACTGTCCTGTGCCATAGTGTTCCTCTTTATGGAATGTAGTGATCAACCCCTGTATTGTGGCTGTGATAGGTTACATGGGAACGGTTGTTTGGTCCTCAGCTGGTGGAACAGTTTGGGAAGGATTAAGAGGTGTGGCCTTGGAGGAGGTGTGTCACTACAATGGGCTCTGAGGTTTCAAAAGTCTATGCCAGGCCCAGACTCTCTCCATGCCCCCTCCCTTCAGATCAGCTACTACTTCAGCACCGTGATGATCATGGACTCACCCTCTGAAACAATACGCCAGCCCCTAAGTAAATGCTTCCTTCTAGAAGTTACCTTGGTCATGGGATCTCTTTACAGTAATAGAACAGTAAGACAATGGTAGTTGTGAGGAACGAGTGGGGTCAGGCCTCATGCTGGTAGTCACCCTCGAAACCTGCGTCACCCACAGGGCATCCTAAGAGTGTCACATGACCAGCCCAGCAGCTGCTCTTGGGCACAGATTTAGCTCAGGGCAAACATAGCACTCACTGTCCCCCTTAGCAGCACCGGACACAGAGCCTGTATACAGTAGGTGCTGCATAAATGCCGCCCATCCTCCCAGCCCAGACCACAGGTGTGCAAAGTCTTCACCGAGTGGATGAGTGGAGCCTGAAACAAGTGTGCATGGGGGTTGGCCTCCTGGCACACTGTCTGCTCATCCTTGTGATACAAGCCTAACCTTTTCACCTGCTCCCCCGCAGGCTGCCTGAGGTCCGGATCTCAGACAACGGTCCCTATGAATGCCACGTGGGTATCTACGACAGAGCCACCAGGGAGAAGGTGGTCCTCGCCTCAGGCAACATCTTCCTCAATGTCATGGGTGAGTCAGTGACTCGGGAAGGAGGGACGTGGGCGTGTGCATGCACACACTTGCAGGCTCACAGGAACTGTCCCGGGACCCTTTGTCAAATCCCTGTGGTTTGTGTACGGGACCCTCTCCCATCTACTGCTGGGAGGAGGAAAAGGTCAGACTGTGACAAGGCTGTGACTGTGGAACCTGGTCCCAACAGCCTCTTGCTAAGGACCCATTCTCTTCCCAGCCTGTGCCTGTGCCTTGTCCCTGATCCTCATGTATTCGGCGTGTGACAGGCTGCCTATGGATTAGACTAAATGAGTCACCGAGGAAAGAATGACTGCTGTCCTGAGACAGCAGGCTACCACAGCCACTGAGCCACATTTATAGAAGGTTGGCAGGGGATGTCGTCCCTTGAGCCATACAGCTGTAGGCCCTGTGGCATAGCATGGCTAGCGGAGGGAGGCCCTGAGTCTGTGGCCACTGCAGCTGCTTTCCCCAGCGGAGGCCAAGGCTGTATCAGCAGAAGCCCTGAGAAGCACGTTCCCTGAGCATCTTCTACAGGTGATGACTGCCCAGGAGCCTCAAAGGAAGGAGCCCAGCACCTCAGCTGTAATACGAACCCTCCCCCGTGCTCCTCCCAGGGCTTTTCTTGTTGACGTATTTGGTCGGTACGATAAATAACCAGACCAGCTCAAGAACAACAGTTACATTTTTAATAATTACAAAAGGAGCGGGGGGACTCACGCTACCAGAATGGGAGGTCTGAGAGCGGGTGCGCCTACCTACCCTACCTCGGACTCCAGGTGGCCACACCCTAACCAGATGTGATTGGTTGAGCTTCCCCATCATTTTCTAGGGGTGTAGAAAGGCCAGAAAGTCAGAAAACATTCTGGGTTGAGTATGGGGCTCCAGGGCTCTCACCCTGGCTCTGTGCCTTAATTTGTGCAGCCGTGACAGGGGACAGAGTACTAGTATCTGTGTCTAGTTGATGTGACATTGGCTGGATCAACCCTCACCCAGCCTCAGTTTCCCCATTGGAAATGCAAGACCTTGCTGTGAGTGGTCTCCAGAAGTCCCACCAGCATGATGCTCTTGCCAGAGGAACCGCCATTCTGTGGCCACTCCCCTGTGGGAATGCTGGGGCTTGGCCTTGACCCAGTCTCTGTGTCTCTGTTTTTCTTATCAAATAATATTTGTCAGGGCAACAAAGCCTGTTATACTCTGGCAATCAATGAGAACACAAAGGCCCTGCGGAAAGTCCTCGATCTAGGGAAATTGAAAACCTCCAAAGGCCAGACCTCCGGAGCAACATTGATCCCACCACCGTGGCTTGGGGAGAGGTGGCATTGCTGGGCAGACCGGCCGGCTCCTCTGACAGAGCATGCTCAGAGCTCAGCCCTGCGCTGACCACCCCAGGGAAGAAACACAGCTCAGCCTGCATCATCAAGGGGCTCCCAGTTCAATGAGAGAGACAGGTCCCACTATTTACTCATCAAATGTTTATGGAGCATCCAGGGCACCTGCTCCGGGCCCAGACACAGGGACAAACTTTGAACAAAACCTACGTCCCGGTCCTTGGTGTGTTTGCAGTGCAGGGTGTGAGCCAGGCCTCAGACACAGGCGCAGATGAAGCAATACAATGGCAGGTGTCTGACAGATGCTGGCAGGAAGTAGAGGAGGGCAATGGGCAAAGAGGACACGGGAAGGAGGACGTGTTAATTAGGATGGGGGGCCCCAGAGGAGGCCAAGTCCCTCTGCGACCACTGGGCACTTAGCCAGGTGCTCACACATACCCACGGACCATGTCTTTCCATCCTTACAACTAACCAGGCAGGAAAGACTATCATGAACCCCATTTTGTTTGTTTATTTTTGTTTTCAAGACGGGATTTTATGTAGCCCGGGCTGACCTCTAGTTTTCTGTCTAGCCAAGGGCGACCTTGAACTCCTAAGCTTCCCGCTTCTGCCTCCCCAGTGCTGAGACTGAACCCAGGGTTTCATGATTGCAAAGCGCATGCTCCACCCACTGAGCAACACAGCTGGACTTTTGAGGAATATTTTGTAGATGCCTCTTTCGTAGACTACAGTGTTTATGAGTCATCCGAGGAGTGAAAGTTCTGGAAGCCTGGAGTGCTTCTGGTAGTAGCAGGGACAGTGGGAGTGTTTTGCCTTTCTGACTTCCCAGGGCCTCCTATCTAGAGTCCACCTGTCTCTGCACTTCACCGGGGAGGAGGAGCCAGGAGCTGCGGTAGCCTTGAGAAGGGCAGCAGCCACCCGCTGTTTATGCCACCTGCAGAAGTCTTCCCTTCAGTGGCATTGCATGCCACCCACCCATGAGGTCACTATGACAGTATACCTTCCTTTCTGTGGGGTCTGCACCCAGTGCCTCAGCAACTGTCAATCAAAATTGGAGCGGGGGGGGGGGGTATGATGATAGGTGTGTTGGGTGTCCTTGCCCATGTGTGCACACAGAGCCCAGAGGAAGGCATCAGGTGCTTCTATAACTATTGGCCCAGTTGCAGGCTCCTTCCATGGACTGGAAGTTTGAGTTTGTGGCTAGACTGGCAGACAGCAAGCCCCAACAGTCCTCCTTTCTCTGCCTCTGTGTTGGGCACACTCAGAGCATATCCAGCTTAAACAGGGGTACTGGGATTCGAACTCCAGTCTTCACGTGTCCACAGCAGGTTTTTTTAACTACTGCCTTTGTGCTCTCCTTGATCGCCAGAGTATTACAGGCTTTGTTGTCCTGACGACTGTTATTTGATAAGAAAAACAGAGACACTGAGGCTAGGTCAAGGCCAAGCCCCAGCATTCCCACAGGGTAGTGACCACAGAATGAGCACTCCTACCCAGCTCAAAGAGATTTTACTTTTATTTTTCCATGTTTGTGTGTGTACATGTTTGCTTGTGTGATGAGTGCATGTACGTGGGTGCATTTGCATGTGATGCTGAGAGTCATCCTCAATTGCCCTTCTTTGCTATTCACGGAGGCAGGGTCTCTCAATCAAACACAGAGCTTGCTGCTATTACCAGTCTGTCTATCCAGCTTGTTCTGGAGAATTCCAGGTGGGCCACCACACCTACCCAGCATTTGCACGGATTTGGGGAATTTGAACTCCATTTCTCATGCTTGCAACACAAGGTCTTTAACCTGTTAGCCACCTCCCCAGCCCTGAGAGGCTTTTTTGTTTGTTTGTTTGTTGCTTTTTTGTTTATTTTTAATTATGCTTCCCCCAACTCCACAACTTTCTTCAAATATGTCTGTGCCAAGGTCAGTTTCCAAAATTACAGGCCCTCACAATATATCTTATCTTTGACCATGCCTGGCTCCTTTCTTGGTGTCTCGGAGACCCTCCAAGCGAGTAGAGACCGTTCAATGCCCAGGTCCCCTTTGTATCATGAGGGTGTGACAGCTAATAGTGAGGCAGGATGGGACCCCAGATCTAGGAGTGCAGAGAGCCTCCCAGGATAGTGAGGAGAGGAGCCGAGACTGTGGACAGGGCCCAGGCCACCTCCATCAAAGTCACCGCACGCTGTCGGTCGGCCACAGCATCTCACAGAGGCCTCTGGGTGGAGATAAACCTGAAAGAGCGGCTGTAATTTCACGCCTATCATATCCTGCTATGTGGTAGGAAAAGACATTTGGGAGGCCCGTGAGCGACACTCAGGGTGTGTGCTGCACACGGCCATTAAAATGTTTTTATCCAAGCTGCCGAGAAATCGTGAGCCAATTTGAGAGCTGCGTACTGGGCTCTGGGAATAAGTTGCTTGCACACAGTCACGGGAGGATGGTAAAGCTGCTTCCTGGAGGTGCAGGTCATGGGGGTGAGCGTGTTAAGGGGCTTGCGTTACAAGCAATTAAACATAATGAGGCCTGGGCTCTTCACCCCTGTCGAGGCTGAAGTCTTCCTCCTGGGTGGCCGGGGTGCCCCCTCAGGTCATAGCATCTTTCCTCTGCTGGTCCCAGCTCAGTGCACACGCCAAAGCTTGTCACATGACCCTCCAAGGGCTCTTATTGACATGGTTGTCCTTGTTTTACAGGGCAGGGAGCAAAGGCCCTGAGAGTTAAGAGACCTGCCCTATGAGTGACAGAGCCTGGGGCTAGGAGGTCCTATCTGGCTTGCATTGTTCACACCCAGCAGCTTTAACTCCATTCATACTCCCAAGGGAACACCCCTTACCTTTGTCATAGGTTGTTTGTAACCCAAATACCCACCATCCTAGGGTGTAGGACAGAGGCCTCACTCACAGAGGCCAGGCTGGAGCATCTGGCACTGGACTCAGGTGGGGTTGTGGTACCCAGGTGAGGATGTAGGAGTGTAGGTGGAGTTTTCTTTCCCAGCTGCCAGTCCCAAGTAACCACAGATAGGCTTAATTACAAATGCTTGGTAGATAGCTCAGGCTTATTACTAACTAGCTCTTACAATTTAAATTAACCCATTTCTGTTAATCTATGTATTGCCACATGGCTCAGGGTTTTACCTGTCCTTGTGCATCTCTTGCTCCCTCTGGGTCTCCTGCGACTTCACTGCCTCCACCCTTCTTCCTCCTAGCACTCTGATTGGCTGTCCCACCCACACTTCCTGCCTGGCTACTGGCCAGTCAGTTTTTTATTAACCAATGAGAGTAAAACATAGTCACAGTGTACAGAAGGATTATTCTGCAGCATAGCAGTTTAGAGGTGGGAGAGCAAACATCCACACTGCCTCCATTCCTCTTCCCTCACACCTCCCCTCTGCTGCCCAGAACAACCCTTTCCACTCAACCATTCCTAGCAGTGCACTGGACTTGAAGTCCTGGGGACAAACTCCAGTTAAGTTAGTGTCTTCTTCTGATATATCATTCAACTTCCTTTCCAGTTAAAAAATAGTATTTAATAGTTAATAATGCATAATGTCTTATTTTGAAGACAGGGTCTCATGTCGTCCAGGCTATCCTCAAACTCAGTGTGTATCCAGCAATGACCTTTACCTTCTCTTTTAAGAAAATGTATACATTTTTATTTTATGTGTGTGTTTTGTCTGTGAAGCATGTGCATGCATTATCTTCAGAAGCCAGAAGAGGGCGCCAGGTCCCCTAGAACTGGAGTTGCAGATGGTTGCTCACTATCATGTGGGTGCTGAGAATTGGACATAGGTCCTCTGCAAGAGCAACCAGTGCTCTTAACCACTGAGTCATCTCTCCAGCCTCTTGAATTTCTAATCATCCTGCTTCCATCTCCAAAGGGCTGGGGTTATAGGCATGCACCATGCCAGGTTGTATGAGGTACTGGGAATAGAACTCAGGGCTTCTCTGCAAATGCTTCACCAGCTGAGCCCAGAAGGTCTTTTTTGTCCAAAGAGATCAGAATATGACTCCCTTGTCTGCCTTGGGTCACTTCTCGTCTAATCTTCATCTGGCAAGTGTTTAGTGAGCAGTTAGCAAGCATGTCCAACCCTCAGCCCACAGGCAGGGTGTGTGGCTCTGGATAGTTATGGATGTGGCCCACCAAGACCTGGAACTTCCTTGAAGCCTGTGAGATACATTTTGCAGTTTGTAGATGACAGCGTCATATGGCAAGGTCAAAAAGTCAGACACGTTTGTGACGCTTTCTAGGTACCATCCTGTGCACTGGAAGAAAACGGACAAAAGTGCCACGGACTTCAGGTGCAGCCCAGAATGTGGGTTCTGAGCCTGTGCCACACTGTCACACAGCGTGTGCAAATGTGGCATAGCGGTCAGGGACCAGCACAGAGATGTGGGTTGTTTTGAACAGGGCCCCTTGGAGAAGATGGCATTTGGAGAAGGTACAATGGCCACTCGAGAGTCCCTTTCTCAGCAGCCTCCAGCCCCAACCCTGTTCTAGGCTAGGAGTCCAGTGTAGAGCAAGGCAGAATCCTCACCCTGTGACCTGCCTTTCAACAGGGACGACACAGCCTGAGATCCACACATGAACCTTCAAAAGTGTGCTCATTGGAGTTTGTGACCATGAGCTGGTAGACTATGGTCCCAGTGACTGGTCGCTGGTGACTGTCACGGCCTTCATGGCTTTGCTCCGTGACCCAGTCCTCCTTCATGCGAATCGGTCTCTGTGCCACGTGGTATTTCTTTCCACAAGGTTGTGCCACCTTGTCTACTTTTTTTTTCTTTCTGATTTTATCTTATTAGAGTTTATTTTAAGACTGGGTCTCACGTAGCTCAGGCTGGCTTGGAACCAAGGATGGCCTTGAACTTCTGATACTCCTGTGTCTGCCCCCAGATGGTGGGTGTTTATAGGCGTGTACCACCACATACATGTTGGGGATCTAACCCAAGGCTTTGCATGCACTGGGAAAGCACTCTACTTATGGAACCACATCCCCAGTCCCTACACTTTCTCCTTCAGAGGCCACCAGTCATTAGATTAAGACCCGCCCTGGTCCAGGACACTCTCATCTCAACCTAATTACACCAAGAAGGTCACACTCTCAGGGATTAAGGCTTAAGACTTCACCATATGTTTGGGGAAACAGCTTTAAGCCATGACTGTAATGGAGCACAGAGGGAGGAGGCTGCAGCTGGGAAGCCACCGCTCTGGGTTCCCAGTGACATGGCCACCCGCCATTGTGCAAGCCCTAACATAACAAGCTCGGCTCTTCGTGTGTTCTCCTGAGGACACTCAAGCATTGAAAAAGGCAATCCTGCCACTTTCCCTCTGACAGAGAGAAACAGAAAGGTGGTGTTGCTTGCCTGCGTTCCCCAGCCAGTAATGGGGGGAGGGGGTGGGAAGCAAAGACTTATCCTATGCCATAACTAACCACCGGTCTTAGTCGGCGTTCTATTGCAGTGAAGAGACACCATGACCACAGCAACTCTTACAAAGGGAAGCGTTTAACTGGGGCTGGCTATAGTTCAGAGGTTTAGTCCATTGTCATCCTGGCAGGGGAACATGACCCTGTGCAGGCAGACATGGTGCTGGAGAAGTAGTTGAGAGTTCTATATCTGGATCCACAGGCAGCAGGAAGAGAGAGCCGCTGGGCCTGGCTTGGGCTTTTGAACCCTCAAAACCCACACCCAGGGACACACTTCCTCCAACAAGGCTATACCTCCTAATCTTTTTAAATAGTGTACTCTCTGGTGACCAAGTGTTCAAATCTATGAGCCTATGGAGGGCATTCCTATGCAAACCACCACACCATCCACAGCTTACGGAGCAGCGGGAACTCAGACAAAAAGGCCTTGGTAGGTTGTCAAGAGAACTCCTCTTGGGGAACTGGAGTGAATAGAATGTTCACCTAACAAGGACGAAGCACTGGGTTCCATCACCAGCACCACACAAACTGGATATGGGAGTTCTCTTATATTCCCAGCACTCAGGAGTCCGAGGAGTTCAAGGCCACCCTCACCTATAGCTATATAGTTAAAGTCTATGTTATATAGACTACAACTATAATGTAGCGGGATGGAAGCCAGCCTGGGCTACATGAGGTACTGGCAAGAGCAAGCATGAGCAATCCTCCTCTCAGGGATCCCCCCATTTCCAATAAAGATGGCAGATGGAGTGACCCTTTGGACCCCCAGGCCAAAGTGAAACGCTTTCCATACCTGGAGTACCCACGAGCAGTGCCAGTGTGTGGCACCTGGCATGTTTGTCTTCCAGAGTGTTCTGCACAGCTCTCATTGTGGCTGGTACTCACACCCACCCTCCTTACCATTTCATGCAATGGTTCTATTGAGTGGTGATCCACACAGCCAATCATGTAGGGGGTCCCATTTACATCCAGGGCCCCGCAGCCACCACCATAGTCAGTTCTGGAATGTTCCCATCATTCTCCAAAGAAATCTTGTGGTCATGGTCGCACATCCGACTTCCCCCCAGCGTTCCTTACTCTGGGTATTTCAAACAGCCAGAATCATATAAAATATATGGAGCTTTTGTGACTGGCTTCTTTCATGAGTGTTCTCACAGTTCATTCATGGCTTGCCATGCAGCAACGCTTCATTGTATATTAGCATTAAGCAGTAGCCCACTGTATGGATTCCCTTATTCATGGATCTTTTGTCTGGAAAGGCATTGGGCTGTTCCCACCTTGTGGCGCTCTTGAATTGTGCTGCTGTGACTACCTGTGAATGAGTTCTTGAATGACCGTAGTTTCTGCCTTCTCCTCTGGAAGCGTATTGCTGAAGCAAATGGTGAATGGACTCAAAGCCTTTTAAGGGAATTGTGGAAAGTTTTCATGGATGCTATACAGTTTGGGGAGGGGGGTTGAGGGTGGAGGGTTGTTTCTTTTTCTGCCATTGTTTTGTTTTTTTGTTATTATTTCATTAGTGTTTTTGAGACAAGGTCTCACTCTGTAACCCAGGTTACCTTAACTCGCTGCAATCCTCCTGCCTCAGCCTCCCAAGCACTGGGCTTTTGTGCGACTCCAACACGCCCGTTTTATGCTTCCCAGCAGTGTATGAAGTACCCAGCGCCTCCAAGTTCTTGCCAGTACTCGTTACTAAAAGCCAGAGGTCTTTTTAGTCCTGGCAGGCCCCTGGGTGGGGGGAGGTGGCACCTCTTTGCAGGTTTGAACTGTGCCTCAGGCAGGAGGCTCTAGGCCATGGAATCAGTACCTCCCCTGGGACCCTCCAGTTCACACCTTTTGCTCCTGTGTTGTGGTCCTTTATCTCCTTAGGTGCAAGTCCCTTCTCAGCTATCTGATCTGTACATCCCTCTCCCTTTCCTGGGTTTCACTTTCAGTGGGTGACCTCTGCAGAACAAAAGCCTTTGATTCCAGCATTCTATTTGATCTGCTTTTCTTTTACTGCCCTGGTGTTCGTGCCTCAGTTAGTGAGCCATTCACTGATGCCAGGCACAATTTACCACATAGTTTTCTTCTAAGAGTTTTTATGACTTTAGCTCTTTCATTGAGCAGACAGCGCATACTGAGTTATTTTATTGGTGGTGAGAGGGAGGGGGTCCAGATTACCCAGGAAATTCCTGCGGCACCTATCCACCCCATTGAATCCAGCTGCCAAGCCCGCTCTAGGGTAGGAAGGCCTCTTAGTTTCGATTCTTACTCAGGTGGTAACTGTACTTCACCCCACTGGTGGGGGCTGTACCTCACCATCTGACGTAGGAAGGGGAAGGGTGTGTCAGAATCAAGTCTCAGAAATGTCCAGGGCTTGGGCAAAATATAGGAGGTTTATGAAATACTGTCTCTTAGTGGGACAAGCCACATTTCTCTCTCTCTCTCTCTCTCTCTCTCTCTCTCTCTCTCACACACACACACACACACACACACACACACACACACATGTTTCTCACATGCCTGGATTTTTTTTTAAGTTTGCTTACTTAATTAATTTCTGCATGCCTCTGTGTGAGCTTATGCATACCACCTGCAAGCAGGTATCCACAGGGTCCAAAGAACACCTGATCTCCTTAGAGCTGCAGTTGTAGGCAATTGTGAGCTACCTGATAGGGTCATTGGGGATTTAATTAAATGCAGATAGGTCCTTTGCAAGAGCAGTAAGCTCTTAAGTGTTGAGCCATCTCTCCAGTCCCACACCTGACTTTTTATGTGGACATTGGAATCTGGATTCAAGCATTCTTGCCCGCAGAGCCATTCCCCCCTCCACCCCATCCAGCCCTTAGCTCCTGGAACTCTGCATTCTGTCTCACAGTTCTGTGTTGGCCCTGATGCACACGTGTGATTGGCTTGGCAGTCATGTGAGTTTGGCGTTGGGTTCACAGGATGCTCCCCAATAGCCAGTTCCTCCAGCTTCCCCATAGAGAGAAGCTTGCCCTGGGTAGATGGAGGCTTCCAGAAGAAAGAAACCAGGAGTTCCTAAGGATCGATGGAGACCAACCTGCCTCCCTGAGGTCTGGCCAGAGCACAGGCTTTTTGTCGAATCAGCCCAGAGGAGAAAGGCAAATTCCCCAAACGGGTTATTTAGAGGTGTCTAGAGCACAGTGCTGTCTGCAGAATTCCCTCTTGTCTGGTTTATTACTCTGCTGCTGTGGCAAAACACCATGACCAAGGCAACTTACAGAGGAAAGGGTTAATTGGCCTTACAGTTTCAGAGAGTCGTCCATGACAATCATGGTGGGGACTATGGCAGGAGACAGGCAGGTGTGGAATTGAGGCAATCGCTGGAAGCTCATCTCCTGAGATACAACCTTGGGGCAGAGAGAAAAAGACACTGGGAATGGCACTGAGTCTTTTGAAACCTCACAGGCTGCCTCCGGTGACACACCTCCTCTAACAGCCCCTCCTAATCCTTCCCAAACAGTTCCACCAACTGGGGACCTAGCATTCAAATGTATGCATCTCATGGAGCAGGAGAGGGGGTTAGGGGCCCACCAGTGGGTGGGCACCACTCCGAGGTTCCTGGCAGGGGCTGCTGAGAGGCAGGGCTCACAGCAGCAGGACCACGCATCCCAGGATGCCTGCTGGGAGGAAAATGATGGACTCCAGCCCCTGTCTGGGAGCCTAAGGGGATGAGCCACCCACTGGGCACACACTAATTACAGTAAACCAGCCCTAAGCAATCTCTAAAGTACAGACCCAAGGAGCCAAGGTTGGGTGCTCTACAGAGGAGGAAGATGTGGCAGTTTGGAATCCAGGCCAGAAATGCAGAGAACTGGGGAGAACTCAGAACCAAGAGGCACTGGGAAGTCAGGCTGTGAACCCCAACTCCTACCTCCTGCCTCAGAAACCCCTGGAGTCTTGGGTCAACCAGAAATCCTGGTGAGGCCAGATCTGTGACTTCTCTCCCCTTTCATTGTCCCCCTTCCTACTACTCTGTGTTAACAGAGGGGGTTGACACCTACAATGAGAGACACGGAGGGCTTGGTGTTTGGGTATACATTTTCTGATGCAGTTTGTGTTTATCAGCCACCAGGCATGCACCGGCTGGATCTTGGGTAACAGCTCTCTAAGCGAAGTCTGTCATTTGTTTTCCTAGTTTACAAATGGGAAAACCAAGCTGAGGGAGATGTGCCCGGGGGGATGCAGGTCTGGGTAGGGTAGAACAGCTAGGACAGCGTTTCTCAATCTGTGGGTCTCGACCCCTCGGGGGAGTGGAACAACCCTTTCACAGGGGTCACATATTAGACATCCCGCATATCAGATATTTACTTCATGGTTCACAGAAGCAGCAGAATTAGTTATGAAGTAGTAATGGGAGCATTTTGGGGGCTCACCACCACACAAGGAACTGTATTAGAGAGTCACAGTATTTGGAAGGTTGAGAGCCGCTGAACCCGCTAGTATGGAAGCCAGGGCAGTGTGCTGGCTCCCTGTGAAGGTGTGTGGATGGGGGCTGAGTCTGAATGGCAGAGGCTGAGTTCTCATCGCATGGAGAACTGTACAGACAGCAGAGGGGACAGTTCATTAAAGGGTGACACAAAGAAGTTTGGGACTATGTCATGCCATACCTGTGGCTTGGCTGCAGGAGAGCAAGAAAGGGGTGAGATAAAGTCCCCAATGACTTTGGTGGGTCATTAACATACTCATTCCTCCCAAGTTCATATAAATGCAGACTTTCTGAGCACACTTCCTTGGCTAACACAGCCCCCATAGAGAGAGGGTTGGGTCTTCTCTCTATCGCCTTTCCTGTGTTGCTCTCTGATATTTTCTCCTCTGCTATTTTCTATCCCCCTGCCTCACCACTGAGCCCCCCACTTCAGCCTTCTATGGAGCGTGTGACCTGGAATATTACCTCATTTCCCTGGGCCTCAGTCTTCCTTCCTGCTAACTGGGGGTTGCAACACCATCTCCCCTGTTGGGATATAGCATGTGACTGTCAAATAAATAGAGTCTTGTGGCCCAGGCTCACAAGGAAGGAGTTTCTCCTTCCCCCCTTGGACCAGCACTCTCCCCTGTTAGCATCAGCTTCAGCAGGGCAGGTGACAGCTGCATGAAATGGTAACAGCTGGGGGCAGATGTCTCAGCAGGATGGTGGCAACTCCATCCCCTCCCAGGGTGTTACAGTGTGTTGGCTGCCAAGAGATGGAAGCACATGGAGCCAGTACCCCACCCAGACTCCCTGTTACTTCCTCTCTGAGTGAGTCTCTTCCAGGTCTCCTCTCCCATGGGGCTGCTGCAAGGTACAGACATCATGGTGGCCGTGAGTGGACAGGAAGCACTCAGCCTGCTTGAAACGTTTGGCTCACACACCACACACTACTATTGCGATGGGGCAGAGTAGTCATAGAAAAGGTTGAGACCACACAAGCCAGACCCAGGACTGATCAGTAAGGAAAGCATCTGGGCATGAAGGATCGTTCTGCACAGCAGCCCTCGGGCACGGGGACCAACTGGAGAGAGGGGACAGGCGGGAACTGTTTAGCAGGACCTAGCACAGGATTGAGATGTTTCTCGGAGAAGGCGCCAGGACAACTATGAGACCTCGGTCAGTGCGCTCAGCTTCAGGGATATGGAATGGATGCCCTGGGCACCTTTCCAGTCCTTCTTCCTGTTGACCGGATAGATCTTCTAAGAAGGGCAGTGCAGGGCCTGAGATAGCTGCTCGACGTGGCTGCCGTGAGGGTCCAGAGTAAGGGATGCAGGCCAGAGTACTCAAGCAAGGTGGACCAAGGCCCTCCAAGCTCGATACAAGCATGTCTAGAGCACGTCACTGCTGTCTTGAGGGCCTGGAACCAGCTGGGGGTCTGGAGAAGGACTGGTGTCCCTCCACCCACGTGCCCGCCCCTGGGCCTCTGTCGCCAAAGCCACCGGCTGAGCAGCAGTGTGGAATAGGCAGACAGATGGGGCTGAACTCAGAGGAGCACTTCAGAGTGAACCGAGTCATCTAGCAAGGACAGTCACCTCCCAGCTGCAGCCCCCAAGGTCTGAGCCTGCTATATGCCTCTGCACAGGATCCTTGAATCCCTACCCACCCTCTGAGAACATAGCTCTGCCAAGTCAGGGTGCCCTTGACAGCAGCTCACTGGGCACCTCTCACAGACCCAGCACATTCATCCCCTCAGCCATCCAGCTCTTCCTCCTGTGGACCTTTCAAGGGAAGTGGGACAGCAGATATTCTGCCAGGGGTGAAGCATGACAGCCAGATGGCCACTGGGTGAAAAGTCGTCCCCACCAGACACCAAGCCTCTTCTCACTATGAACAGCATGAGATGCCCAGGCACGCTGTCAGCTGGTACTCCAGCAGACTGGGAGTCAACAGGTGAGGGTCCAGGGGAAACTGAGTCAGTTCGGAATACCAAGCTGGCACTCAGTCACCCTCTGATGCCATTCTTTCTCCACAGGGGACTTGAGGCTTAAGCCGAAAATGGAGATGTGGCTGTCAAAGCCCACACTGGGTGTGCTTTGATTTAATTCCTTCCATGATTGTGAGTGGGAGAGCAGACAGCTTGATCAAATTGTAGACCCCCTGGAACCACAGAGCTCAGGGCACCCTCGGCTCCCCGAGGAGCTCAGCACCCAAGGGGAAGAGAACAAGCCATGTGTCCCCTCATCTCACAAGCTCTCCTTTTAATTCAAACCACATTTGCAAGCTCCCCCTCCCCATCTTAGGGCTTCTATTGCTGTAAAGAGACACCACAACCACAGCAACTCTTAGAAAACATTTAGTTGGGGTGGCTTACAGTTCAGAGGTTCAACCTATTATCATCATGGTGGGACATGGTGGCACGCAGGTAGACACGGTGCTGGAGAAGGAACTGGGAGTTTTACATCTTGATCTGCAGGCAACAGAAGTGAACTGAGATGCTGGACATATCTTGAGGATAGGAGACCTGAAAACCTGCCCTGGCAGTGACACACCTCCTCCAAGGCCACACCTACTCCAACAAAGCCACGCCTCCTCACAGTACCACTTCCCTATGAGCTTATGGGGGACAATTACATTCCTACTACCAGACCTCCTGCACTCCTGCTACATTGAAGGGATGAGTCCTAGTCTCCCTACGGAGGGCCAGTTGGGTCAACAAGTAAGTGTGGTTATCAGTGGCAGACTTTGCCCTAAGTACTTTAAATGTAGTAACTCACAACCCTTGAGGCACAGGCCTCCGGCACTTCAGCGGCTATGAAAGCTGAGGCCCAGAAAGATTATATATCATGACCAAGGTCACACAGTGAGTCAGTGGCAGAGTTTGTTTGCGAGCCCAATAGCCTCATTCCAGAAACTTCCATATGGCCTCTCACTGAGATGCCTGTCCTGCCTTCTGGAGTCAAACAAACAAAGAAAGCTCATCTCTTTTTAACTGAGTGGCTGCAGCATCCAAGTCCCCCCCCCCCCCGACCTTCTGGACCGTCTGCATCTTGCCACCCATAGTGACTGTCTGTTCGCAGAGGTGCTTTGCTCTGCCTCCCGATCCCCATCTGAGCATGTCTGCAGGAGCACCGTTAAGCCCTGACAAGTGTTAGGTCAGCACAATGCTTTATTCCACCGGGAGCAGGATTTAGTGTCTCTGACGGAAGGTAAACTCCCCTCCCTGGGACAGGACCCTTAATTACCAGTGATAGGTGATGTCCGAACTGCTGTGCCTCAGGCCCAGAGCTGTAAAGAGAGAAGAGGGCTGAGGTTCTGTCTTCCTAAGCCGTCTGAGAAGCAGGAGAGTCTGGAGCTGGAGCAATGGGAAGCTGGCGGTGTGGAAGCCAGCTGCAGCCCTGAGGGGAGGTGGGCTGGGGAAACACAATCCTGGCGCTGTGTGTTGAAGGGGAAGCTGAGACCAAGCTCATGCTGCAAGTGGGCTCTGCCCTGAGGTTTATAGTCCTGACTGCTGATCTGACCACAGTGGACTCCTGGACTTGGTTTCCCCGTCTGCGTAGGAGGAGGCATAGTTCCTTCATTTACTCCCAGTCACTACAGCCTCGGCTGACAGGCTTGTGGTGAGCCGGGCATTGGGCAGAGTTCTTCAGGGGTAGTCTCACAGCGGCTGATATGAGGAGACAAGTAGGATTATTCCCATTTTACAGAAAAGGAAACTGAGGCTCAAAGGTTCCATGGGCTGCCGTGTGCCGTGTCCTGACCTCCAAGCTCCAGGACTGACACAGGGCTGGAAGGCCCAGTTTCTTCCTCCAGGAGTCCATGACTGGTAGGGAGCCAGGCAGAAACATAGGTTCCTGGAAGACTGGGAACGGGTGTGATGGGGGAAGCTGATGGGCGTGGACATCCCAGCAGGAGTTGCTTCCTGGGGGGTGCTGGCTCTAGCCGTGGAAGCATCCTATGGTGCCGGATGGAGGAGGGGAAGGGCAGTGTGGAGCCTCCTTTTGCTGGGAGGAAACACGGTGACAAGGCAGCTCTTAACCGGGGCTCGCTTGGTTTCAGAAGTTTAGTCCATTATCTTCATGGCGGAGTGCATGGTGGCATGCAGGCAGGCCCTGGCGCAGTAGCTGAGAGCTACGTTATGGTCTGTAGGCAGAGCGAGAGGATCTGGACCTGGTGTGGTCTTTTGAAACCCCAAAGTCCGGTCTCAGTGATACCCTTCTTCCAACAAGGCCACATCTCCTAATTCTTCTAATCTTTTCAGATAGTCCCACTCTCTGGTGACTAAGAATTCAAATATATGATGGGGCCATTCTTATTCAAACCGCCACACCCCTCTATGCTGGGACGTGGGAAGGGGCAATCAGTGATACTAGCCATGCTCTCGGCAGGTGCCAACCAAGTGTCTCAATACTTTATATAGTGCTCAACAGGACCCCACCCCGTAAAGCCCATACTATGATGGTCCCATTCTACAGATGAGGAAACTGAAGTTCAGCAAAGATAAGCGACCAGCCAATGTCACCTAACTACTGAGTGTCAGAATCAAGACATGACTCCAAACAGCCAGATTCCTAGATCAGAGGTGAATCAGGTGACTGAAGCCCCGGTACTTAGCATGCTCCCTCCCTATGCTATAGCATACAGGGGTGTTCCCTGCTTGTGGTAATTTGAATAAGAATGGCCCCATAGGCTCCTGGATGTGAATCCTTAGTCACTTAGGAGTGGCACTGTTTGAAAGGATTGGAAGGACTGGGAAGGCTATGAAGGCATACAGAGACCCTGGACCGTTGGGGCTCCAGCCAAGCCCCTCCTCCTGGTCTGTAGTGGGGCACCTTCTAGAATAAAACTTTGTTTGGTTCTTCCACAGATCCAAGAGAGAGGTAGAAATGGAATGTTCAGGGTCGATGCTGAGTGACAGGCGCCTGTGTATTCATGTGATGGAGGTGGGCCTTCTGTCTATGTGTTATTTTCATTGGTCAATAAAGAGACTGCCTTGGCCCTTTGATCAGACAGAAAATTAGGTAGGCGGAGTAAACAGAACAGAATACTGGGAGGAAGGGAAGTCAGGCAGTCGCCATGACTCTCCTCTCTGAGACAGACGCGGGTTAGAATCCTCCTGGTAAGCCACCACCTCATGGTGCTACACAGATTATTAGAAATGGATTAGATCAATATGTAAGAGTTAGCCAATAAGAGGCTACAGATAATGGGCCAAGCAATGTTTAAAAGAATATAGTTTCCGTGTAATTATTTCGGGTAAAGCTAGCTGGGTGGCTGGCGGGAATGCAGCCCGCCATTCCTTCTACATTCATGGTTGTTAAAAAAAAGGAGAGAAGGAACATCATACAAGAGAACTCTCACACGGGAGGTTTATTAAGGGAGAAGGGGGAAGCATGGGATTGGGAGAGGCAAAGACCTGCACCACGAAAAAGAATGGGGAACGGGCAGAACTCGCTTTAAAAAGTGGTCTTAGCCCATGCACACAGACTACATAGTAACATAACAGCCCTAGGACCCAGGGCTGGCCAGGTATCCGCCTGAATGCTGATAACGCATGCGTGCAGGTGATGCCCTTAGTGGTTAAAGCTGAGGAACCTGGGGGCTGGCTAGCGTGATGCCTGAAATGCTAGCAAGCACACGCACGTTGGGAATGGTTGTGGTTGGTGACCTATTCTTCTAGGTCCCCGAGGGCAGGCCAGCATAATGCCTGGATGCTAACAATGGTTCAATGTTCCCCCATTTTCCCACTGTGTGTGTGTGTGTGTGTGTGTGTGTGTGTGTGTGTGTGTGTGTGTGTGTGTGTGTGTATGTGGTGGGATATGCGTGTGTGTGTGTATATTTGGCAGTGTGTGGGCACATACATGTGTGCATGTGGAGCCCCATGGTTGATGTCAGGAATCATCCTCAAATGCTCTTCCACCTCATTCACTGAGGCAGGGTCTCTCAATCAAACCCAGAGCTCACTGATATCACCAGTCTCACCACAGCTTGCTTTGGAGATCCTGTGACTCTGCCTTCTGAGGCTGGAATTGCAGGCAAACCACCACTTCCACCTGGCATTTACACGGATTCTGGGGACCCCAACTAGAGTCCTCATGTTTGTGTGGCAACCATTCTAACCACTAAGCTCCCCAACCCTGATTGAACTTTCTTATGAACTGTCGGAGAGGAAGTGTGGGAGACCCCTCCCACCGGATACCCACCCTGCAGCTCCTCCAGAAAACTGCATTATGAACAGCAAGCCAAACAGATAACTTATTTGCCTCCAACTTAGAAATCAATCCTAAAATGCTCATAGGATGTGAAAGTCAGTGGACTCGAGCCGCCCAGATAATTCACCTTGCAGGGAAGGAAGGGTCTTTGCTGGTGTGTGGGGTCAGGAACAGGCGAACAACCCACCATGGTTCTTTCCGGAAGACTGAGGGTGTCCAGAGGGCTGAACGGGTGGGCAGCCAAGAGAGCTTTGACTGCTATGGAAGGTGGGTGTGTGCATGACCCCTCAACCATCGTCTGCTGTGGCACTGGTTAGATGGGGAAACTGAGGACAGGGAAAGGGAAGCCATCTAGAGATCAGAGTCAAAGCCCCCACACACTTTAGCCCTTGACCTCCCCCCGGCAGCTTTGTTTCCAGTGCAATAAGAAATAAGGCTGGAGAGATGGCTCCGTGGTTAAGAGCAATAACAAAGAGAGCAAAAGTGGCCAGAGTCCATGTGTGGCAGCCGAGCGGCCACACACTGAATGCTCGTCCTTTCCCTCCCGAGAGTGGTCCAGTCGGGAGAGACACCCTGAAGACTCCTAGCCCTGGGCAAGATCAGAACCCAAATTCCACTGAGAATGGACTCTACTGACTGTGAACTGCTCTCCTGGATGAAACCCTAAGCCAGGGACCATCCATCTCGATCTTGAGGTGCTCAAGTTGCTCCCAGAGACAGTGCCCATATAACCCGTGTCCTACCAGCTACCCAGCCATACAGTTCTCCTAGCCAAGACTGCAGCCTCCCACCTGGGGTTCCTGAGTCCTGTGCATCTAGGCAGCGGGGAGCCCTGTTCCCAGTCACCAACACCGAGGGTCTGCGTGTGTTTGGAGAGATGTATCTCAGCTAATGGGACAGTGGTGTTCCTGAGTGGACTTCCTGGAGGCCAGCAGCCCAGCCTTCTGATGGGAGTGGAGGAGACTTCAATATGCATCTGCTCTTCCAGCACCTCCCAGGTTTCCACAGCCTTCCAGAAGCTGCTAGTATACTCGTGTGTATGGCACAGGGTGAAACTGCACTAGCATGTAGTAGGCACCTGCGGGGTGTACTGAAAAAGCCCCCCAAATTGGCCAGCCCTGCTGCTATAAAATGAATCTGTCGCGCAACCCCCAGTTTTCACCTCTGCACCCACAGCAGGCCTTTATTGCAGTCTCTCTGCAAAACACAGCAGCAGTGTGGGACTGGACGGGGTCACCGAGGCTCAGGCCAAAGAACCCCAGGACCACAGGAGGATCTACGACATGAGACTGGCAGCCTTGAAGGCCAATCTAAAACCTGGGTTATTGACAAGCAGTCAATCCAGGCATGCTAGAAAATTGCCCCAGTTGTGGGAGGCGGGACTTTGGGGCATGAAGTCCTGAATCCAGTCAGTGTAGAGGGTGAGGGAGATCCTAGCCCTGTGTGTGGATACTTGGCAGACCAGACTGGCCTTCTCCTATCCCCTCAAGCCTGCTTTTCCTCTCCCACTGTCTACTGAGCATCTACTATGTACCAAGCCCTCTGTCCACAGGCCGTCTGAGGGGTGAAGCCACTGAAGCTTACCCAGGCCAAGGCAGCAGCTGGGGCGTTGGAACTCGCCTTGGAGTCGTCTGGAGGAGCAGAAAGTCCAGCAGCTGGGTATGGAAGGGGCCCAAGGACTACAGTGGTGACTGACTCCCGGAGGATGCTGTCACTGCTGGTCCAAGGGAACACATTTGGAGAACCAGTGGGTTGAAGGCATGGTTTAGAAACAGCTCTGGAGGGTTGGTGAGATGGCTCGGCAGATAAAAGTTCTCGCTGCCAAGCCTGATGGCCTGATGTCCCCAAGACACACAGGTGGAAGAACCAGCTCCCACAAATTATCCTCTGACATCCTTCTGCATGCCATGGCGCGCGCGCACACACACATACACACACACACACATACACACAATCAAAAGAGCTCTAGAGTGACAGTCCGGATCCAACAGGAAGCACCCCACTCCCCTTGAAGTGTGGGCAGGGTTTCTCCCCTCCCCGCCTCCCACACACACACACACACACACACACACACACCCGCGCGCTGGCCTCCCTAGTGCGAGTTTGCTCCCTCACTATTCCCCCGGGGTAGCCCTGCTCTCCAGAGCACTTGGCCAAGCTTCCAGCTCAACTGGCTGCCACCCATCACAGGGGAGGGAGCAAGCAGATGAGTGGGCACTGCCGGAAGCTCTCCACAGAGCAGGCTCAGGAGAGCAGATAACGCTTGATGTGGTTGGGCTCCTGCTTAAGCCCAGAGGGGTCCCCATTTCAGAGTGAGAAAGACCCCAGGGTAGCAGGTGTCCGTGCTGGCAATGACCTGGGACGAAACCCCCCTCATCTGACCATTGCCTCAGTCCAGGGATTCCACAGCTAAAGGGGAGGGGGCCGGGGGACTCAGCTCTGCATCTGTGGTCTATGTAGGAACAGTTGCCCTGTCTCTCTCCTGTCACTGATCATGGCTCCGTGTGGGGACTTGCTGTGTTTGCTCCTGCATGGGACTGTGACTATTCAGCTCGATATTTAATTTTTCCCTAAACTGCAGACTTGAGCCCTTCCCTCCCTCTCCTATTTCTTCACTGGCAGGATCCACTTCTACTGGGAACCTTCACTGGGAAAGAGTAGGGAGTAGATTTCCACTCTTTTAGATGGGGCAGGGACTGGAGGGTGTGGCACCTGGACCCTTCCCCCATTTGCCCATGGTCCAAACCTTTCTGGAGTGATCCTGTGTGGTGTAAGAAGGCAAGAGTCCTCCTCTCTGGGTGCTTGGGAAAGGAAGGAGGGGAGGGAGGGAAGAACGGGACAGGGCAAGGCAAGCTCGGTGTGTTTGGAGCATGGCGACAGGGTGGGTATGTGATGGAGATGAAGACAGACTTGCCCAGGATGCTCTCAGGGTCTCCTGGGATCCCTGTCACAGCCTGGCTGGTGTCCTCTGTGCTCACAGAAGTGACAGACACCAACAGGAATAAAATTTGAGCTTCTGTGACAAGTAGCCTGAGGGTGACCAGCTCTGGGCATCCAGAGAAAAGGCCTTGCCAGGTTTGGAGGGCTGTCTGAGGAGGCCACACCTGAGGCCAGCCTTGCGAGATTACGGAGTCAGAAGGGGAAGGTATCCAGGCCCAGGGTGAGGTAGGGAGACTGTGCCGGGCTGCCCTAGAAGCTGCAGCTCGGAGGACTTCCTGGAGGAACCGCTGTACTGAGTGACATCGTGAAGCAAGAGGAGACTGGAAAGAATGGAAAAGGAGCAGAGACACAAGATAAAGAAATCAAAGAAAGAAATGAAGGTGGACCACACGGGACATGTATATTCATGGACACTTATATTAGAGGCTAGTTTTCTGGTGTTTGAAATACAGCATAATGGCTGGGCACTGATTGAAAAGGAAGGCAGTCGATAGAGCAGGCATGCTGAGAGGAAGAATGGATTTTTTGCAAATAATATAATTTTGAACTTGTCCGTTCCTTCTTCCCGCCCCTCCCCCAAATCTAATTGATGCCCTCCCTGTGATAAATGATTCTCAGGACTGGAGCAGGCTCAGCACCTTCAAAGAGTGGTACCTGGAGGGTAGGCGGGAGGATCCCTCCCTGAAGACAATAGTGTTCCTGAGGCAAGAGGAAGGGCTGCAGGAAGAGGGGATGAGAGCTAAAACAACCCTTCTGCCAGCTCAGCATCCCACACTCTCATAAGAGAACATCCATTTTTCTTCTGCTTCCCTCAAAAAACCCGGGAGCTGGGATGTTGGCAAATGTGTCAGAACCAACCCATTGCACAGACAGGAAGGCTGACGCTGGAGGGGGTGGCAGCTGATTGGTCCAAAGCTCTAAGGATATTGATACCCAGTCTGGGGATAGAGCTCTGCTCTGCTTTTGTTAAAGTGGGTACCTCAGGACAGGGAGGGTGTAGAATGAATAATAAAAACCCAGAGACAGAAATTGGGGTTCAGCCTGAAAACCAGAAAAGCAAAGCAGTCAAGTCACTGGAGAAGTCTTACTTTTACCAAGGCTGGGTGAGTGCAGACTAAGCAGACTCAGCCTCTCTCTCCTCCCATTTTATACTCCCTCCAGTGCTGGGATTAAAGGCATGTGACTCCCTAGCACTGGGATTAAAGGTGTGAGCCACCACCCCTGGATTTGTCTCTGCATCGATCTTGTGTAGCCCAGGGTGGTCTTGAACTCACAGAGATCCATCTGACTCTGTCTCCCAAATCCTGGGATTAAAGGTGTTGTCACCATTGCCTGACCTCTAGTGGCTTTAGCTTTGCCTCTGGTCTTCAAGATTTATTTATCAAATACAAATAATATACCACTACAGGAAGGTGAGTTGGTGGGGGGACAGGTGAACACACCTCGGGAAGTTCACCTGCCCGTGTTGCTGGTGTTTCTTCACTGTGTCCCCTTGCAAAGACCGAGAGATAATTTACAGAGCTCAGCCAGTGGCTGCCCTAGCTCACAAGTGAGTTACGGAGCCCGAAACAAACTTCCGCTTGCGAGATACAGACAGGCCATTTTTCAGGATTAATTTCATAAAATGGATCACCGAGCATCACCATACTCCATCAATATGAATTGCTGAGTCTAAAATAACTTCACCTCCTGCCTCCCTCCGTGGCCGTGGGACAGGGTGATGGAGGCTAGCGGGACTGTGAGGCGGTGTCTGGTTGGAAGCTGCTGTGCCTTGACAGTTGCACACAGAATTAACCGAGGAAAGTTCCAGAAGCAGAGCCTTCCTCTTAAGACAAAGTGAGAAATAAGCCAGAAAGCCTGCTGGCTGGGTGGTTGTGGGGTGCAGTCGAGGGATCTGGGGAATTTCCGAGCAGGGCACAAAATGCAGAGGGTTTGATTATACACGGCTGTGCCCCTTACAGATGTCCCCAAAGAGCTGCCGGGAGCGCTGGACACCACTGTCCAGTGGAGGTAGCAGAGGCGTGGGAAGAAGCATGAAACAGGCTCTCCAATGACGATTCTTCTCCATTAGCCATTGCCTGGGTACAGCGGGACATGGCCAGGCGCCCCTACACACTGCTCACTCTGAGCCTGTCATTGAACGGGGTTATTCTTACCCAGGGGGTCCCAGGAACTTTACGGCTGTGCTCTCCACTGGCTGGCTGTCTTTGGATGAACGGAGACTGATCTCAGGCCCAAGACCCATAAAAGGCTGTTTGGTTTTGACCTTGATAGAGGCCTATTGGGGAAGGAAATGAAACTGAAGATGGGGTTGGATTCTGGGATGGGGAGGGAGGGTAAATAAGGCAGGGATAGGAAGAAGGTGAGAACAGTGGTAGAGGTGGAAATTGAGCTAAAACTAGAGATGGGAACAGGGCATGGGGGCACACACCTTTTGTCCCAGAACTCAGGAGGCAGAGGCAGAGGCAGAGGGATTTCTATGAGTTCAAGGCCAGCCTGGCCTGCATAGTAATTTCAGGTCAACTACATAATGAGACTCTGTCTCAAAAAAGGGTGGTGGTGGTAGAGACTTATGAGTGTAGCTCAGTTTATAGGGTGCTTGCCTAGCATGCATGGAGTTCTGAATTTGATCCCAGTGCCATACAAACCTGGCATGAGCTCACTTCCAATACCAGCACTCAAGAGGTAGGAGCAAGAGGATCACGTCATCCTCTACTACATACCAAGTTCAAGGAGTGCCTCAGTTACATGACATGTAACTGATATGTAACATGATATGGAGGCGAAGATGGAGAGGGAAGTGGAGGTGGAGGTCGAAGAAGGGATGGAGGAGTCTGGGGAGGGAGGAGGATGGAGGTAGAGGCAGAAGTGGAGATGGAAAGAGATGTAGATGGAGGCAGAGGTCAGACAGAGACAGAGTTGAAGGCAGAGGTGGGGCCAGGGCTGGGCCTGTACGTGGATGGAAATTCAGATGGAAGCAGAGAGGGAGTTAAGATGGAGGTGAGGACGAAGATGCATGGAGACAGGAAAAGAAGTGAAGATGGAGGTTGGGATGGGAATTTATTGAGGGAGATCAAGGGTGAAAGGACACTGGCAATGAGCCTAGGAAGCAGGGGTCTGTCTAGGACAGAGGGCTGGGCCTAGTCAAGGGAAGGGAAGGAGAAGGGACACAGCGACAGAGTGGAGACAGCTTTCTGGCTGCACTCAGCCTTCCAAGGGGCGACAGGGGCATAATGTAGAGTGACATTCTCCCAGGGCACGGTGCCTGGGAGATGCTGGTGGGCAAGTGTCCACTGATGCTGGCAGCTCCTGTGTGTCATCATCCATACAACCACTGTGGTCTTATGAGCTCGACGATCTGTTCACACATGCTCAGAAATGCTGGGGGGCAGGGGGACAGGGATGGAGCACAGCTCCCATGCTCTGCATGGGTCAGATGCAGGGCTCTAGAACAAGATGTATCTGTGTGTTTAGGAGTGTGTGCATTTGTGTATGTGGATAAGTGTGTGTGTTCATGCATGTGTGCGTCACTGTATGTGTACATTTGTGTATGTGCATAAGTGTGTGTGTCACTGTGTGTGCATGGTTATGTGTGCATCTGTGTGTATGCATGAGTATGTATGTGCCACTGTGTACGTGCATGATTATGTGTGCATCTGTATGTGTGCATGAGTATGGGTGTATGTTCATGAGTGTGTGTGTGTGCTGCTGTGTGTACCTCTGTGTGTGTGTGCATGAGTGTATGTGCCTCTCTCCAGCCATCTTGCAATGTTCTTTTAAAACTTAAGTCTTTGAAATTTGGTTTCCTCTTTACTTGAACACGCACCATTTGGGGAGCTTGAATGCTACAGGGTACAGGTGCCTGCTGTGGTCAAGCATGCACGCATCAAGCACTTCATGGTCTCCTTGCTAAACTTCATACAAGCAGAGACCAGAGCAGCCTAAAACAAAGAAAACTACCAGGGAGGGCTGCCAGCAAGGGCAGTTATTGCTATTATTGGGGATACTTCCAAAATATTTTTGCATGTCCTATTTATTGAATCTCCACAAGGCCCCTTCCATTTTGCAGGTAAGCAAACACAGGGAAAGAGTGTAAGTCACCTGCCCAATGTCACACAGTTGACAGGTATTATGGCTGGTCTCTGAATCTTGAATGCTCTGGTCTGGAATCCACAGTCCATCTTAAGCACCCTTCTTTCTAATGAGGCAGGGATGGGTGTGTACCTCTGGGGTGAAGCACTTGCCTGGTGTGCAGGAGGCTCCAGATTCCTTCATGAGCCTGGCAAAAAGGTAGTGGAGCCAGCAGCACTCATTAACATGACTGGCGGGCGTGTCAGGGGCCCTGTAGTCACCGGCTCATTTACTGCTTGAGCAGTTCTGTCAGGCATGTTCTCCTCAGTGTGACCTCAGCAAAGTTGTCTGTGGTGGTGTGAAGGAGACTGGCCACCACTGACTCACGTTTGAATCCTTGGTCCCAGTTAGTGGACCTGTTCAGGAAGGATTAGGAGGTGTGGCTTTGTTGGAGGAGGTGCGTCACTGGGGGTGGGCTTTGAGGTTTCAAATGCCTCCTGACATTCCCAGTGTGCTCCCTGCCTCCAGCTTAGGGTTTGAGATGTGAGCTCTCCACTGTTCCTGCCGCCACACCTTTGCTCTGCCTTCGTGGACTCAAACCCTCTGGAACCATAAGCTCAGTTAATACCTTCTTTTATCAGTTGCCTGGGTCGTGGCGTTTTACCTCAGCAACAGAGAATTTAACTAATCCAGTGACATGGGGAAGGGGTGATTTTTGGAGAGTCCACCTTCCCTTTCTGGTGCAGCAGCATTCTGGAGGGTGAACTTTAACCGGCACATCTTGGAGGTGAAGATGAGAATGAGGCTGGGAGGTGATGATAACGGTGGAGGTAGGGGTGGTGATGGAAACGGAGCTGAAGATGGAGATGGTGACTGATGGAGTTACGGATGGAGGTGCAGGAAGAAGAGGGGAAAGATATGTCAGAAGGACACTAAAGGTGACAGGGACCATAGACAGTGAGCTCAGGGCACAGTGTTTCAGACTGAACTCTGGCTGGAGAATCTTCAGCCTTGGGACAACAGGACTAGAAGCAGCTCCCTAGGAAACTGGACCACCAGGCCTCTGGAGATGCTGCAAAGTCAGGGAATGAGAACTCTAAGCCACTGGAGTTTGCACTTGGGCAAAGAGGTACTGACAGACGCCGGCCTCTTTGAAGGCTGGATTAGCTGCCTGAGAATCTGGACTCTGGGTCAGGCATTGATGGTGTTCACTTCTAATCTCAGCACACAGAGGTAGAGGCAGGTAGATCACTAAGAAATCAAGGCTAACCTGTTCTATATAGACAGATCTTGGTCAGCCAAAGCTACTTAACAAGACAATCAGAGAGTCTAAGCTGCAGGGCCAGGTTGCCACCATTCGGATCTCCACTCTACCTCACACTGACTACATAAGTTGGGGTCTCTCCGTACATCTCGTGTTTTCCCGTCTGTAGAAGGGGAATAGCACACCCACCTCCCAGGCCAATGGTGGGGCTGAAGAGTCAGCTCACGGAAGCTGGCTGTGGGCTGATTCTTGCTGTACGAGCTGGTTTTCAGTGCTGTTCTGTAAAAGTTACACTGCGGAGTTTGCAACTTCTGGGTAATTGAAGTGTTCTGGTGTGCATTTCCGTTCCCCGAATTCCTACCCCACTTACCATCTGTTTGGAGCCATCTTCCACTTAATTACAATTCTCCGTCTATTGTTCTCTCAAGCTCCCTGCTCGCTTCCTTTCTCTTGCCCCCAGCATGTGTGGCTGCCTGAATGAAATGATGGCTCATACCTGGCTCCGTCTCACTGGGTCCTGAAACAGAGCAGCCCCATGCTTGCCACCCTCATCCACCAATAGGCGTCTCTGCACTCTATCTGCCTCCTGGCTGGATGCCAGCAATGGGCCCCTGGCACCAAGCCTCCACACCTGGCGGGTGTCAGGAAATGCTTGCTGAACTTAATTAAACTCAACTGGGGTGAAAAGCCCCTGCAGGAAGGCAAGGTCTCCAGCCTCTCTTGCTGTATGCTGTATGCCGCCCCTGCCCCACCAACCAATGTGCACAGGCCCAAGACCAGGGAAGCAAGAATGGACAGCCTGCCCCAAACAGAGTTCAAAGATGATGTCTCCTGTGTCCCCAGTGAGAGTCGCCATGCTTGCTGTAGTCAACCCCGCAGCAGCCCCTTTTGTGGTGCCTAGCAGAACTCTGAGTCCCCCAACTGAGTCATAGTCTCCTATTCTTCCCTTTGGAAGCTCCTCCCACCTCCATCGAAGTTGTGGCTGCTGACTCACCTGCCCCTTTCAGTCGGTACCAGGCCCAGAACTTCACACTGGTCTGCATCGTGTCAGGAGGGAAGCCAGCGCCCATGGTAAGTGCTTGGGGCCCAAGTCCTCAGTTCGCCAAGACTCCTGCTCCCTGAGCCCTCTTCAGATACCACTTCTGTACTCAGACAGGAAGTGGTCTGCTCAGCACCTCTCTCATTTCCTCTGCCCCACCCTGCAATTCTGGGTCTTCACAATGAGGGTCTTCCAGGACGGCCCACCACCCAGTACACTCTGAGTACCCTAGATTTTTGAGGGGGATAAGGAACAATGAATGGGGTCCAGAGAGGGATAGGGAATAATAAATGGGGTCCAGAGGGGGATGGGGACCAATGAATGGGGTCCAGAGGGGGATAGGGAATAATAAATGGGGTTCAGAGGGGGATGGGGAATAATAAATGGGGTCCAGAGGGGGATGGGGACCAATGAATGGGAGTCCAGAGGAGGGAAGGATCTTCTGCATAATCTCCCTGATATTTCCATAGATATGGGTCCCAAGTTCATGTTCTCACCTTGACCCACTGCTCCTCCCAAACCTCCATGGGGTTTAGAAAGCCCCCCAAAAGGAAGAGAGGAAAGGGGAATGGAGAGAGAGAGAGAGAGAGAGAGAAGGGGGCAGGAGAAAAGACAGAGTGGGGTTCTCAGTCATGCTGAAGGGTGAGCACCCATGAGCTCCTCCTGGTTTAAGTGTGCTTCTGGGCACACCCATCAATCCTCAGGACTGATCCTGAGCAGAGTTCTCCCCCCCGTCTTAGTTTTGATACAAGTCCAAGGAGTTTACTCAAAGAAACCTCATGTGGCCAACTTCTAATGTGGGGATATAAAACCCTCAAAGGTCACTGGGGCATCTCTGTGCACCCAGCCCAGAGCCTTGGAGCTACACTTGGAGGAAATTCCACCATGGGCATTTTAGAACACTCTAGTCCTCTACCCAGTGAGTTCCACACATTCCTTGGATTTGATGGGGGTGGGGGTGGGGAACGGATAAGGCTGGAGCAATGAGGACCTGCAGTTAGAGTCCAGATGGAGAGGTAAGTGACCTCCTCCTTCACAGTGACCGTTTCTCATGTGCTGGCCACTGGTAGGACTTGAGGATCTGACTAGCCCCTCTCAGAACCTGAGACGCCAGAGCCTGCTGTAGGACAGGGGAGTGGCTATGTGTAGAGAGGCCCCGTGGGGAGGGTGCAGGAGTACAGACGGGGGAGGGGGGCAGGGATCAGGGGTATGGAGACATGGGAGTCTGGGGTGAGGGTACAGGACTCAGAGGTCAGTGATATAAGACATGGAGGTCAGAAGTCAGGGGTACAGAGACATAAGGGTTTGGGGTAAGGTTATAGGGCACAGGGGATGGGGTTAAAGACATGGAGGTCAGGGGCCAGGGGTGCAGAGGCACAGAGTTATAGCCATGAGAGTGAGGCATGGAGGCATTGTGGCCAGGGCTCAGTGGGCAGGTTTAGAGTCACGCTGCAGTCTCAAGCAAGCAGATGACAAAGGTGGCCTCAGAGTCACTGAATGCTGAAGTCACGGTTCATGAGTCTTCCCAAGTCTCCCCATCAGAACTCACAAGGATGTCCAATCTCCCCCAAATCAGGAAGGCTGGTCGTTCCTCTGGGAAAAGGAGGACCTGAGGGGAGGGTTTCCTGGCCCTGGGGCTACAGGAGAGCAGCCCTTTCCCACCTCACCTTCTGGCTGTCACTTCAGACGATAACAAACGCCCCCCCTCTCGCTCTGTTCTTCCTGGCCTCTCCTCCCTTCTCGTTCTCTCTCTTTCCCCCCTCTCTGTCTATAACGAGAGATCCTCATTCCCTGACATTCCTGTCTGGAGCAGCAGAACTTGAAAGCAATTCTTTGATATAAATTACAAACCTACTTTTGAAGCACTTTTCAGAAAAACAGCGAGAAGAAAAGCGGAGAAAGGAGAAGAAAAGAAAACCCAAACCCCCAAAGCGGACCATTGTGTGCAGATTTTTCAGTGGAGTTTTAAACTCTGACAGGTCCTCCACACCCACATAGCACCCCTACCTGCTCCCCAGCCCCTCCCCCACCCACCCATCCCCAAGCTTCTGCTCTGGCACCCACAGAGTCCCTGGAGTCCCTGACCATGACATGGCGCTTCCTGTCCTCTCTCCCTGCCTCCTATCGATTTATTTATAATGATTTATTAAAAATTACACCCAATCCCCAAAGGCCTCTGGGTGCATGTACCAAAATAAGAAGACAGCAAATTAAATTAAATGCCGCCTCTCAAAACCTGAATTCCCTATTAGCAGAGAAAGGGAGACTATGGCTTCTTCGCCTCACGCCCCACACCTAGCTGTCTCCCACACAGGCTCCTGTTTTCTGCATAGCAGGTTCTAAATTGCCAAAGTGTGTGAGCAGGCAGAATACACACACACACACACACACACACACACACACACACACACACACACACCTCCTTCTGTCTTCCTTGTCTCATAGCTCATTCCCCCCCCCCCCCCGCACATTCTCTCCTCATCCTCATGCCCCCGGGTCAGCCATGGACCATGCTGGAACCCAGGTGCTAGCTAAGTGGTATCTAAAACCAATCTCCCCATGTGACTTCATTTAAGTGAAGTCACTTAATGGCTCCCGGGAGTCAATCGTCTTAGTTCTCTTTACAAGTGGGGAAACTGAGGCTAAAAGTCTCCCCCAGCTTGTCAGTAATGATCTTAGGCTGAGCCATCTCTCTCCAGCGCTGTGTGTATTCCCATCATGCCATGTTGGCTCATAGCTCTCCAGGGGAGTGAGGGAGAAGAACGGGAGTGGGAGGCCCAGGCTCTTCTGAGAATCCATTCTGAGAGGAAACCATCAATTCATTATCCCTTCCCTTGTCCTGCCTACAACTATAGGTTTATTTCAAACGGGATGGGGAACTGATCGATGCGGTACCCCTGTCAGAACTGCCGGCAACCAGCTCCGGCCCCCTCCAGGACAGCAGGCCCTTCCGCGGCCTTCTGCATCGAGATGTGGACGACACCAAAATGCAAAAGTCACTGTCCCTCCTAGACACTGAATACCGGGCTGGACGTCCCTACACGGAGCGTCCCTCACGCACTCTCACCCAGGACCCCAGCCTTTTCGTGCAGCCCACCACGGAAAACATCCCAGAGACAGTAGTGAGCCGCGAGTTCCCCCGTTGGGTACACAGCGCAGAACCCGTCTACTTCCTGCGCCACAGCCGCACCCCAGGCAGCGATGGCACGGTGGAGGTGCGAGCCCTGCTCACCTGGACCCTCAACCCGCAGATAGATAATGAGGCCCTCTTCAGCTGTGAGGTCAAGCACCCAGCGCTGTCCATGCCCATGCAGGCGGAGGTCACGCTAGGTAAGACCTAGCAGGCTCTGGGCAGTCCTTCAGAGATAAGAGGTTGTAACCCTGCAATGGGGTGGGGGGTGGGGGGTGGGGGAGACTTGGGCGGCTGGAAGCCAGGGTAGGGAAGTAAATGGAGTCAGATCAGCCCAGGGGAGAGCCAGGGGTCTTTGGGAAGGTTGTTTGTTAGACTGGAGAAAATGGAAGTTTCTGAGAGGTCAGTGGGGTACCTGTTAGGTAGGGTTAAGAGTATGGTGTTCAGTAGAGATTTGCTGGTCACAAGTAGAAGCTCAACACGGAGTCTCATTTTTCAGAAAAGCAAAGCTGAAGTTCCAGTTAAGCTACTGGTCCTGAGTTACTTCCTTTTTTGTCTGTTTGTTTTTCGAGACAGGGTTTCTTTGTAGTTTTGGAGCCCGTCCTGGAACTAGCTCTGGTAGACCAGGCTGGCCTCGAACTCACAGAGATTCGCCTGCCTCTGCCTCCCAAGTGCTGGGATTAAAGGCGTGTGCCACCACTGCCCAGTGAGCTACTAGGTCTTACACAGCAGAACAGGGCTCTTAAGTCCTGTCTGCTGGCACCTTCGACACCCCCAAAGCCAGGTGCCCTTGACTGGCTTAGTCAGTCCCCAAAGACCCTTCCTAGTGGTTGCAGGCTCCTTCAGCTTCTACAGAGAGGGGCTGTTTTCTGAGACGCCTGAATGCCATGTACTGCTTCCCTTCTATTCATTGAGCAAAGGTTTATGGAACCCAGCGGAACAGGCAGGGCTATTGTCCCAGACCACAGATGTGCAGACTGAGGCCCAGAGAGGTTCACTGAGTTGCTTAAGGTTCTTAGGGAGGACTCAACGGTAACCTCCCTGGATACCTTCCAGGTCTTTATCCGTTTCATAGACATGGCTAAACCTGCCCAGACGCTTCCCTCAGCCTCCTGCTTTGCCAGCCTTTTTTCCTCTCTGGACCCTCCATCTCTTCTGGAACGCTGGCTGCTTTGCCCATAAAAATCACGTACTATCCCAACCCCACCGAGAAAGAGAGGTGAACAATAAAGTCCCTTGAAGCCTTTAACGGCCAGCGTGTGTGCCACTCCTGGCCAGACCTGCTCTGTCCCTGGCCCCAGGACCCCCTCACCTCATGGTCTCTGTGGACACCTTTCCCAGCAAAAGAAGGAAAAGGTCGGCCCAACCACAAGTAGTGTGCCTCCACGGTCACACTATGAACCTTGGGAAGTGGAGACATAAAGGATATCCAGGACTCCCGCTGTGAATGGGCTAGCCTGGGCTAGCCTTTGTTTGTACCTAGACTGCCCTCGGCCTCTGTTTTCTGGCCTGAAACGGGCCAGCAACCACGGTGTAATCCCATACTAGGAGCCCAGCTTGAATCCCTGCAGTACCCTGGGTGGCCACTGAGGGCGCTGTCCTTACTCCTATCCTTTAGATGATGGACCTGGGTTTTCCATGACTTTGATAGGTTATCTGGGGCTTTACACTCCCAGAGTCCACTTCCTTAATCACTGCCTTAGTGTAAGCTACCTAGGGTTGTGGTCAAGGGCACACTGAGCCATGAGTGTGACCTGGCAGAGGGAGGGCCCCCACACTCTGAGAAAGGCTATGGAGTGAACAAAGCGGTAATTGGGGCACAGAATTCAAACAACACCCAGCAGGGACTTTGAAGAGCAGGCCACCAATGGTTGGGCTTGACTTCTGCAGTGGGCCTTGCTCTCGCCTGCATTCCCTTTCCAGGGATGCCTCCAGGAAGCCTGCTTGGGTCTCCCTGGTCCCTCCGGTTGGCTACTTCTCTTTCAAGGCCCTCTTCCTGGGTTTGTGACTCTCTGGGGGGCAGCCTTGAAAACCATCTCAGTATGAAAATGCTTTCTTCTCATTGGTCAGGGCTACTCACTTTCCCATGGTCTCCTCATGTCCAGGTCACCTCCCGCCAGGCCACGAAGCCTCAGAATGCTTCCCAGACCTACCCTGTTCGTCCTTTTCTCGTAACCACCCACCCAAGCACTGTGCACCCACCCCTGGACTGCAGCATGGCCTCCAAACTGGTCCCTCTGCTGCTGGTTTTTGTTTTGTTTTGATTTTGGTTGTTTGCCTTATACTATTCTTCATTCCAACTGATCTAGTTTAAAAAAAAAAAAAATCAGCTCAAAACCTAGGTAACAGCTGTCCAGACCCTCCGGTGTAGACTCTAGGCTGAAGCAGAGAGGAGAGCCCAGAAGTAGACCTGCGGGCAAACTCGATTGATTTTGACGGAGACCCCCGAGGCTGTTCGGACAGTAAAGATAAGTTCTCTAGCACATGGCCCTGGAACAAGAGAACATGAGAAAGGGAGGGGCGGGCCTGGCCCCTGCCTGGCACACACACAGGTTAACCTGAGGATGATTGATAGACTCCAGTGTAAAAGCTAGTGTCATGAAACTTCTGGAACAAAATGGAAAAAAATGTTTTATGGAGCTGAGGTAGCCAACATCCCTTAAAGCAATCATAAAATATAAAAATAAAAACACTAGAGGAAAAATTGAAAATTGTTTGATGGGACTGAATCAAAATTCAAATCTTTGGCTCATAAGAAAACATCCCCAAAAGATGAGAACAAGGGGAAATTCTCTCAGTCCTCTGTGAAACATTGGTACTCAGGATGCATAAAACAAAAACCTAAGCCAGACATGGCGGTGCCTGCCTTTCATCCTAGCATTTAGGAGGTGGGGGGCAGAAGGATCAGAAGTTCAAGGTCATCCTTAGCTATGTGAGTAGCTTGAGGTCAGTCTGGGCTACATAAGTCATGTCTCAAAACAAAATTAGAAACAATAAAAAGAGAAAATCTTATAAAACCGAAAGGCACTAGTAGATACATGAGAGAACCAAAATTTGTTTTCAGTAATGGAGATCAAACCCAGGGCCTAACGTGTGCTAGGCATGTGCTCAGCCACTGACTAAGTCACATCTGCAGCCCATGATATCTGACTTTTAAAGTCACCTGTAGACATATTAAAACACTGACTCATCAGGGAAATGGAGACTACAACTTCAGTGAGATAGCATGCATAACTACTGGATTGGGTAAACTTTTAAAAATTGCCAATACCAAATCCTGATAAGGCTGCAGAACCATCAGAACACTCCTGCATCATTCACGGTAGTATAAAATGGTACTGATCCTTAGAAAATCCAAATATTCAAATCCAAATATCATATTCAAACATAATAAACACCTCATTCCTAAGACCCAACAATTGCACATGGAGGGATGGTTGAGTAGATGGATAGATGGATGGAAGGGATAGATGGGCGGATGGATTAGGTAGATAGGTGGATGGATGGATGGATGGGTGGATGGATGGATGGATGGATGGATGGATGGATGGATTGAGAAAGTGGGTGGGTAAATAGGTGGATTGTAAGGTTGGTTGGATTGATTGGACTGAATGTATGAATAGGCATAGAGGAAGGAAGGACAAGAAGAAAGATGGATGGATGGATGGATGGATAGTTGGAAAAGTTTGATGGTTAGATGGATGAATATACTAGATGGATAGATGAATGGACAGAGAGGATAGGTGGAGAGGTTGGATGGATACATAATGGATGAGTGAGTGAATGGGTGGGTAGTTGGTTGGGTGGGTAGATAGTAGATAGATAGATGGGTAGATATGATGGATAGATGAATAAATGGATGAGATGTAGATAGATGGATGGATGAATAAATAATGGTTGGGTAGATGGTGGATGGTTGAGTAGATGGTAGATGATTGAGCATATGGGGGATGGTTGAGTAGATGTTGAATGGTTGAGTAGATTGTAGATGGTTGAGTCAATTGTGAATGGTTGGGTAGATGGGGGATGGTTGGGTATATTGTGGATGGTTGGGTCAATTGTGAATGGTTGGGTAGATGGGGGATGGTTGGGTAGATTGTGGGTGGTTGGA
Source organism: Myodes glareolus (assembly GCF_982192425.1). Lineage (NCBI taxonomy): Eukaryota > Metazoa > Chordata > Mammalia > Rodentia > Cricetidae > Myodes > Myodes glareolus. Next base: position 14,739,296 of record NC_142031.1, read on the forward strand.
TCAATTGTGAATGGTTGGGTAGATTGTAGATGGTTGAGTCAATTGTGAATGGTTGGGTAGATTGTAGATGGTTGAGTCAATTGTGAATGGTTGAGTAGATGTTGAATGGTTGGGTAGATTGTAGATGGTTGAGTCAATTGTGAATGGTTGGGTAGATGTGGGTGGTGAGTAGATGGTAGATGGTTGGGTAGATTGTGGGTGGTTGGATCAATTGTGAATGGTTGGGTAGATTGTAGATGGTTGAGTCAATTGTGAATGGTTGAGTAGATGTTGAATGGTTGGGTAGATTGTAGATGGTTGAGTCAATTGTGAATGGTTGGGTAGATGTGGGTGGTTGAGTAGATGGTAGATGGTTGGGTAGATTGTGGATGGTTGGGTAGACGGAAGGGAGAACTGGGTAGATGGTACATGGTTAGGTAGATGGATGAGTGTCTGTCTTAATGAGACTCTGGAATTCCATGGGAGTCTAAGAGGAGCCTTTCCTTGAGTCCACACATGCCGTCCTCACAGACAGCAAAATCCCACAGGTGGGGGTATAATGGGAATTTCTGCCTTCCTTTGAGCCAGGATTTCACTCTGTGGCCTCATCCCTCTCCCCATTGTCATTTTCAGAGTTTCTCTTAGGCAGGTGATGAACAGGTGAGCAGACAGACAGAGCTGGCACTCCACACCACAGCCTGAGAGGGCCTGAGCTCACATTCTGTGCTCTAGCCAGGGTGAGAGAAGTGAACCCCAAAACTGTGGATACACCTCTGCTTGGCATTCTGGGTTGTGTTCTCAAAGCAGGCAGGGGACCAGGTGTTTCTTGTCAGGAGCTGCAAATGGACTTCCTGATGGTGGTGGGGTAGGACGGTGCAAGCAGCTGGCAAGGGGTGCCCAGAAGCCCTGACGGACGTGAGCGGGAACTCCAAGATATCTGCAAACATCCCTGTTCAGGGGAGCTCCGAGGGACAAGAGCGTAGCAGACCCCTCCTAGGCCACCCTCTGTGCTCCTCAGGGTCAACTTCACATAGGAGCCACTAGAAACAGCACAGGGCAGCCCAGAAGACTGTGTGACCTGCAGGCTAGATGCCCTGGGCTCTGAGCCTCTGCTGAAACATTTGACCTCCAAGCCCTGCCTTCTCCTGCAACGGAGGCCCTTCCACGCCCTCTGCTGGTTGAAACTGGCAGTGGAGCAGACCAACCCGGGGTCCTACCATCCCTAGGGCTTCCCATCTGCTAACCTACCTCCTCCATGGCACCCAAGAGAAACTGGAGGAGGCAAGAATGATCCTTAGCCTCTGTGCCTTGCTGGGCTTGCAGGACATAAAGGCTGGAAGGTGAAAAGAGACAAAATATGAAGTGTTGAATGAAAGACGTAGCCTGTAGATGTCGGACAAAAGTCATGGAGGGATGGCGGATAGCTCAGAGGTGAAGTCTGGGGGGATGGCTCAGAGGCGGAGCCTTTCCACCTCCAGGACTGTCATCTTCCCGAATAGACTAGAACTTCTCCAATGTCCCCGGCCAGCGCTGCTTCCATGCAGCTGGCAGGTGGACGCAGCAGCAGCGGAAGCATCCTCTCCTCCCCTCACCAAGCTGCCCTCCCTCTCAGCAGGCCAGGCCCTTCCCTCTGCCCAGGCAGTCCTTCAGATGTCTTCCTTGTGGTTAATTAATGGTGCCTTGGTCTTATTCTCAGAGAGCGAGATTGGCAGAGCCTGGAGCTTACTCACATCTGCCTGCTGCTCTGATTTCCATTGTGAGCTAAGTGGGGACAGCCCTGGAAATTCTGTGGAGTCTGTCCCCAGCCCCGCCATCTCTCTGACTGACCGTGTCCTCAATGCTTCCTCTGCTTTGAGGAACCTTCCTCGTAGACTTCAGTTTTCTGAGACACTGTGACTACTGCACCCCCCACACACACACACACGAGCTGTGTACCACCTCCACTGGCACCCTGCACACACTACAGGTCATAGTTTGGCTGAGTCTGTTTGCAAATTAAATATCTCCCCCGTTAGCGGATAAGTTGCAGACACTTGACTTTAATCATTGTCCCCTTTACTAGTCCCTAGCCCTGCTCCAAAGCCTGACATATGGCCAGCTCAGTAATTACTATTGAATGAGTGAACAAATGAATTAATGAGGGCGGGGAGTCAGGAAACATGTGTAATTGACTCTGCAGGGACCTCGGACAAGCCTCTTTATTATGCGTGGGCCCGTCCCCCCACCCTGAGAAGAAGAGAAGCCCAGACAGTCGACCTCCCACAGGCAAGGGGTACCCAGGGCATCCTGTCTCCTCAGCATATACAAAGCCGCTGAGGACGACTGGACTGGGCATGACAGGACCAGAGGCAGGGAGAACAGAGGCCGGCTAGGGAATGAGGTGGCACCTTCCCACTGTTCACGCACCTCCACCCAGAGATTCTGAGACATCCCCTGGCAGTAGGATTCTGTGTGACCTTTGGCAAAGCACAGTGGGCCTCTGTGAACTCAGCTGGACGGAGGGGACAGTGATGGATGGTGTCGTTATCTTTCTCCCCCACTGGCGTGTGTGACATTACCTACAAACTCAGGGACCCATGCATTTCTGTGTGCCACTGAATCCCCAGATCCCAGTTGGGGTGGAGCACAAAAGAGGGCTGTAGGAAATATGGAGGGAGGCATCCATGACGGGTGGGGGAATGGGTGAGCCCCCTTGGAACTCCTGAGAAGCAGCCAGTGTCTAGGACACCAACCTCTGGAACATGCTCTGCTTCCTGGCCCGCCCCATTCTCCATGCTGACCACACCCACCCACCACCCCTCTTTCTCTTGATACAGTTGCTCCCAAAGGACCCAAAATCGTGATGACACCCAGCAGAGCCCGGGTTGGGGACACGGTGAGGATTCTAGTCCACGGATTTCAGGTCAGCCTCTCTCTGGGTAGTTGAGTGGAGTGGTGGGTGGGTAGAGACATCCAATATGGACCAGCATTCCTGGCTTACTCTCCTATACCCACAAGCAAATGCAGTTCACATCAATCTTCTGTCTTTGCGTTTATTCTAGCCCCAACCCCTGAGAGTCCTCACCACCTAGGCTCCTATTGGATAGGCTGTTTTCAATTTCCCTATTTAGCTGAGGAGGATCTTGATCTTCTAACCCTCCTCCCGCCCCCTCGTCTGTGCTTGGATTATTGGCATGACAGTTTATCCGATGCTGGGGTTGGAACCCAGAGCTTTGTGTGTGCGAGGCAAGCATGCTACCACCTAAGCTACACCCCCAGCCTCGTTCCTGGGGTTCTAAGGTGCTACCTGAAGCCTATTGGATGAGAATCGGGGGCCTGGAAAGCCTCTGGCCTTCCTGTGTTGGCAGCGTGCTCCCCGATGACTCCACTGTTTCCTGCTCTGGCCCGCAGAATGAGGTCTTCCCAGAACCCATGTTCACGTGGACGAGAGTGGGCAGCCGCCTCCTGGATGGCAGCGCTGAGTTTGACGGGAAGGAACTGGTGCTGGAGCGGGTTCCTGCCGAGCTCAATGGCTCCATGTATCGCTGCACTGCCCAGAATCCACTGGGCTCCACCGATACACATACTCGGCTCATCGTGTTTGGTAGGGACCCTACAGGACCACCCAAGGATAGGGCCGGGCTCAAAGTTGTCCTCAAAAGACCCTTAAATTTGCCTCAGTGAGATAATTCTATTCACTGATTAAAATTGCAACAACTTTATCATCAGAGAGACTTTGGTTCACATCTCGGCTCTGCCAGGCCTCTTTTCCCCTCTGTAACATGGTCGGATATGGAGAGATTGAGGGGGAGCACCATCCCAATGCATACAATGCCACATAGTGGGTACCTGGGGAAGGTCCTACAAGCTCAGAACTCAGCGCCAACCATTCTGCTTCTCTCTGCTTCTTTCTGACAGAAAACCCAAATATCCCAAGAGGAACAGAGGACTCCCGTGGTAAGTCTCCAGCCTCAAGACTGCACCCTTAAAAGAGAGTGCTTTTCAAGGCACCCAGAAAGCATCTGTTGCTAAAGCCAACATGTCTCCCCTGATCCCTCCTTTCCTTCAGGAAGCCATCACCTCAGACAGGCAGGGTCAAGATTAAGCAAGGAAGGCACTATACTCCCAAACAGCTAATGGGATAGCAGGGGTCAAGTGTGTCCCCTCACATTGCTATCCAGACCCCAAGAAACTGTGTCTGGTGCTGACCATGGTGTGGGTCTCTGACAACTCCATGGGACACTTAAGAATATAGTCAGATGCCCCAGGCTGTTCCTTCAGCCACCCCAACCTAGAACCACTCATGGGGTGCAGACACTACCCATACACAGTGAATCTCACAGTTCTCAATGAAGCATCCCATTCCTGGTGCCTGCTGGGCCATCCTGATGGCCTCAGTCCAGCAGGCTTGTATGGGATACAGGGCACCGGACCCATGGCAGGCAGCCAGCAGAGCTGAGGTTTGATCACCCGATGCTGCCCCCTAGCATCTTTGTTGGGAACCATTTTTCAACATCGGTTGAAAATCCTCAGTTTCACACCAATAGGCCCCCTGTAACACACAGGCAGGCTGCAGCCGTGACACCGCCTCTGCCTCTCACAGGTTCTGCTTCTGGCCTCGCTGGCGTCCGGCTCACCCTGGTGCTTGCCCTGACAGTGGTCCTGGAGCTCACGTGAAGATGCCGCCTCCTCCCGACACTCCAGCGGCCTGGCATCTCTGCGATCGATTTTCATTTCTTTTCTAAACTATTTCCAGTCTTGTTCTTAGTCTTTGCCCATGTCTTGGCTTCTTCACTGGGTTTAATTAAAACAAACGGACCAATTTTCCCCACCTTGGTGTTTGGCTCTGTCTTTCCTTAGTCTAGTTGTAGCTACTGGGTACCTCCTGGCATCCATTCTTGGGACAGGCATAGAGATAGAATGACAAAGGAAATGCAAAGTTTGCACTCCTCTGAGGATGGGTAGACATGCAGCTCCTGTCTTATTCAGTCTTAAAAACAGCCAGGTGTGGGGAATGGCTGTAGAAAATGTAACCGTCAGCTGTAGCTACAATACTGCTGCCTAACAAGTCAACCCACATCTTGGTAACAGACAACAGCAGGCATGGATACTTACTTATAGATAGCAGTGGTCCAGATGTCCTCATCCAGGCTCACCAGACAGCTTAGCTTCAGGTAACAGACCTTCCTCACCCCTGCATAACCCCTGCTGCAGGCTACACTCCAGACTGGCCTCTGGTCTCCACTATGGAGTTATGAAATTCCTTGTTTGTTTATCCTGGAGCTGGAGCAAAGGGGACAGCAGCTACCTGACCTCTGATCCTCTTTCCATGTGTATCAGTCAACTTTCCATCACTGTAACAAAACAGCTGAGACAATTTGCCTATCAAAGGGAAAGGTTTCTTTGGGCTCTCAGTTCTGAAGAGCTCATGAGATCACACATCCTGGCAAGGGGTTAAGGAGCTGCAGAGGCAATCCACTGGGAGGCAGGGGACAGGCAGAGAGGAGAAGGAAGAGACCAGGTCCCACATCCCCTCTGAGAACACATTCCACTTGTTGACAACCCCACCACCTCCCAATAGGGCCATCCTAGGACCAGGCCTGTGTACACAGACCTAAGGGAGACAATGACTATCCTAATTAGAACGTGGGGGAATCATCAGAATGTGAGGAAAACCTAAGCCTCTGCCTGGCTCATTGTCTGTGGACCCTGGTTGAGCCAAAGCACATCCCATGGCCAGATGAGAGATGAGGTTGAGCCCATTCCCAGGATCACAAAGATGATGGAAGCTGGGGCATATCAGAAGCGGTAGGGTGGCATGGGTCAGGGTGGTATAAAGTGGTATGGGATGGGCATGCTGTGGTGAGCCTGAGTCTCGCACCCTAAACACCCTGAAGATCTATCCTGAGCTCACAGACAGTCCGAGGCTGTTGAGTAACCCTCTCCCACCTCTAGTGAACAGTAACACCCTTGCTCTCTCGAGCATCCCGGATGGAAGAAGATGGCTCCAAGGCCACTGCCCCAAGCAGAATCATAACTTCCAAAGATGCCCATGTCCCGCCCTCAGCACCTGAGCAGGACTTGCTGATCTGGACCGGATCTGATGTCTCTGAGCTGGATCTTCCTTTGGACCCTAAGAGCGGGGGGGTCCCTGGGGGTGAGCTGGCCCCCAGTGGCTTTGGCTAAGGTGACTCAGCTTTGTGCTTGGTGGTCTCTCAGGCTCTATCAGGGTCAGCTCTGTGAGGGTGGGGTAACAAGAGAGCTGAAGCACACAGGTCTTGGGAGACCCCAGGGAAGCTGACACACCACCATTTCTATTGTATTCAAAATAAAACTAGAGCCCCCTTTGATGGGAGCTGAGAGGTCACATGGATATAGAGTCAAGAGCGGGGTAAGAACGATTGTGCAGGTAAGAACGATACAGCAGCCCTTAGTTCTGACTTGAAGTTTATGCTAGGCTTGGATGCAGGACCATGATCCCAGCACTCAGGAGATGGGCTCTGCAGGACCAGGAGTTCAAGGCTATCCTCAGTTACATAGTAAGTTTGTGGCTAGCCTCAGCTACATGAGACCCTATCTCAGAAAAGACAATCTGCCTTTGTGTTTTACTTTCCATGTGTGTGCATGTGTGTATGTATATTTGCACATGTGCATCCATGTGTGTTCATGTGCTCTCATATGTGTGTGGACAGGCTCACACATGCCACAGTGTTCCTGTAGAGGTCAGGAAAGAACGTCAGATGTGGGTCCTTGCCTTCCACCTTGTTGAAGGCAAGACCTTTGTTCTTGTTTTTCTGCTTTGCACACCAGGCTGTCTGGCCCAGAGCCTCAGGAGATTCTCCTGTGCCCTGCGCCTGTAATCTCAGAGACTGCAGGCGTTTACTACATGGTCGGCTTTTCATGAGCTCATTGGTTTCAAACCCAGGTCCTCATGCTTATGTGGCCAACCCTTTCACCCACTGAGCCACTTCCTCAACCCAACAGTTAGCCATTTACTTACTTATTTAGATTTATTTACTTTTATGTGTACGGGTGTTCTGCATGCATGCCTGGTGCTCAAGGAAGCCAGAAGAGAGCACCGGATGCCCTGGAGCCAGAGTCACACACCCTGGTGAGCTGCCATCTGGGTGCTTGGAACTGAACCCGGGTCCTCTGCAAGAGGCTCAGCATTAGCACCTCCCCCAAATCAACTGTTGAACTTGACATTCCAGAGTCTTGGCTTTCCCTTGTGCCTTTTTGTCCTCATTTAAGCTCAAATTCTTCTGCCCACCGATTGGTGCTTGAAATACATCGGATACAAATGATTGATACAGTAAATATTTACCTTCCCCAGTCTGGCCAGTCAGTCAGCAACAGTAGTGAAGTTGATGATTCTCTCAGACGCCCGTCTGTGTGCAAACATCCAAGATAGCCGAGCAGACAACCACCACACAGTACCATCAACCTCCTTCACCTACTTCCTTCTTCCTCGAAGTCCTGATTCGGCTCACATGAACCGACTGCCCCTCCACCCCCCACCCCCCACCCCCCGCCGCCGCCGCCGCTGTCCAGCAATTCTATGTAAGGCCCCTACTTCCAGAGGTTTCTGTTTTCCCAAGAAATTTTAATACGTAGGTTTATTCTCTCTCCTTGCCTCCTTAGAGGGAAGGCCACGTAGGCGTGAAATTGGACTTGCTTCGCCCTATTAGCAGCAGGGTTGCTGGGCTCCACTGACCCCTGAAGTGCATCAATAGCTCAGTAGTGAGCAGATGAACCGTGGGAAGTGGTGGAGGGCTGGGGAAGGGGGGCTAGCCGAGAGGCTCCAGGGCCGAGGCAGCAGGGGTTGCCATCTGCTTTGGCATTGTACAAGGACTGCAAGGCTGCTGTTTAGGGTGGAAAAGGGGACGAAAAGGCCCAGCTGCAGCTGAGACTGTGAGCAGTCTCCCGTGGGTGCCTTCATCCATCCCACAAACCCCAAGTCTCCCCAGCCAGGGCCTGAGCTGGACCAGAGAAGAAACCGGCCAGGTTGCGTAGGTTCTGCCATTAAGAGGCCCCACCCTTTGGAATGCTGAGCCCGCTAGAAGGGCTGCACGCCACTTTCTGTGCCATATGCTCCGCGGGAGGAGTAGAGTGAGGAGGGGACACCCACAGGGATGCTGTCCTGTGGGGGTGGCCTTGTCCTGAAGGATCAGAGGGGCAACTGAAGTCAGCTCTACCCCTCCATGAGGTGGCCCCACGTTCGCCCAGGTACCTCAGCTGTGACCCACATGGGCAGTGGGAGAAGATCTCAGATTCCTGCTCTCTGTGCCCGACTCCCCGAGGCCACCACCCCTTTGAAGCACAGAGAATTCGGCTGGACTCGTAGCTGCTGCCACACCAGGTCCCAGTGAGCTCATCCTTCCCCATTCACCAGCCACAGTTCCCTGAGGCCCCTGCTGCTCTCCTGCCCCGGGCTACTGTCACCACAGATCCCCCGTGATCTTCGGAGGATTTCAAGTGTGTCCAGCAGGTGTAGGGATGGCTGCAGGCCCACCTCCAAAGTCGCACCTGCGAAGGGTAACCAAGCTTCGTTTTCTCTTCATCTCTGAGTTGGGCTCATGAACAAGTGTCACGGGTATGTGCAGCCGCTGCAGCCACTTAGTGGGAGAGGTGCTCCCAGGCCAGCTGTCCATACTCAGCACCTGGGGTCCCCTCCCCACTGGAGCAAGCATTCGGGGACATTCATGACCTGTGTCTCTCTGTTGTCCCTTCCAGACTGGAGCCTGAAACTTAGTTTCTGGCTGTCTGTCTGCTGCAAGCCTGTGGCCGCTGTCCCTCCTCAGTCCAAGACAGCAGCCTCTGGACCCACAGGCCCACTGCAAGTCAGAGTCACCTGCTCCATCACCCCAAGGCCCCTATACATAGGCACTGCTGGCTTCTTTCTATACTACCTAGCGCTTTTGCTAGTCTTCTAAAGGTGACAGTGACCCTGGCTACAAATTCCACTCTGAGTCACCTTGTCTGTGGGAGACACGGAGCAGTGGACAAGGCTCTAAGGACCCCACAAGACAGCCACATAGGACATCTCGTGATCCAGAAAAATCTGTGGGTTTCGTTAAGAGTCTATGTATACATAGCACAGAGGAAACAAAAACCAGGGTCCTTGGGATTTGGCTATGCCGTGGGAAATGACAAAGTTTTGGACATTTCCACTCAGGCAAGATGCATAGGCCGGTATCAGGAATACTTGCTTCCGGAGCCCCGACCTGCTGGTGGGACCTGAAGGGGAAGGAAAGTGGGGTGAAGGCAGGTAAGAGAGCGAGGAAAAATGAGGAACAAGCTGGGTGGGGGATGTGGGAGAGGCAAAGACGGAGAGAGGATATCAGTCATCAAGGGCTGTTGGGGCATCGTGAATCAGGCTGCCCTGGGTCAGTTACAGAGAGAGCTGGATTCTTGAACGCATGAGGAGTTGGGGAGAAAGGTGCCACCTGAGCTCCGGGGGGACAGAAAGAGGACAGACCAATCAGCATTGAGGGAAGTGCCAAGAGAAGTGGAGAAAACAGGAGACAGAACTGAGACAAGGGACAGAGCTAGAGGGGCAGAGAGTACCAGAGATGGGAGAGCGCAGACTGGATGGAAAGGAGACTTGAGCAGCAACCCTGAGCTCCTGCCCCTGGGACATCTTCCACTGTGATGGTCTGTAACTCCGAATTTTGAGCTGAAATAAACTCTCTTCCCCTTAAATTGCTTTTGTCAGCGTATTTTATCACAGTAATGCAAAAAATAAAAAATAAAAAGCAGAGACACAGGGAGATGCTGCAGAGAAAGTGAGAGAGCCGGGCCCAGGCAGGAGGGACGGAACACTCCCGTGCCCAGCTAAGATGGAACCAGTTCTGACACCCATGGCCGGTGGAGGAGTGAGCTATTAAGTGGAGCATCCCAGAAAACAGTCGGGCTGTCGTTTCAGGAATGGCTCCTTCCATGACATCAGAGTCCCCGCCAGCTCTGCTATTCGACCTCCTTTCTTCACCTCCCTGTGCCTCTGTTTCCTTTTCTGTGAAAGTGGGGTACCCATCTTCCTGTCACTGCCCTCAGAGATCTCAGCAAAGACATGAAGCCAAAGTATTTCTTGCCGTGCCCAGCAGTCAGTAAGGATGCAGCAAACATGAACTAGTGTGATCTGTGCTGAACAACAGGGAGCCATGGGTGCCAGCTGAACAAAGGCTGGGCATCAGCACCACAGAAGGCACTTAGAGCAGAACAATGTGGGAAGTCCTGGGGTGGGGAACTCTGCGCCCTTGGAACAGAAGCAGGGTTACCCCTGGAGCTTGGCCGAAAGTTCCAGGCCTTATCCTCTGATGAGGTGGGAAATCTCAGAGAGAGCAAGCAAGCCACCTGCCCAGGTAGACAGCTGGGCATGGGAGAAAGGGCTGACGACAAAGAATTGAGCAGCTATGGGGATGAGGAAGGAGGTGGTGTCGGGTGACTGATGGAGGGTGGGGTGGCCTTGGTCTTTACCGATGGAGGATGACCGAAGAGGTATACACAGCAAGACAGTCAACAAGCCAGTCTTGAGGGTTGTGTTAGTCAGGTTTCTCTAGAGGAACCGAACTGAGAGAATGAATTTATATATCCAGCAATGGCTGTCTACCCAGGGAAGGTTCAAGAAGCTAGTAGTTTAGTCCATGAGACTGCATATCTCTACCAGTCTTCAGCATATTCCTGAGTCCTATAGAAGTTGGGTCCAATGCAAGTCAAGAAATGGACTTGCCAGTGAGAGCAAGCAGGCAGAGAGACAAAGGAGAGGGGGGGATACCTTCTCAAATGTCCCTTCTTCCTTCTTCTATAACAGGCTTTCAGCAGAACATGTTGCCCCTATTAAAAGTGAATCTCCCACCCTCAAAATATCTGGATTAAAAGTGGGTCTTCCCACTTTGGATAATTTAATTAAGAAAAAAAATCCCCAGAGTGTTGCATGCAGCTGCCTTAATTTCAGATATAGCCAAGTTGGCAACCAGGAAGAGACATTACAAGCCCACCCCTTGTCAATCTGATATACCATCATATCCCCTGATGGTATCTTCTTCCCAAATGAAAACAATAACCAGGTCATAATTATGCCTAACATGATATAACTATCCCACGTGCAATTGCAATGACATTATATATTTAACTAGGTCATAATTATGCCTAACATGATATAACTATCCCTTATTCAACTGCTAACGCATTATAAATTTTAGAATAGGTGGCAATGCCCCTTGGGAGACATTCTTTTAATATCTCAAATATAACCGCTGATATTCCTTTAACTGATGTTAAATTACACGATACATCAAAGAAAGAAAACACAAACATCTGTACAAATACATTCTTAACAAAATATGACAGACACACTCACGTCAACTATAATCCTTGTTTCTGCAAATGGTCACGTGGCCTTAGCTGATATTGAAAACTACCCTCCTCTACTTCCCATTCTGTATTTCCTCCGCCCTCTGCAAGCACCTCAGCAGGTTTTGCTTCCTTCATGGAGGAGTGACCCAAACCTTCATTCCTGAAGGGCCCGTGCCTTTGTCATTCTGCCTGGATTAGGTGGTTGCAGTTTTCCACTGACTTCAATCACAGTGCACAGTAGCACCTAAAGGATTGCCTGCACCCCAGACACCCTTCTTAGCTCCACTGAGGAGAAGCAATCCAATTTCCCTATGGTTATCTGGACCTATCACCCCTTCTAACACTTATTCCTTTCTTGACCTGTTGGTTTAAGGGCATCTGAAGCCCAATGTGGCTAGGGTCTGAACTTTAAGTTCAATGGAATGTTTGTTGTGGTTCTTGACAATAGTGCTCTCTTCTCTGGAACTAAAACTTCTAGGCCAGCAGAACTTACAGTCTCAGAAACAGGAAGCAAAAATGTTCCTAGTGGATCACTGGGGGTGATAATGGGTGGAACAATTCCCTTTCCACCACTTGATTCCTGGACTTGTGACTCCTGGCAATGGGAGAAACCAGACCATATACTGGACACTGATTCAAAGCATATACTGCCTTCTGGAGAACCCTGACCCAGCCCTCCAGGATGCTGCCATCTAATTAATATTGTAACTGCATCTTCGAAAGACCATTCTAGCATCCTACCAGGCCAGGAGCTTCAGGACGGTAAGGAACATGGTAAGACCAGTGGATTCCATGATTGTGGGTCCACTGTTGCATTCTCTTGCCGTGAAGTAAGTTCAGTGGTGAAAAGCAATACTGCGTGGTATATCATGATGGTGTATAAGGCATTCTAGAGGTCCACAGATGGTGGTTTTGGCAGAAGCATTACATACAGGAAAGGCAAATCCGTAACCAGAATAAGGATCTACTCCACTAAGGACAAATCATTGTCTTTCCATGGAGGACACGGTCCAATGTAGTCAACCTGCAACCAGGTTACTGGCTGGACACCTCTGGGCAATAGTGCCATATCTGGGGCTCAGTGTTGGTTTCTGTTGTTGGCAGCTCTGACACTCGGTAGCAGCTGTAACCAGGTCAGCCTTGGTGAGTGTTGTCAAACCCATGCATAACCCCCATCTCTGTCACCATGGCCACTTTGTTCATGCAACCATTGGGCAATGATCCGGATGGCTGGAGAAAGAAGCTTACTGTCCAGAGACTGGACCAACCTATCTACTTGGCTATTGAACTCCTCCTCAACTGAAATCACTTTTGATGAGCATTTACATGGGACACAAGTATCTTTGCATCCTTCAACCCTTTAGAGAGATCTGTCCACATACACTTTTTCAGATGTCTTCCTCACCAACTTTCCAATCATGCTCTTTCTAATTCCCTGACTACCCAGCCAATCCATTGGCTACCATCCATGATTCAGTGAACAGCTGGACATCTGGACATTTCTCATTCCAGAAAAAATGTATGAGCATGTGTACTGCCCGAAGTTCTGCCCACTGGGATTTCCCTTAACTGATTTCTTTCAGAAAAGGGTTGTAATGCCACAGCTGTCCACTTGTGGGTGGTGCCTGCAGAACCATCAGCAAACCAGGCCATAGACTTCTCTTCTTTAGTCAATCGACTGTAGCGAACACTCTACAGGTGAGTGCTTGGCAGCAGATGGGTGTTGCAAAGGAAGGGCCTGCTTATTCTTCCCAGCCACTGGGCTAGCTTAGCCCAAAAATAACCACACAGAAAATGTATTCATTAAAACACTGCTTGGTCCATTAGCTCTAGTTTCTTATTAGCTAATTTTTACTTCTTAATTTAACCCGTCTCCATTAATCTGTGTAACGCCACATGACTGTGGTTTACCAGCAAGATTCTAACCAGCGTCCATCTCAGGCAGAAGATCCATAGTGTCTCTCCCTGACTCTGCTTTCTTCCTCCCAGCATTCAGTTTTGTTTTCTCCGCCTACCTAAGTTCTGCCCTATAAACTAGGCCAAGGCAGTTTCTTTATTCATTAAGCAACGAAAGCAACACGCAAACAGAAGGAACTCCTACACCAGATGGCACTGCAATGAGTAGAAACCACGGTATTTAGGCAACGTCTTTATGTAACTTGCTTGTGCCTTCAGGAGGGCCCGATCAAGTATATACCTCTTCCATTTGATAATAGATTACTGCTGTGTACATCCTACTTCAGGACTTGATGAGTTCGATAATGTCCAGCTCATGATGGGCAGTTCAGGTCACATTAGGCAAGTTGGTGGCCCATTGTCAAACATTCAGTTTTCACTAAGGCCCAATAGCAGGCCAACAGCTGTATTTCAAAAGGAGAATAGTCTGTTGATGAAGTTAGAACCTTGCTCCGAAATCCCAAAGGGCTCTTCTGTGATTCACTAATAGGGGCTGCCAAAGGCTCCAGACAGCATCCCCATCTGCCACCAACACCTAAAAGACCATTGAGTCTTGCTGGATCATGTGGTCCAAGTGGTAGGGCAACCTGCACAGCAGCCTGGACTGGCTGAAGAGCCTTCTCCTGTCCCAGGTCTCACTTAAAGCTAGCAGCTTTCCCAGTCATTTGGTGTGTGGGCCAGAGTACAAGCTCTGTCTCTAGAATCCAAAGAGGCCCATAAACATTGTTCTTTTTTCTTAGTGGTGGGAGGACCAGGCGCAATGACTTACCTATCTCCTTTGAACTAATGTCTCTGCATACCCCACCCACTGACTCCTAAGAATTTCACTGACGTAGAAGGCCCTTGAGTATTGGTGGATTTGTTTCCCATCCTCTGACGTGCATATGTGCTACAAATGATTTGGGAGTAGTCACATCCTCCCGCTCACTTGGTCCTGTCAGCAAAATGTCACCAGTGCAATATTTTGTGGAAGAGACAGACGGTCAAGATCCCTTCTAAGTTATGACACAGGGCTGGAGAGTTAATCTATCCCCCAGGTAAACTGTAAAGGGATACTACTGGTCTTGCCAACAGAAAGAAAAACTTGTTCTAGTGGTCCTCCTTATGGACAGGTACTGAGAAAAAAATCATCTGTTAAACCAATAACTGCCTACCATGGACCAGGAGATGTGTGCTAATCTGCCCAAATAGGGACACCACATCTGGTCCAGCAGCTGCAATGAGGGTCACAACCTGAGTTCTCAACAGTCAGCGTCATTCTCCACTGTCTTCTGCTATGGTCAGCTAGGAGAGCAAAGGGAGATGGGGAGGGAACCGCCACTCTGCCTCTTTCAAGTCCTGAATGGGGGCACTAATTTCTGCAGTTCCTCCAGGGATGTGAAACTGGTTTTGATTCACTATGTTCCCTGGCAGAGGCGACTCTTAAAGGGTTTCATTTAGCCTCTCCAACCAGAGCAGCCCCCACTCCACAGGTCAGGGAACCAATCTGAGAATTCTGCCAACTTCTAAGTATGTCTGTCTCTAAGTATGTCTGGGACGGGGAAAATAGCCTTGGAATGAGTTCCGGGATTCACTGGACCTACTGTGAGTGGACTCCAGCCAAAGCTCCATTAATCAATCTCCCGCCTCCACAAGCCCCTACTGTAACTGGAAGGCCACAGTGGTTCTTGGGGTCTCCCAGAATCAGTGTGATCAATTCAGAACCAGTATCCAACAGACCCCTAAAAGTCTGATAGTTGCCTTTCCCCCAGTGTACAGTTATTACCCTTGTAAAAGCCCTCGTGGGCCCCTCTGGGGAAGAAATGGAGAAAGGCTAGCAGTAAAACCCTTACGTTTGTGGCCAAGATCCCTTTTGCCATTATCCAGTGTCTCCTTTCTTTCATTGGCTTGAGAATTTTTCTGTTGATACAGATCAAACAAAAATGTAGTAGGCTTCTTATCTGTTTCATGCCTGGAAACCCCATGATTCATTAGCCAGCGCCAGAGGTCTGCATGAGTCATGCCACCGTAGAATTCACTTTTCCTGGGCTGACCATTACAGGTTCGGCCGTTACGGACAAAGATTCAACTATGCTGCCTATTACGCTAACTACGATCACCTTGACTTAGAGAGTCAGTGCTACCACCTGGCCCCTGCTACTTCAGGGCCTAATTAAACCCATTGCGTTTAATTCATCCAGCTGAGCAGCAGCTTCTCCAACCTAAGGTCTGGCACAAGGAAAAAGGGCGGCAGCAAAACTCTTCAAATGTGCCAGTGCCTTCTCACCATTTTGCATCTTGCAGGATTAGTGACGGGCATGTCTTCTGGGCCTTCCCATGGCGGAGGATTAGGTTTGACACAGGGTACCCACTCTAGCATTGCAGTTTCCCTGAGCCTTAAAATCCCCTCATCAACACTAAGCCAAGGGCTATCAGGCTTCTCCAACTAGTTTTCAGCAGGCCAGTTTTCAACAAACGCTTCAGCCAACCATTCACACAAACCTTTGAGACCTTTTTCATAACCGAGCAAGATTTCATATTAAACCTAGAGTTTCTCCTCAGTGGGCCCGTATCAACAAACTCTGCCTGGTTCAGTTTTATGTCCCTTCTATCATTATTTTGTAGCCTTAAAATCTATTCCCATACATATTCCCCCAAATTCTGCTTGAATGAATCAGCAGACTCATTAAGCTCTTTAGTGTTGTAGTGTTCCTCCTCACAGACTACACTTTCTGTCTTCCTCCAGGAACCTGCTTCGCCTTATGTCTGGTTATAGGTCTAGAGGCCACCGTAGGTGGGCCCTGCGGGCATCAGTATTACCTCGGCTGGCATCTCCTTCAGACAAAGTCACTGCTGGTTTAGCAGACAATGACAGATTAATTTCTCCAGTCAAAGGTGGCAAAGGCAGTATTTCCAGAGGTGGGGTGTGAGTACATCGCTGAGGGTGGAAAGACTATTTCCTCAGCTGAGATAAACCCTTGAAAACCTGAGAAATCAGAGTTCTCAGCCTCAACAGGGTCCTCCCACACATCCCCATCCCAAGCTCCTAATTCCCACTCTTTATCAATTAAAGCCCTTACTTTAATCACTGACACCCTCTGAGGCTGGGACTTGAATTTTCACTGTAATTCAGCCAACCTTATAATGAGGGCTTCAGTTTCATCTCTGCAACTTGAGCTCTGTGGCTGCTGGAGAGAAGATTCTCTTTCAGGGCACACTCAGAAAACTTTGGAGTCTAAAGCTCAGACTGTGCATATCTGGAACTGACAGCTGAGTTCATTGCTGACAGATCCTGAGATGCTTGAAGTTGGTTGATTTTTATCACAGGGCCCTTTCTTTTCCTTTATCAGTTTATCTATCCAGAGGTGCCAAGAGTGACCAACCAGCATCATCATTTTCCTTCTATTTCTACAAATTATCAATTTTTTTTCTACACAGAGTGACCAAACCCATTGCCTCTCACAATTGGTGAATCAGGATAATGCTGTGGGATAATGCTCTTGTACATTGTAAAGAATTGTAACTCATATTGGTTTAATTAAATGCTGATTGGCCAGTAGACAGGTAGGAAACATAGGTGGAGCGACAGACTAAGAGAATTCTGGGAGGAGGAAAGGCAGAGATGTAGTCACCTGCCAGAGGCAGAGGAAGCAAGACGAGAATACCTTACTGAGAAAAAGTACCAAGTCACATGGCTAAACATATACAAGAATTATTTATGGGTTAATGTAAGTTGTAAGAGCTAGTTAATCATAAGCCTGAGCTAATTACCAAACAGTTTATAATTAATATAAGCTCTGTGTGTTTTTTTTGGAACTGAATGGCTGCAGAACCAGGCAGGATAGAAACTTCTGTCTACAGGATAATAAAATGTATTTGTGTCCTTAGGTTTGTACAATAGTCTACACCATGGGCTTTCACTAATCTCTGAGTTTCTTAGGAGTGGCTTCAGGAATTGTAAGTGTTGGCATATTTGAAAACCTATTCCAAAACACTTAAAATATCCATCCTTATACTTCTGTTGCTCTAGAACCATTTCTAATAATACCAAAATCTATTAGTCAGGGTTCTCTAGAGGAGCAGAACTGATAAGAATAATACATATTTTTAGAATGACTTACAGGCTGTGGTCCAGTTAGTCCAACAATGGCTGTCTACTAACAGAAGATCCAAGAATCCAACAATTTTTCAGTCCATGAGGCTTGATGTCTTTGCTGTCTTCAGTATACACCAGAATCAGTAATACACCAGAATAAGCAGGTTCTAATTCCAGTCAAGGAATGGACTTGCCAGCGAGAGCAAGCAGGGGCACACACACACACACACACACACACACACACACACACAGAGAGAGAGAGAGAGAGAGAGAGAGAGAGAGAGAGAGAGAGATAGTTTCCTTCTTCCACGCCCTTTATATAAGCTTCCAGCAGAACATACGGCTCAGATTAAAGGTGAATCTTCCCACCTCAAAAGATCTGGGTTAAAAATGGGTCTTCTCACTTCAAATAATTTAATTAAAAGAAAAATTCCCTCAAGGTGTACCCCGCCACTTGGATTTTAGTTAACTCCAGATGTAGTCACGTTGACAACTAAGAACAGCCATCACAAGGGCTAAGAGACACCCCCACGCCACAGCAGCATCCTGTAGCTTAGGAACTCATTTGCTTCAAAGCAACTAGCACTCATTAAGCGCTGACTGTTCACACTCTATCTCGATAGCTCTGAAGATAGATAATGGCCCCGTGTCTCAGACTCGTGAGTGACAGCTCAAAGAGGCTTGCCATTGGCTAAAGAACACAGAGCTGAACATGTGGGGCAGCTCTGGGATTGGGCCATCCCATCTACCTACACCACTCCAGCAGGCCCAGACACTGAAGCCTTACATGGCTGGCAATGTTGGTCTGGCCTACCCTAAAACCAGACCTGGGATGAAGAAGCTGCCTTGGATGGTCTACGGAATGCAGCGTACACAGTGGGAATTGAGAAAAGAGCCCAGAAAGTGCCGTGTGAGTTCCCATCCTGTATTACAGCCTGTACTCTGGTCCCAGCAGCTCTGAGATTCTGCAGTGTTCTCCTTGGACCACCTATCCAACAGTCTGGATGCACTGCTGCCCCCACCGAGCCTTGAGCAGAACCTGAAACCACAGTAAAATCTCATGTGGCTTCTGCCAGGAAGACACAAGCTTACAGACTGTGGGTGACCCCTGTGGGCTTTGAGGGGTCAAGATAGCACCTGCTAGTGTCCCTCAGCATCCCCTCGGCCCTGGGGCAGAGAGGTGGGGCAGTCACAGGTTCGGAATGTGCATTCCCACCAAATCCAAGGCAGTGGGATGAAAGAGTTGAGCTTCTGCGACATGACCCCTTGTGAATGGAACTGGTGCTCTTGGAAGGAAAGTCCTGGGAAAGCCCAAATCTTCCACATGGAAATTCTGCTAAAAGATGACCAGTCAGGACATGAAGCCCTCAGTCTGCAGGTGTCCCCTCTCCTCTTCCTCCCGCAATATTTCTGTGTTTACAAAGTTCCATGAACACAAGTAGAGACATAATTGGGAACGTGCAGGGCAACTCTCCACAGATGTGTGCCCTCCATCCTGATCTTCCGAGAAATCTTGCATACAGAAGGCATTTTCTCTATTCATAGATAAAAACAGAGGCTCAGAGAGGTTATGCAACCTGCCCACAATCACACAGACAGTGGAGGCTCATCTGTGGGTAGAGATGATACCCCAGGAAATTCTGCTGCCCTAGGGAGAACCCCAGGACAGCACTCATAATGTTCTCTCCTCTCCTCCTTCTCCCTGGGTGCTGCCCCAAGGCTGTGGCTTCTTCCGTGTCCTGGCGGTCCCCCAACTGGTGTGTCTAAAGAACCCCACACAGTGGCTAAAGAACTGAGCTCTAAAATCCAGCTTCCCCAGGTTCAAATCCCAATGCAGCTGCTGACTAACTGTGTGTCCTCAGACCATTTACACTGTCTCTGAGCCTGTCTGTCAAAGTAGTGGGAAGAGCAATCCTCCTCCTCTTGCAGTTGCTATGGAAGCTGATAAGAGAGTGACTATTAAAACTTAAGAAAATGTCTAAAGTGCAGCAGGGCCTAATAAACGATGCCTGTCGCAGCCCGAGGTGCCACCGTTAATCTCCATTCCCTAATCAGATCAGAGATAAGATTCCTTCCTTGTCCCCTAAGGTCGCTTTGTGCCCTTGAATTGGGAAAGAATAGAGAAGAAGAAAGAACACGGGGTGCGGGGTGGGGGAGCATGAATGTAGCTCAGTGATAGACTGCTTGCACAGAGGATGAGACCCTGGGTCCACCCCCCCCCCAGCACTGCAAAAGAAAAAAGGAAAAGAAAAAACCTAGAGTGGAGAACTTACATTCACAGACCCAGGTTGTCTACAGGGTTGTTTGTGCCTGTCCACAGCACAGCAGCAGAAGATAGGAATAATTCCTGTCACTTAGCAAATGGAACAGGCGGTGACCTGCAGGGCACAGTGCAGCTGGCATGTGGAGAGCTGGGTAGGAGTCCCAGGCACTCGAAGAATCCCTCCCCCCCACACACTGCTGCTTCCTTCCACTCCTCCTGCTCCCAGCCTCGGGTAATGCTCACAGACCTCCCCACCACCCACCTACCCTCTGCAGGCCCCCAAAACAGCCAGCCAGCAAAGAGGGGCAGGCAGAGAGTCACACTGTGGCCAGTGGCAGACACAGTGGGACAGAGTGACATGCAGGGAAAGAGAGCTATTACCTGTGGGTGTACAGAGCAACCGCAGCCCATCTCACTGCAGGGAGACAGGCTTTGGGCCACTCTCAGAGGTCCTCCCAGGGTTTGCCCAGGCTAGGGGGCCACCCCAACCTTCATCTGGGAATAGAGCCCAGCTCAGCACAGGAGGTGCTAACTCAGCAGGGTCTCTCTGGAGTCTAGACTTTTCTGAGGGGCTCCAGCTCTGCAGGGAGGGGATCCCTATAGCCAGGATGAACCCAAAGAGCTAGTTCTGTGCTAAGGTCCAAGGATGGGCCTTGCTGCAGCCACTTCCCTCAAAAGCAGTAGTCTGGATGTGTGTCACGTGCACCTAGGTCCTGCATTATTTGCATACAGCCCTGGCTTCTGATGGCTTAGGGTATCCATGGATGGTACTGGTGGGGGCCTGAAGGAGACCAGGCTTCAGCAGTGGCATGAGCCTGATTTGACCTTGTCTTTTTTCCCTTGAGTTCCCCTAAAATAGGGACGTGTGTGTGTGTATGTGTGTGTGTGAACGTGCGTGCATGTGCATGTGTGTGTGTAAGTGTGCGCGTGCGTGTGTGTGGTTCCTGGGGGACTATTAACTAAGAATAATTTATCCAAGAAATTTGTTATGTTAGAATTACCAATTAGATATGATTATAACTTACCATGGCTAACGCTGTACTACTGTTGGAAATCTGAATCCCATTAAAATCTAATTAGCATATATTAAGTCAAAGGTGGTTTCACTGCAGTGCGCCAGCCAGCGGGTTGGAGCTGCGACAGAGAGAGCACGTGGGTTCTCGCCACTCAGCACTGTGCCTAGGTGTGTGCCAGGGGCCTTGGGGCAGCTTTTCTCCTCCTTGGCCTGAACCAGCATGCCTGGGAGACACCCCGGGAAGGGGCCGTGGTCTCAAGGCTCTGACTGTGGATAAGTAGATAAGGCTCCCAGAAAGTTCCTTGGGAGAGGCCAACCTGGGCATCCCGCTCTGACAGAATGGGGAGTGGCTTTGCAAGCTCTGGGAGTCTGCTGGTGCTGATGCAGGGGATGAACGCTGACATCACAGAATATTCTTCCTGGGTTTCAGGGGTGGCAGGTGGCCGGGTGATAGCAGTATCCGCTAACACCTTCTGTACTGACTTCCAGGAGTCTGGGTCAGCTTAGAAGCCGCTCAGTGCCGTTTGGTCACCAAGACACAGGTCAGCACTGTGGCTCAAGTGGTTTTGTTGTTGCTTACATGTAACCATACTCTCTGGATAACTTGTTGGAGAAGTGAGCAGAGTACACATGTGTAGGCAGAGACTGCTCATTCGTTTCCGGGCCACCTAGACCCGAATAATAACACAGAAACTGTATTATTTGCAATACTGTTTGACCATTAACTTAAGCATATTTCTAGCTAACTCTTACACCTTAAATTAACCCATTTCTATTCATCTCTGTGTTGGCACGAGGCTGTGGCTTACTGGTAAGGGTCTGGCTGGCGTCTTCTACATGGCCTCTCTTTGACTCTGTCTACTTTCTCTCTCTATCTCTGTTCGGATTTTCTGCCTGGCTTTACTCTGCTAAACCATTGGTCAAAACAGTTTCTTTAATAACCAATGGCGATAAAACATATTCATAGCATACAGAGGGGAACCCCACATCAGACACGCATTCAGGTCCTGGTGGGGTCTTGCCAGCAGTGGGAGACGGTGGGGAACATGAGTCAGGCCGTCTGTGTGGGGCTGTCAGCTGCGACCCTAAGGAAGGACACTGGCTTGAGATGATGTCCTAATGAGATTTGTTGAGGGCAGTGGGCTCAAGCTGCGACTTCTGAGTGTTTTGGGGTGGGCGGAGTCTTTCTTTTGTGAAAAGGTTAACTTCAACCAAGGTCCAGTAAATACTTCCCAACCCAGAGAGGTCAAGGGGTAAGTAAATGAAGCAGCACCTTCAGCCATGAGTACAGCCAGTCAGACTAGCAGAGGCTGGAGCGCTCTTGAACACGTCTGAGCTGCAGAGATGTTTGTCCCATAGCGGCAGCTGACTGATGAAGCATCACGGCACACCTGTACATAGTGAGAAGAAGCCAAGGTGACCATGATCACAGGAAGAGGACAGGGCCCTCTGGTCTGACCACACCTTCTTGTCAGTCACCACCAAACCAGTTGCTTGTCAATGACCTCAGAAAATTGCTCCCGCCTAGCTCCTCTGGGCTCCTGACCCAGACTCTGTCATCATGCACCTCACCATTTGCTCTATGTCCCACAAAACATACCAGTGGGCACCTGCCACCCTGTCCCTGTCCCTTCCACGGGAGGGAAGAAACTCAGGGATGTAGGACGTCTGGCCTTGCCATACAGAAAGACTGAGACACGCATTCCTGGACCTGGAGGGCAGGGACTCACTGTGAGTCGGGTTCACTTTTCCCACGGCTGAGATAAAGCACCCAACCAAAGTAGCTGGAGAGGGCGCAGCCCATCACTGCGGGGGACGGATGGCAGCAGGAGTGGCGGTGACTGGCGACAGCACATCCAGTCAAGACCCCGGTTTATTGGACTGGGGTTCCACACTCGGGATCTGCCCTCCTCGGTTCAACCCTTTTGGAAACATCTTCACAGAAACACTCAGAGGCACGTTCCCATGAGATTCTAAATCCAGTCAAGTTGAACATCAAGATGAGGCACCACAGTACCCCAGGCTAGCTCAGACCTCTCCACCTTCCCCCACAGTGCTGGCGTTACAGGTGGCTACGCTCGGTTTCTAATTCCTACTTAAAGTTCTATCTGTTGGGTCAGGACCACCCTCAAAGACCTCATTTTCCTTAGTTTACTTCTCAAAGAAGTTGTCTTCAAATACTCATCCTGAGGTCCTGGGGGTTGAACTCACAGATGGGGTTGAGTCTGAGATATCTCACTTAATCACTGAACTCTGGTTACCCCAAAAGCAAATGATCCTCCTTCTTATATGCCAGGCCTAGAACTCTTCAGGTCTCCGATGCTGTGAGGCTCTTCTCCTGAGGGGGCCATATTAATCTGGGAGGTGCTGGTCCTTCCCAGCATCCTTTTCTGTGGCCAGTGTCCCACAGCCAAGATGGGGTGACAGCTGATCCTCCTGAATTCACCCCCTTCCTGAAAGTCACAGTCCAAGCTCCTTAGGGTTGTGTGCCCACGTATGGATGTGGGAGGTGGAGGAGGGACATAGGTAATCTCCTAACAGTGCCCAAAGGAAGTAGCTCCATGTAGGCTAGCTGGGGATGGGACAGGGCCTGTGTCCCTACATCCTGTGTAAGCAAAGGGGTGGGAAGAGTGACAGCCAATACAGGATGACGCTGACCTGAAACTGAGAAGAGCAGAAATGGGGAGACAGGACTTAGGTTCACAGGGTCACCCCAGGTACTGGAGGTCAAGTTCCACTATGGACCCGGGAGTGGACTTGGGGGAGCAATGTGGGGTGCAGACGATGGTTTTGTTCAGTCTGGGTGCTGATTACAGGGTTGTCCCCCTCTGATACGACCCACTGAGCTGCCTGCTTTGAGGTCTAGTTAAGAGTATGGAACCAAAAGTTGGGGAGACAGCCCAATTGGTAAAGTGTTTGCCACACAAGCTTAAGGAGCTGAGTTTGGGGCCCAGAGTCTTTGTAAAACAAAATGCTTGTGCATGCGTGTAACCCCAGCCTGTGTAACTCCAGCCTGTGTAACCCCAGCCCGTGTAACCCCAGCCCCAGCCCGGGGAGGAGGGAAGAGTTTCCTGGAGCTTGCTGGCCAGGCAGCCTAGCCTAACCATCGAGATACAGTTTCAGCGAGAGATCCTGTTTCAAAAAAAGTGAGATGGCTGCACTTGCCACACCACAAGGTTGTGTGTCCTTGGACACACACACACATATACCACACACATACACCACACCACACACACACACACACACACACACACAACTGTGCAGTCGGTTTCTGCTTCAAGTTTGACCTGCCTTTGTTTGTCGGAGGCATCACAGGAGGTGCTGGACTGGTGGGAACTCCATTTCTGAAATCTGGGAGACTTAAATTGTTTCGAAACCATCTGAAGTACTATTTTAAAACAATCAAAGCAAAACATTTTAGAATTCCTTTCAGATTTTTTTCCTTCTTTTTCTGTCATGTTTTCAGTCCTGGGAGGATTGAAATAAATTTTAAGATTAGAAACAAAAATGGCAGACTGACTTTGCTGTGAGTGCGCCACACTTCAGTGAAAAGTGTGGGTGAGGAAACACCCGCTCAGTATCAGTGCACAGGAAGGAGTCCGAGATGTACCGAGAGCGCAAGGACAGCGGGCCAAGCACCACTGGCCACTCAGTCCATGTTCATGACTCCAAAAGAGAGGGAGAGATACAGAGAGAGACAGAGACAGAGAGAGATGGACACAGAGAGACAGAGAGACGGTACAGAGAGACAGAGATAGAGACAGAGAAACACACACAGAGACAGAGAGAGATGGGTATAGAGAAACAGAGACAGAGAGACAGAGACAGAGAGAGACTGATACAGAGAGACAGAGACAGAGTCAGAGAAACAAACACCAGAGAGAGAGACCGAGACAGAGGCAGAGAGACAGAGAGAGAGCTTTGGTATCGTTTGCAGAGGAGGAGAGGAAGGCTTGATGCATCTGCTGCTTCTCCTGTTACTGTCACAGACTACCAGACAAAAACAGCTAAGGGGGGAAGGGTTTCTTTGGGTTCAAAGTTGGAAGGCACAATCCACCACGGTGGGGAAGGAATGGCTTCAGAAGCATGAGGCGGCCTCCACATGGCATCCACAGTCAGGAAGCAAAGAAAGAGAGAGATGGGTAAAGACTGGAGCTCAACTCACTTTCTTTTTATTCAGCCCAGGACCATGAAACAGTGCTCACCACATTTTGGGGAGTATGGAGGGGATATTTTCACCTCAATGAAGCTAGTTTAGAACCCCCCCCAGATGTGCTCAGATATGTTTCCATGGTGATCCTAGATCCTGTTGCATTGACAGTCATGATTTAGCATCATACTCAGACCAAGGAACCAGCCCGTGTCACACAACTTATCCATGGCTGAGGTTCCAGCTGAACCATCTGTGCTTGGTCCTCTTGTTTTGCCAGCTCAGAGGGGCACCGCTCTATTACCCAGGACTGCCGTGCCCACCCACCCACCCACCCACTCCCCAGGACTGCCTCACCCACCCACCCACCAACTCATTCCCCAGGACTGCATCGCCTACCCACCCACCCTCCCACTCATTCCCCAGGATTGCCTCACCCACCCACCCTCCCACTCATTCCCCAGGACTGACTGCCTTGCCCACCCACCCACCCTCCCACTCATTCCCCAGGACTGCCTCGCCCACCCACCCACTCCCATCCTTGAAGCAGTTAATGTAGGTCTTCTAGGCATGTGGACCCAACTTCCCAAGCTCCTCTCACTGGGATTGACCATAGAACCATTATTAGCATCATTAATTAATTGCAGTGCTGAGCATGCAGGCCTCTTTCTGAGGTCCCCGAGGGTCCCAAAACACGTTCTGTGCGGAATCAGCTTCCCCATCTCCAGTTCACATCTCCGCCCTCAGCACCAAAGGCCTGAGACACTGGGAGCTTGGACTAAATTAACTCATTAATCCAAGCAATCCTGGAGGGAGATGCCACATATTGCCACGGGCCCTAAAATTAACCTGGTCCATCATGCACTCGGATTTTAGTTCCAGCGGCATTTCCGGAAACATCTTCCTGGCATCTGGAACAAGCTGCCAGAAAGTTGAGAGAAACTTAGAAAAAAAAAAAATCACATTTTCCCTCTGAAAGAGGAAGGAGGGAGACCATGCGCGCTAGGGCTCCAAGAGCAGGTCATTGCTCCTGCAATGCTCCCTTAAAAGCAGTGATGGCGTTTATTTGTGCGTGAGAGAGAGCAGACACCATGGTGTGGTTATGGGGGTCAGAGGTCAGCATGCAGGAGTCGCTTTCCTCTTTCCACCATGTTCCAGGGACTGGACTCAGGTCGTCAGGCTTGGCGGCAAGCGCCTTTACCCACTGAGCCGTCTGACCGAGCTACTTTAACAATCTTATGTGAAAGATCTCTGTATAAAAAGCCAGTTGTCTCCAGTTGTCCAGCTTCACAGCAAGGATTCCTAATTGGGTTAGAATCTTGACTCTCAGCTGATGAGAGGTCCCTTTCCCACCCCAGGGCTCCTTATCGTTCCCTATCTTTGGCTCCTGCCTCTGCTCCCTCCCTGGTTCCGCGGCTGAACCCTGAGGATCAAAGGGCCCTGGGCTTCTCTTTCTGGCTCCTCCATTCACTTTTTCTGTGACCTTGGGAAAAAAATCACCTCCCCTCTCCAGGCATGGCGGCCACTGCTAACAGAACCTTACGTTTGTAGAATGCTTTTAACATTATCAAAATGTACTCGTGCGTTCTCTGAGAGGCGTCAGAGACCAGCTTTATCAAGGCGCGGATTTGACAAGCGAAACAGCAGAGAATCCAAATTGCCCAGAGTTCCTTGGAAGAGATCTCCAGAGAGGGCTCTCATGGGTGACCCCTATAACAAGGCCTGGGATTCTCCCCACAACAAAGCGTGTCCCTGGATATACGCCCACAGTAGTCATTTCAAATGGCATCAGGACCGCGCAGTCCCAGTGTGACCCAAGATCTGGAAGGCTTCTTTATCTTTCCTTTCTTTTATTTTAAAAAAGCCACCACTCTGAACATTTCAAAGATTCAAAAAAAAAAACTTTTTCAATTTAATTTAAAAAATAAAAGATTGCCTCCTCTTACGTGGCTTCATGGATGAAAATAGGCCACCACCCCCAGGCTTGGGACAGCTCCTCACTTATGTGACAAGTGGGGATCCTACAGCCCCAGAGCCCCAAGCTGTCCTTTAGGAGGGGAGAGAAGAGAGCGATGCAGGCCCTACTGTCTCCCTGGGCCTCCCTCCAATCTAAGGCTGGCCCCTTCTGCCTGTGCAGAAAAATTCCAGCTGAAAATTGCTCCCTGCAAACCCACCTTGCCGGAAACACCTCCATTTTACAGGTGGGTCAGTAGAGGCTCAGTAAGACGGAAAGGCAATCAGTTAGGCCTACCAGATGGCTGGGGGGAAGGGGGGAATGAAGAAGGTGACCTTGCATGCCCAAGGACTTGAGTTTAAATGCCTGAACCCAGCCAGAGCGGGGAAGAGGGAACAGGTTCCTGAGAGGGAAGCGTCCTCTGAGCTCTGTGTGTCCGGACGCATTCACATATACACTCATAAATAGAGAAGTAAAAACGTTTTAACTTTTTTTAAAAAAGAAATAGCCACACATCTGGTACTCAGACAGGTTGGACTGGAGTCCTTGGGTGGGTGTTGGGAAAGCTCACAGGGAGACACTTCCAGATGAGAGAAGAACGAATCTTACTGAGACTGGAGGCTGCAGCAATCATTGCTGGCCTCCTCCTATCTGTCATGAGGCCATCTTCCCTTTTGTGAGCACCTGCTTCTTTGCCAAACCTACCATCCCAAGCCCTGTCCCCTCTGCCTGGACCTCAGAGCCTCCCACATCCCCCTCAGCCTTCCAGGCCTTTCCTCCACAAGGCAGCCAGCGCCATCCGTTCTACAATAAATTAGATAAAGTATCTCTCCCTGCTCAGTCTTCCTTGGCTCTGTATGGCTCTGGGGTCCCAACTGGTCTCCCAAACCTCCACCCCTACTGCATGGAACTCCCCTGCAGCACCCTAACCCCACTGCTCGGTCCCAGTCCTGTTCTGTCAACACCCCCCTCCTTGTTCTCTGAGCCATTTCCTCTCTTCCCCCACCTTCTGTTCCTATTTATGCATCCATCTGATATTCTCTCCACCCAGGTGCTTGTCTAGATAATGGAGAGATCTAGTCTGAGACCTAGAGCTCAGTTCTCAGAATGGCTTCCTCCAGGAAGCCTCTTGGATCATTCCTCTCACCACTCAGCAGGAAGCCACTGGCAGCTGGGCTGCATCACCACTCAGGGGTGCCTGCCTCAGAGAGGACACCTCCCTGACTGAGAGCTTCATTTGGATATTCACTTCCCTGTAGGGTGACTGGTGGAAGCAACTAGGTAAGTGGTACAGGCCCTGGTGCAGCCAGGATCAGGTAAGAGGTTGGCGTTGTTGGGGGTGTCGGGTATCTACCGCTGGCGGCTGACCACACCTGTTGGCTTATCTGCTCTGGGTGGCACAGATGGAAGCTTTGTCACAGCTGTCACCCAGCCTTCCGCGGTTATCTGGCAACTCCCCTGGACTGGATGGTCCATGACATCCCATTTATTTCCTTGTCTGTTGCTAACAGCAGCTGTGGGTTGGGCACCTCAGTCTCCTCTGTATGGCTTCCCTCTCCAGCAGGCAGAAGATACCAAGCTTCTTACTTGCCAGCCCTAGTTCAATGGTTCTCAAACTGTGGGTCACGGCCCCATGGGTCAAGCGACCCCCTCACAGGGGTCACATATCAGATATCCTGCATGTCAGATATATTTACATTATGATTCATAACAGTAACAAAATTACTGTTATGGAGTTATGAAGTAGCAACGAAGTAATTTTACCCTCTGGGGTCACCACAACGTGAGGAACTATATTAAAGGGTCACAGCGTTAGAAAGGTTGAGAAGTACTGTCTGAGAGGACGTCATTGCCTAGAGAGATACAGGAGACAACAGGATCTTTGGTTTAAAGTTAGTTTCCCACCTCCGGAAACCTCAGTAAGTTTCATGTCTGCCTATGTCCCAGAGGCTGAAGCAAAGTCTCAGGGTTCAGCCAAGAGGCTCCTAGGGAGGAGCTATAGAGAAAAGCTGTTGGTGAGCTGATATCCTATTAAGCTGATATCCTAAGCAAGCCTCATCATCCCGCCCAGAACCTCTGTGGGAGGAGCCAATGGGGAAGCTCAAAGTAAACTGGAGTCTCATTGGCCAAAGCCGCCTTATAGCCTCTGTAAGAACCCATGGAGAGGGGTGAGGGCGGGCGCGGTTCTGACAACCAGGGATGGAGCCTTTCCACTCGGTTCACCCCGAGGGATAATGCCAATGCCTTTCCCAAGCAGTCTCTCACAGTGTCCTGGGAGGACTGGTACCCACCATCCACAGCTGGGAGTCAATGGCCGTGATGCCCATCTGTCCCGGACTTTTCTCTGTGCCCTGGCACTTTCTACACCACCTCACTGCACACCTAGACGCATGTTCCTGCTCCCTGGAGCGTCTCGGAACAACTCTGAGAAAACTAGAGGCAGGAACTGAGCCCAAAGTGGGGATCCCGCGCATGCCCTCAATTCTGCCCCTGGGAGGAACAGGAGAGAGTGAACGGGGCACCAGGGAGCTACTGAGGGCTGTAGGCAGCGACGGGGATGTCGCAGAGAACTCCAGCTGCTCTGAGCCTCCGGCATAGAGCCTAACAGGGCTTCTCATAGGGACTGACTGCCCACACAACAGAGGCAAAAGATCAAATCATACAAGAAGCCCCCCACCCGAGTTAGGGAAGACCCCGCACCCACCATCAGTTCCCCCATACTCATACATATGCCCGGGGCTGTACTCATAACTCTCTGGTCGCACACTGATCCCTCCCCCGCTTTTCCCCAGTTCTATTTTTACTGCTTATGCAAATCTCCCATCAGGCCTAAGCGAAGCAAGTGAGAAGTGGGCCAGTGCACAGGATATGATGGGAACGACAGATTGCAACCACGCACTCCGGTAAACACGGTCTAATTGCTTTTTCCGAGGGGAAAGTGTCTGGGCGGGGGGAGGGGGGGAGGCTCAGAAAGAACACATTTCCAGTCAACTGTGTCAGGCCAAGGAGCTGGGCAGGGCTGGACCACGACCTGGGGAAGAGATAATGGGACGTGAGAGGTGACCCTCCTGACAGTATGGGCCAATTGTGTCAAGGCTACGTTGTAAAGGTGGTGCTGAGACCTGGCTGACCAACTCTCACCTGTATCTTTGGTTGCACCGAGGATGGACTGGGCTGTGGCTCAGTCGGTAGAGTGCCTACCTAACATGCAGAAAGCCATGGGTTCAAGTCCCAGTACTCTATAAGCCAGGGATGGTGGTGCAGGCTTGGCATCCCAGCTCTAAGGAGGTGGAGGCAAGAGGGGCAGGAGTTCAAGGTCCTTCACTGAAGCCTGGGCGCCCCCCCCCCAATCTTAGCCCTGTCTACCATGTCCTGATTGAGAGCATTGAAGGGGCACGAATAGTTGTCTGCCCAGATCCTGCGGATCCAGAGTCAACAAACCCACACGGCACACGGTTGAGCTCTTGCTCGGTGCTGGTTACTTCCTGACATTAATAAGAGCGAGGCTGAGATTCAAACCCAGACCTGTGTGATGTCAAGGACTATGCCTTTAAACTGTAGAACACTGATGAGCTACACGGCATTCTGGGTGCTACTGTACATGTCCCAGTAACAATGTATCCAAGTGCTCATTAAGCACTTAGTCTGTGCCTGGGGCAGCTAGGGAGAAGACAGAGTCAGCAGAGTCAGCGCTCCGTAGAAGTTCTGTCTGAAAAGACAAGAGGACAGGGGCCCACAGCGGATGAGGAAAGGGAAGGGCAAATAGAGATGTCAGAGCAAATTCCTCACAGCAGCCCAGCGCCTGGGCAAGAGGGGCTCAGAGGCGGGTCTCGAATGGTAAGATGGCAGGTGACGGTGGTAGGGAGCTGTTTGTCAGCCACTCCCCCTAACTGCCACCCTAAAGCCTGGACCTTGTCCCCACCGCCATTCTTGCTCAGTGCCAATGAACTCTACAGTCTGAGGTAGACAGAGCCACACCGGCTGTGCACTGAGCATGTGCCAGCCCTGCTCAGTGCTGTCTGCCCATTTCTTTGAACCTTGTCACTCTTCCTTTATACATGGGGCTCAGCTCCTCCAGTGTGATGTAGCAAACCCAAAGAGTCTGGAATGTTCTGGTGGAAGGTCCACCCTAACTCTGGCATCCATATACCCAAAAGGTGTGGAATATTCTGGTGGAAGGTCCCTGGCATCCATATACCCAAAGAGTCTGGGATGTTCTGGTAGAAGCTCCACCCAAAGCCCCCTTTCCCATCTCTCTTCAAATTCTGCCACACCTCAAAAAGCCTGCCAAATGATGACCACACTCCCAGAGATGCTCAAAACCACTCTCACAGGGTATTTAAACTATCCACCAGAAAACAGATATGTGGTTTTTCTGTCTCTTTTCCTTCTCTTCTCGGGGGAGGGGAGATGGCAGAAAGTCACCTGGGAGTGTTTTACCCATTAAATCTGGACTTTTTAAAATTCGGTTTGATTTGGTATGATTTGGATTGCTGCATTGGCGGAGAGGATTATCGGGGTACAGAAACTTTTCAGCTGCCCCTCTCCTCGGAGGCTGGGCAGGTGGGTGGTGTTCAGAGCCATCTACATCTGCAGTCAGACGGCGGCTCTTGAGGAATCATGTGTGGGGCTCCTGGCTGACCCACCCAACCTGGCTGTCCCTGGTGAGAGCAACCGGTAATTCAGGGAACTAAAGCATCAGGTACCCCCTGAAGATCACCTAGCTTGTCTCAAAGTCTGAGGTCTAAACAGGTAGTAGGGGTTAGGAGGAGCAGACCCCAACTTCCAAAGTGGGAGGCATAGGGATTGAGCACCCCCAAGCCATATTTTACCTGCAGCTTGAGTGCTCAGAGTGGGGCTCCAAGAGCCAAGGACTCTAGAGATAGAGCAGAGTTGAGCCCTTCCTTCCTCCCGTGGAGCTCAGGTGTGAGGCCTGGGAGGCAGCTGAAGGCACAAGCCACCGGCCCCAGGCACAAGCCACCGGCCCCAGGTGCCTAGTACCCATGGGGCTTGAGCACTGGGTGACCTCAAACAAGCTGCTTTCCCTCTCATATACTGTTTCTTCCCACACAAGATGAGAGTGTGATGGGGACCCCACTAGATGACAGGATGCTCAAGGTGTCCTGGGGACAGTGGGGCCACCTGGTGCTGCCCACACTGGGGAACCATGGAGGGCAAGTCGAACCTGACCCCTACTTTGGACATACTCAATGACAAAAAAAAGAGACCCCAGGAGGGTGTTGTTAGTGAGCTGAACACTCTCCTGTCAGTCTGAAGGGGGTCTGCATCCCAGAGAAACCGAGGTGCTATGAAATGAGCTTCCTTCAAGGCCAGCTGAAAGGCCAAGACTCACAGTCACAAAGCAAGTCCCAGGAAGGCTGATCCTGGGCAACCTGGAGCTACACTGACCACCGGGTTAAAACGTCCTACTTCATTCCAGGCATTTTACAGGCTTGGCCCTGTCCTCTTCTGAGGTGATCCAGGAACCAGGAATGCCCGGTTCTGCCGGGAGTCAATGAGGGGAAGAACTCAGTAATACCGTTACCTCTTCCAGAAGTAAGAAGGCAAAGCTGGGGGACTTTGGAGTCAGTCCTACTTCTGAGTAATCCAGAAAGCCCTCCTGGCAGGGGCGGAGGCTTAGTGCACATCGGGAATGACCGCTTTGTCCAGGACAGAGTGTGTGAGGAAAGAGTTTCCGCCTGAGAGCCCTGTTTGATCTCAGTCTCTGTAACAGATCTCAGACTCACTGCAGCAACCCCGGGTGCTCCAGGGGGTTCATCTAAACATGATTAAACAACCATTAGGGCTCTGCGGTTGGGAAATGCAGATTTACAGACTTCCAGACCTCCATTTAAATGCAAATGTCGCTTCTAGGCTGGAACTGGGTCCCACTGCATTAAAGGCACCGCCTTCCTCTGCTTCTTTACTGCTCGGGAGGTGCTGAGTCACCTTGAGTGGATCCCGAAGCCGGGACACCTGCCAGAGCCAGGAGCAGGCAGGGCCAGGCCCTCAGGTGGAGGGTGAATGTCCTGCCTCTCCTTGTCCACGGGCACCCTTCCTAGCTTGATCCACGGGCAGATGTTAACCTCTGGCACATAGCAGCAGGTCCCTCAGGGAACCTCCATGAGTTGGTGCCCAGAGAATCTGTCACCGAAGGCGGTCAAAGAACACAGTGGGACTTGTTGACCACACGCTGTGTGCCTGACAAGGTGCCATCTTCCTCCCCGCCCCTAGATCCTACGAGGCAGATTTGGGGGTCGTCTTCACACACTCACTTCTTTTTGTTTTTGTTTCTTAATGTTAGGGATCTTGGTGGGACCCAGGGCCTCTCACTAGGCAGGTGCCGCACCCCTCTACGGCATCCCATCTTTAAAAGAGAACTTGAGAATAAAAGGGTGAAGAAGCACCAATAGAATTCACTGAAGAGGATGGAGCCCTGAGTCAGGATTTGAACCTAAGACTCCCTGGCTCACCAAATCACGTAGTCACCTCTCTGGGCTCTGTTCCTAAGCTCCTGTGTGGCCTTTGTAAGAAACTTGCCCTCTCTGGGCCTCTGCTGTGGGATCTAAAATGGGTGTGATAGACAAGAACTAAGGGGTTCAGGGTCCAAGCAGTAGGCGGGGCAATCTGAGGAGGCGCTACACTACAAAGTCCTTCAAAGCCAAGCCTGCAAGTTGGGGCTATCTGTGGCAGTATGCAGTAAGGTGTGTGTGTGTGGGGGGGGGGGGTTGCGGGGTACCAGGGACCATGGCCAGGGAAGCAACTGAGCCTGAGTATCTGAGGGCTGTGCTTAGTCTGTCCACATGGCCTCAATTCCTCTGCTAAGCAGCCTTGACAAGTTGACTTTCAGGATTACCACATATGTTCCACGAGGCAACCATGAAGGAGCAGGGAGTCAGGCCAAAAGCCATCTAAGGCCACCGGTGTCCCTGAAGAAACAGACCCAAGGCAGCAGACACTGGCCAGGCTCCTCACGCTCCACTCTCCAGCCTGCGGCTCTCTCTGACCCATTGTGCCTGGGGAAAACCGAACAGGCCATCTCTGCTGGGTTAGCCCAGGCATAAGACAGAGGCGGGATGGTGCTAGCTAAGGCTATGCCATTCTGTACAACACCTCCACTTCGGTTGAATTGTGACAATTCTCAGGACTAATTTGGTTTTACAGCTGAAGTAACTTCTCCAAACTGTTGATCTCTCATCCTATCGACACCACCTGCCCCCAGCAATGGCCAAGGAGGAGAGATGTTTGCCCATGACGAGACACTGGTTACCCCTAGCGACATAGGTCAAAAAGAAAACTTTTCTACTTCCTTCCCATCCATCCTCTTTCTGTCCATAAGCACCCCAACTTGTAAACAGATGGGGGGCTCTAATGCTCATACCAGAGACATCCCCTTCCTCACACAGCTTTTCCTTAGAATGGCTGCCACTTGTTCCTCTGTCTGTCCTTCCTTCCAGCTGACCTTACAAATGGGAAGGAGATGGGCAACGGTTCCCAGCAAGTTGGGATCAGGTTCCAGGCATCAGGCTGTGCTGTTGTTCAGGACAAATTTGGAGACAGCCATAGAGACCTAGAGAGCCATGAGAGAGCGTCCACGGAGGAGACAGCTTTCCTTCCATGGACTAAGATGGCTCAGATGAACTTGGACTCCATCATGCTCCCGCAGCCTCGCTCTCTGGCCTTCTGGACTCTTGCTCAAATCTTGAACGCAGGAAATTGGGCTCCAGTGTCCTCTGGCACCCGAACAGCTCTTGCCCTGAAATATGCCCAGTTGAGCTTCCCAGCAAGAATGGAGGCCAGAGACTCTACAAACCCTTTCCACTTCCCCATAGTTCGCCCTGCCCCTGGCCTATTTGGTTTTGATATTTGGAACCAGATATGGAACCGCAGGTTAAGGGAAGCCATGGATAGCTCTGTACACAATCACTACCACCCCCTAAGACAAGGGGCAAGCTGTCTGCGGCTGTTAGGGAAGACGTCAGAGGCTCTGATTTAGCCTCCATGCTCAGGTATGTCACTCCCTTGGCACAAGACTCACAGGGGAAGAGCACAGGCTTGGGATGTTATGGGCTCTGTCTGACAGCTGTGACCCTGAGCAGTGGACCTCAGTTTACTCATCTGTCTGAGGGGTACCATGGTAATCCATTGGACTTCCTCAGATGCTGTGGGCAGGAGCTGGCCAAGACCATGAGCAATGTTGTGATTAGGAAGAAACCAGAGGACAACGAAGGGCAGGGTAGAGAGGGAGATGGGTACAGATGAGGTGGAAGGGGGAAGGCTGCACACGGACGACAGAAGGCAGAGGCAGGTGAGTGCATGCTAAAAAGAAGAACCAGATGTGTGTCATCAATCAGATTTTATGTTCCCTGCCCACCCTCCCCACCCCTCCCCAGGCCGCCCCGCCCCACCCCTCTCAACCCCTCCCCACTCTGTGGATAATTGGGAAGGACACCGATTAGGAGCCTGGGCCGTGGGCTCCTTTGTTTGAGGTTTTCTAGGTGAATTATGCAGGAGGCTTCGGAGTGAGGGCCTGGGAGCACTTTATTATTGATGAGAGACAGCGGATCTTCTGCTGACAGCCGGCCTGAAAGATATGATTAGCTTGTAAAATATTAATCGCTGTTCTGGGGAGGACATGGATTAAAGCCCCCAAGGAGTGCTGTTATCCATGGTCCCTAATTTCAGGGGACTTTGAAAAGGTTTTAGCGTAACTTGGAGGAGACAATTAAATTCAATTAGAATCACCAGTGCTGAAATGTCATTCCCTCCCGGGAGGCTGGGCTGAGGAGGGTCTCCCCCACCCACTGGTAAGGTTCTGTCCTTGCTCTGTAGGTTCATCCTTCCTTGTGGCTTCAACTTCCACCCAAACTCCAGCTGGGGCTTCTCCCGAAAAGGCTCCAAGTCGGCTGGCTAATTTTATATCCATTTGACACAAGCTGGAGTTATCTGAAAAGAGGGGACTTCGATGGAGAAAATGCCTCCATAAGATCAGGCTATAGGCTATAAGGCATTTTCTTATTAGTGATCAATGGGGAGGGTCTAGCCCATTGTGAGTGGAGCTGGTGGTCCTGGGGTCTACAGGAAAGCAGGCTGAGCAAGCCATGAGGAGCAAGCCAGTAAGCAGTGCCCCTCCACGGCCTCTGCATCAGCTCCCGCCCTGTTTGTGTTCCTGCCCTCACTATTTGTGTTTAATCACAGCCTTAATAACCCTGACTAAGGTACCAACCAACCATCTACCTGCTGTTCCCATGAAGGACCTGGGAAATGGCAAAGCCACCTCCAGGTGGCCCCATGTGATGCCGACCCAGCCAGCTCCACTCATCCTGGTACCTGCCCCTTCCCCAAGCCTGAATGCCTACGAAAGAAACTCAGAATCTTGGTACACACCTTTAATCCCAGCACCCGGGAAGACAGAGACGTGCTGGAAGCAGGTAGATCTCTTTAGGTTCTAGTCCATCCTGGTCTACCAATAGCAAATTCCAGAACAGTCAGTGCTACACGAGGAGATACTGTCTCAAAAAACAAACAAACAAGAACCTTGAAATGCTCTCCTTATCTTCTCCCCCCACCCCCGCCACGCCCCTTGCTCACCTGAACAGATGTGAGGGGTGTGTATTGCGCATGCTCTCCTGTCCCCCCCCCCCCCCGACTCTACCCACAATCCCCTGGGAGAAAGACTTCCAGCACTCCGGCACCGTCTAGTCTAACCAAAGCTCCTTGCTTTTTCTTCCCTTCGGCCTGCAGGGCACAGCTTCCTGAAATGAAGGCATGAAGCAGGTGCTTTGTTTCTGCTGAAAAGTACTTACTCCTCACTTAGACCACAAGACAACTGTCAGCAGGATGTGGACCCTGTGGTGTCTTCTCTTTACTGGATCACCTGCTTGTATCTGTGGATGGGCCGGACCAGTTCATCACTCAGGGAGTACAATAGGCTCCAGTAGCCCCAGCTGTCTGACCCCCTCTACCCTCAATTCCCACTACTGTGAAGAAAAATAATTTCCTCATTTCCCTTTGTAGTCATTAACTGGGGCTTCAGGAACAAAAGACAGATTAACAAGAGAGAAACAAACCGCAGTTGATTGACGTTTGTTCCTGTTGCATGCTGGGAGGAGTCCCTAACTCTCTAGAGTGGCTCTCCAGGGACGTTTAAGCCTCTGGCCTCAACACCCAAGTTTATGGAAATGAGAGAAAAAGAAAGGCTGAGGGAGGCTGGGGCTGGCTGGAAGGAGAGCCGGAAACAAGGCAGGTTTTGTCTCTCAGAAGACCCAGCTCAAAACTGCCATTTTGCCAGAGGGACATATGATCCATAGTCATATTTTGAGGTGGTGTGTCCCTATGGTCACTTTCCACAGCCTTGTGTTCTCCAGGTTCACGGTGTCTGCACTGTCTACTCATACTCACCTGACACTCATCGCCTGCCGTCCTCCCGCCACCTTTTCTCGGGAAGCTCCTAATCCTCGGCACCATGTCAGATGGAAGATTTCTCTGAAAACTCTGTAGGTTGAGGAACTGGCTCGGTGCGGAACTGCATAAGGAGTCGGGATCCCCAACATCTACAGAAAAGCTGAGTGTCAGACAGGAAGTGTATCAGCCTGTGTCAGACGGGGATCCCTGGGGCCTATTGGCCAGCTGGCCTAAAAAAAAACCCCAAAAAACAAACAACAATAACAACAAAAACCAAGGAATTCCAGGTTTAGTGAAAGACTTTGCCTCAAAAAAAAAAAAAAGTGGAGATTCAAGGTACCTGCCATTGTATGCTCACATGGTGTCTATGTACATATACATATACATATATATATATCCCAGGGATATACATACATACATACATACATACATATAAAATAATCCAGGAATCAATTGTGATGTACCAGCTGGATTAAAATTGAAGCCATACACCTAGAAACAACTCAACACAAGCTTTCAGGTTCATTCTGTCACAAGAACGTCTCTCCCTTCCCTATCTATAAAAGCCCTGTGCACTGAGCTTCCCAGATGTTCCTGTATTTGGAAGGTGGTGTATCTTCATAGTTTTATAGTTTGTAGGCCTGTCCCCTCTTAGAAGCTGATATGAGGGGCTGTGCAGATAGACTTGAATGTGGAGGTAAGAGATGGGGAAGCTAATTGCCAAGACCCTGTGTTGCGCACTCTACACGCGCAATCTAACTGAGCATCTGGGA
This sequence comes from Myodes glareolus, assembly GCF_982192425.1. NCBI lineage: Eukaryota > Metazoa > Chordata > Mammalia > Rodentia > Cricetidae > Myodes > Myodes glareolus. The sequence continues at coordinate 14,777,199 of NC_142031.1, forward strand.
TCTCCACGGGAAGGGCGTGTTGCTGCATCTCACATATATAGGCACAGCCCAGAAATGCATAGCAACCTTGCCCCAGTCACACGGTCTGCGAATGACAGGACGAGACCTCAAACCCGGGGTCCTTGCTACAGCTCCTTGTCTATGTTAATGTTTAATTTTATGCTTTTATTATTTTTGACGTACTTATTTTGAGAGGTAGAATGTCTTAGCTACCTATCTGTCTCTGGGATAAAAAGCCCTTCCAGAAGCAATTGGCGGTGGGGAGGGAGGAGGTTTATATCCGCTTCCAGTCCATCATGGAGGAGATGGCAAGGCAACAGGAGCCTGAGGCAGCTGCGGCAGTTTGCAGCCTTCTACAGTCAGGCAAGGGCGAGCAAAGGAAGCCTAGTAATGTTCACTCTTCCTTCTCCTGCAGCCCAGGATCCTAGGTCGAAGAGTTCTGCCCACCTGCAGGGTGGGTCCTCTCACCTCGGAGAACCAAATCCACACAATTCCTCCCAGGTCCACCAGGGGGCTTGTTTCTTAAGTGACTCTGGATCCTCTCAGTCTGACAACTGACCCCAGCCGTCACCCAGAGTTTCCCGCATCGCAGGCTGGCCCTTCGTGCTTGTTCTGTAGTAGAAGATGACTTTGAACGTCTCCTCCCGCCTCTCCTTCCCCAGGACTGTTATTACAGCTGTGCATCCCCACACCCAGCGGCGCTGGGGATGGGATTCAGGCCTTTGTACAGGCAAACGCTCTACCAACTGAGTCGCCTCCTCAACACCTTTCTGCTCTGTTCTGGGTATGGAAGCAGTTAGAGGCTGGAGCATACTCAGGGAAGAAGGCAGAAATGATGTTGTGTGACAGCCCTCAAAATCGGGGCAAGTCCGCTCGTGTTCTCTAACGGCCACCAGTGCAGACTGACCTGGTACCTCAGAGACATAAAGATCAGGTCCATCAGTGAACATTTGGGAAGCACTTAGACCAGGGCCTGGCAACTCATGAGCCATCAGCTGCCAGCTATGATTCTCAGCGTGGCTATTGTGTTTATTTTGAAAGAAAGGTTCACAGTCAAGGAGTGGGTTAGGCATCTGAACTGTGACTCCATCCTGTCGTCTGGTCTCCTGTCTGCAGCAGCCCTTTTCCTCCCTCCCCTTCCTCCTTCCCAGCTCCGAGGCAAAGACACTCTGGAATTCATCCCCCCCCACCCCCGCCCCACTCAATTCCAGGAGCCTCCGGAGCTTCAATATTGTTGCAGCTAATTTAACGTCATTAAAACGCAGCCGTTATTAGCGGCTCCTCAAGCAGGTGGATGGCGCGGCTCCAACTCCGGCAAATGAAACTTACTGCTCTGGGAGGCTGATCCGCGGCTCTTCCAGGGTGTCCTTGGCTTCTGGGAGAGTGGAATTGCAGTGGGGAGCGAGGCAGCCTTGATACTCAAGCCTGAGCACCCCCAAGTCCCTGTCGGGGCTGAGACTGAGTACTATGCACCCCACTCACTGAGTTGTGTGGGAGCCAGGGATTGGTGACCTTGGCTTGACTGCTTAGCCTCAACCCTTCGGTTAATTAATTAGTTAATTTTAATGTGGACGCAAGTGCACCCCAAAAGCACCCGAATCCTAGAGCTGGAGTTATAGACGGTTGGGAGCTGCCTGGCATGAATGCTGGCAACCAAGCTCAAGTCTTCTAGAAGAACAGCAAGTACTCCTAACCACAGAGCCATCCCTCCAGGCCCCAGTTCTACAGCTCATTATGATCACTTTGGCCGGCTCTTCTCCCTTCTGAGACTCAGTTTCCCTACTTGTGCACAGACAACAACCATGACTGGCCGCAGTAAGCACCTGCTAAAATTTCAGATTCCTGAAGGCTCCCGAGTCCTCACACCCTGCAGATGAGGCCTGGGTTAGAGCGGAGGGGTTCTGCACACATTACCATCAGCTGAGTCCCACTCTCAGAAGGCAGGCCTGCCAACAGGACGCTGGAGAATCACGAGAAAAACATACTGAGGTAATGGAGAGCGGTGTCCAGCAGGCCGCTAGGGGCTTCATGCGAGCCAGCTGTGTCCACTGTCTTCCTCAGAGGTATACTGGAGCAAGCCTGACACCCTTCTTCAAAGCCCTTGTCCTGACGGTGTTAGCTTTATAGTGGTGATCAGACAGACTCGGGCCTGACCATAGAATAGACATATCTATTCAGTCTGGCTGCCACAGGCAGGTGAGAATGATCCAACTAACCCCTAGTTTCCCTCAGATGGTCTTGGTTTTCAAGTGCTCTGTATCCCAAGAAAGTCAGAGTAGTTGATCACGTGCTTTTGTTTAAAGCAAGGTTCTAGGGGCTGACGATGCAGCTCACTGAGCAAAATGCTTGTCTAGCATGCATAAAGCCCTGGGTTCATGTCTCTGCTTTGCATCAGCTGGGAGTGGCAGTCTATGCCTGGGACCCCAGAACTGGGGAGGTAGAGGCAGAAAGAAAAAGAAAGAAAGGAAAAGGAAAGGGGAGAAAAAAAGCATGCAATTTTCTTTCTTTCTTTCTTTTCTTTCTTTCTTTCTTTCTTTCTCTCTTTCCTTTTATTTTTTTTCGCTGATTTTTGAGACAGGATTTCTCTGTGCAGCCCCAGGTGTACTAGAACTCACTCTGTAGACCAAGCTGACCTCGAATCCAGAGGTCAGATCCACCTGCCTCTGCATCCCAGATGCTGGGATTAAAGTTTTACACCACCACCGCCCAGCAAACACGGAATTTTCAAAATGAGATTAGCAAAGGTTAAGGTCACTGCTTTGTTAAAGAAACGGTGAGTTGTCCTGCTGAGGTGTCACCAGGCTGTGAGGCAGCACAAGCTGCAAGTCCTTGGCCAGAAGGCAGCACACAAGGAGCAGCATCCCCAGCACTCTTTAAAATACATATATTATCTATGTGTAAGTCATCGCATGCCTCGGCATGCATACGGAGAGCAAGGACGACCTTGTGAAATTGCTTCCCTTCTGCTCCCTCACCAGGGCTTCTTGGCTAGAACTCAGGTTGCCAGGCTTACTTGGCAAGTGCTTTTATCCCTAAGCCGACTTGCTGAACCCACAATTCTTTTATTTATTATTTAGTGCTTTTTTTCTTTCTTTTTCTTTTTCTTTTTTCTTTTTTTCTTTTGAGACAGGGTTTCTCTGTGTAACGCTGGCTGTCCTGGAACTTGCTCTGTAGACCAGGCTGGTCTAGAACTCAGAAATCCACCTACCTCTGCCTCTTGCATGCTGGGATTAAAGTCATGTGCCGACGCCCTCTGGTTAATTCATATATATATATATATATATATATATATATATATATATAGTATAGAATGTTCCTATTGCCTGTACATCTCCATGATCTCCATGCCAGAGAGGGTACTAGATCTCATTACAGGTGGTTGAGAGCCACCATATGGTTGCTTGAAATTGAACTCAGGACCTCAGGAAGAGGTCTTAACCTCTGAGCCATCTCTCCAGCCCCTTTTACATATTTTTTAAAGTCTTAATTTTAGACAGGGTCTTACTCTATTGCCCAGGGTGACTCTAAATTCCTATGCCTCCTGAGTAGCTGCAATTACTTGCCGAGGACCCTGCATCCTAAAATCCCACATCTCTCCCTCCATTCAGCAGCCCCAGCAGCTGGCGTCTATTCAGAGGCCTCTATGAACTCACAGGCCTCACCCGAGCAGCAGCTGGAACATGGATCTCTCCCTTCTTCTTGGATCTGTGGCTGCACATTCAAGCCATGGTCCTCATCCCTGGGGCGGGTGCATCCTGGAGCCAGTGTAAGGATGCTAAAGTGCACTGACCTCAGTGTCACCCTCATCCTGGGTCCTGGCTGGTGCTCACTCAGCCACCTCTGCCTTTTGAGAACCCCTGCACAACCTGTCAGGCAACCCTGATTCTGAGATCTCTCTGTGAAAGAGCCCGATCACACTGCAGCTCTCAAGGTCGCTCCAAGCCAAGGCCCTGGACCTGGTGGCTTCCCCACACCTACCCCAGGGAGGAAGAATGCCAAGTTGCTTTTTTCCACTTGCTTAATGACCACCCCTCCCACTGGCCAAGGCTGTGCCTTTAAGAGCTCTTGTGAGGCTTTGTAGGAAATCCAAAGAATGTGAAGAAGGCTCCTGTGCCTCACAGGGTGTTTCCCCTGTGAGCTCCCGTAAATCGCCACACCATTCCTCATGAGGCAGAGATGCTGGTCTCCACCTACAGAAGGGACCACAGGGTCCCCTGGGAGCTGCTGTGTTAACAGGACAATAGGAACAAGAATAAACAACCTAGTGGAAGGGCACTAAAATGCCCGGTCACCCTAGGCAAAGGCCTGGGCTCTGGGCAGCACATGCAGAATAGAGTGTTTCCCAGAGTGGACTAGAGAGGCCTGGGGTTAGCTGGGCATGGTGACCCAGGCCTTTAATCCCAGCACTTGGGAGGCAGAGACAGGTGGATCTCTGAGTTCTAGGCCAGCCTAGTCTACAGAGAGAATTCTAGGACAGCCAGGGCTACACAGAGAAACCCTGTCTTGTAAAACAAAACACACACACACACACACAGAGAGAGAGAGAGAGAGAGAGAGAGAGAGAGAGAGAGAGAGAGAGAGCGCGAGCACCTTGGGGTTAGCTCCCTGTGGCTCCATAACCTTGGTCAGTGTGTGTAATCTCTTGGGCCTCAGTTTCCTTGACTGTAAAATTGGAATTATATAGTGAAGCTTGAGTATCTCATATCTGAAATGCTTGTGACTCAGAGCAATTTGGAATTTTCCAGAGTTTGAAAGATTTATGTATACATAATTAATAAGGTGTCTTGGGGGAGGAAGTCCAAACTTAAGAGTAAAATTCATTTATGTTTCATGACTACCTTGCATGTGAAAGGCATAGCCTGAAGGCAGCACACACACACACGTGTGTGTGTGTGTGTGTGTGTGTATAAAAGTTTTTGAGAGAGGGTCTCATGTAGCTCAGGCTGGTCTTGAACTCATGATCCTCCTGCCACAGCCAAGTTCTGGGGTTGCAAGAGTGTGTCACGCTATCTTATGAAAATATTTTAAATTATTTTGTACAGGATGTGAGCTTTCTATGTGTGGCATTAGGCCAGGAGGATTGAAGGTTTGAGGCCTTGGGCTGGAGAGATGGCTCGGTGGTTAAGGGTCCATACTGTTGCTGCGAAGAATCTAGTTCAGTTCCCAGTTCCTGCATCAGGCTGCTCACACTGCCTGGAATGGAGCTCCAGGGATCTGGCACCCTCTAGCCTCAGAAGGCACCCTGACACACATACACATACCCACAAAGAGATGCAGAAAAAATAAAAGAAAGCTTGAGGCCAGCCTGGGCTACATAGCGAGCCCCCTCGAAACGAAACAGAAGACCTGAGTATAGCTGAGGGGTAAAAGGGCTTGCCTGGCATGGCAGGCCCTGAGTTCCATTCCTGTAGCTGGTGTTCTTTGCTTGCTTGTTTCTACTTAGAAGTGTTTCTGATTTAGGCTTCTGTTTTAGGCCCAGCTGGCAACGTCCAGAGCTCACAGACTATCTGTGAGCTACTCTGTAAGTTATGGCTTTAAAATTGTGTATGATTGACACTCTGGATAAGTACCTGCAACTATCAGCCGTGAATCTACGCAGGCTGTGGTTTCAATCACATAGACAAATGCAGGCTAGGGTTTAACAAAACAGCCAAGCACCACAGCCTAGCCATGTTGACGTTGAAAATTCAGCCAGCATAAGCCCTATTTCCCATCTCTAGGAATAATCTCTAATTATTGTCCAGTTGTCCAGTCCTGACAACCTGGGAGCCACAGTTCTGTGTGTTTCCTGAGGAGAGGACAGAGCAGTCGAAGCCTACTTAGGGCCGTCCAAGAGAAGGCTGGGCAGGGGACTTTGAAGAGGAAGTTGAGACTTCATAGATCCCTGTGGTAGTCTGAATGTAGTTGGCCTTCATAGGGAGTGGCACTATCAGGAGGTGTGGCTTTGCTGAAGTAGGTACAGCCTTGTTGGAGGGGGGGTGTCATTGTAGGCCAGGTTTTGAGGTCTCTTTTACTTAAGCTTAGCTCAGGGTGACACTCAGTTGACTTCCTGTTGCCTGCAAGATGTAGGACTCTCAGCTACGTCTCCAGTACCATGTCTGTCTGCGCACCATCATGCTCCCCACAATGATGACAATGGACTAAACCTCTGCAATTGTAAGTCACTGCCTCAATTGAAAGCTTTCCTTTATAAGAGTTGTCCTGGTCCTGGTGTCTCTTCACAGCAATAGACACCCTAACTAAGACAACCCTCATCAGGACTCACCGCTAAAACAATCAGTTATTACCAACGAAAGGCACCTTTCTCCTGTTTCTCTTAGAACCTGGCAGTGTGCAGCCCTGAGGCTCTCAGCAGGGCAGAAGGGCAGAAAGGACTTCTCAGGCTGGTGCAATTTCTTCACTGTATCTGACCTTCTACATTAGTGTGACACCATGTCAGCCACTAAGGCAGAAGGTGTGACCACCTATGAGGACATGGCCCAGGGCTGGGGACTTGCGTTGGTCACCGACAGCTCAGGCAAGTCTGCAGTGACAGATCACCTGAGGTCTTGGGGCTCGGCATGGAAAAGAATCCTCTTCCCGTGTCACTCATACGGTGCAGGTTCGCAGGCGTCTCTGTCCCATTTACTCAGGGGTCCAGGGTCAGAGGAGGGACCTCGTTTTGTGATGCTGTTACCCCAACATATAGGAAGGAAAAGCAGAGCTTGCAGAATTCCCATATATCCAAGGCTGACCTCTAACTCACTTTGTAGCTGAAGTTGACCTTGAACTCCTGGTCTTCCTGTCTCTGACTCTCCTCCTCCAGCCAGGATCTTCAATTAGCAGGTGTGTGCCCACCGTGCCCAGTGTATGTTATCCTAGAAATTGAACCCTGAGCTTCCTGCACACTAGGCAAGCTAGGCAAGGTCTCTGCCAACTGAACCACATCCCTACCTTCCACGTGTGCTTTTATCAATGCTTTGGCCTAAGATTGGCTTCTATTATATCTACTTGCATTCCTTTGACTGGAATAAGTCACATGATCCCCAGCTATCAGAGCATCGGGCAAATACAGTCATCTATAGGTCCCGAGAGGAGAAAAGAGCTGGATCCGATGAACACTGCTCTGCTGTGTCAGGGTGTTTGACCTACAAGTGCCACCTACTGTCCATCAATGCTCAGGTGGGGTCTTAATATTTATTAGGCCCGTTAGAAAATCAAGGACATCGTCTTTTGTCTCAGTGCAGAGGCTTTCAGGAAGGGGCTTTCCAAGGGTCCTTTGGACCTCCCTGGAATCTTCCTTTCTGTGATCAGGACCAGTAGTTTTCCATTTGGGAACCAAGGCACATCAGGAGGGTCCCTCTATGCTACAGACGAAAGGCAAATTAACTAAAATTCAAATCATCGACTTTGTTAAGAAAATTCGACAATTATGAGGGGGTTGGTTTAAGGTTACGCCTTGCTTCAGCCAGCACCTCCTGAGATGCAAATGAAAAGGGGTACAGGTTTCCAGGAGCTGGGTCCCTTGGGGACTGGCATCTGTCCGGGGGAAGGTTTGGGAATGACTTCACCTAGCAGCCCAGGCTTGTAGCCCCATGCCCTTCCAAGTCGCAGGGGTTGGTACAATTCTCTGAAGCACACATCAGCATGTCACTGAGCAGATAGAAGTCTTCTGTCCTTGCCTTGACAGCAGCCAGGAGCAGAAAGAAAGAAGCATGGGTGGGAATGGGCCGGTCTCCAAGGGAACTCAGACTACCTTCAGTCCACCGCCTTTGGGTCCTCCACAAAATGCCTAAGAACAGTGTGGCCTTGAAGGACGTAACGGGGAACGTGCAGGAGAGCTCTGGGCAGATGCTTGCTGCCCCAGCTCCTGACCCTCCTCTAGCTGATGGACAACCAATATGAGGTCAGGTGTGCCAGCACAGGCCAGACATACCCAGGGGGGTGGCTGTACCTACCTCCTCCCCTGCCAGGGAGTCTGAAAATGCTGTACTGAGAAAAAGAGAACAGAAGGAATAGACTATCCAGTAAAGGCAAACACATTCTGGTGGGTGAAGAGTGTGCTGCTAGGGGCCTACAGGAACTTGAAGTAGCAAAACAAAATGCTGACGACACCGCTTCAGGATGCAAAAAAAAAAAAAAAAATAGGCCACAATACAGCATCCTCAAGACCTATCAGGTCTACAGAGTCCTGCGGCTCAAGAAACCACTCTGCTGCCCAGCTCCCTTTTTCTGTCTTTGACAGTTCAGGATCCCAGCCAGGAAATGGTGCCGCCCACAGTGGGTGGGAGGAAGGAAGGAAAGAAGGAAGGAAGGAAGGAAGGAAGGAAGGAAGGAAGGAAGAAAGGAAGGAAGAAAGGAAGGGAAAGAGAAGGGAAAGAGAAGGGAAAGAGAAGGGAAAGAGAGGGAAGGGAAAGGAAAGGAAAGGAAAGGAAAGGAAAGGAAAGGAAAGGAAAGGAAAGGAAAGGAAAGGAAAGGAAAGGAAAGGAAAGGAAAGGAAAAAGAGAAACTGCCTAGTCATAAGCAGAGAGGCAGCAACCCCTGTGCAATCCCTCTTGTCCTGTATAAGGATTCCAACTTCCTCTACTGCTCCAGCACCATGTAAGATCTGGGTTTGCTTCAGTTTGTTTGAATTTGGTTTTAGGAGACTGGGTTCCTTGTATCTCAGACTAGCCTTGAACTTGCTGTGTAGCAGAGGACGACCTTGGACTCCTGATCCTCCTGCCTCCACCTCCTGGTCACAGGTACGTGCCACCAGCCATTGCACCCAACAGTTGTCTTTGTTTATTTTCAGGCTTTTTAAATTGCATCTTAAAATCAGAGGTGGAGCATGAAGAGGGTCAAGTGTCGTCTCATGTGTGTAACAGACAGCGACATTCAGGAGTTTTCGCTTTCCACCAGGTGGGTTCCAGGGATCGAACTCAAGTCTTCAGGCTTGGCAGTAAACACCTTTGGTTATACTGGTTCTCTGTTTTAAAGAGCCGCCCTAACCCGTGGGAAGTCTCTCTCTCTCATTGTGATTTTAATTTTGCTTTTTCTGATGACAAATGGTGTTGAGTGTCTTGTGCTTTACTCATTGGCCGTTGTTTATCTTGTTTGGTGAAATATTTATTAAAGCTTTTTGCCCGTTTCTAATTGGCTTATTTGTCTTGCTGTTGAGTTGTGGGAGCCTGGATTTTTTTTTTCTACCAAAGCCACAGTCTCATAATTGCTTTGGGGAGTAGAGAGGAATTTATTTGTTGGAAAAACAGATTTGTGTTTAAATCTTGGCTTGACCACTTTGAGGACCTGGGGCTCTCTGAAAGTCCCCTGAGTTCCGAGTTCTCGTCCTCCCTTCCACTGAGCAGGGTAAGAATGTTCTGGAAAGAGCATGGTGCTTAACAGTTCCAGTGCCACAAGCCAAGTGTCTGGCGCATGCTCAGCTTTTGTTTGCAGGAGTGTTTGGGGGACCTGTACTGAGCTGGGGACAGGGAACAGGGGAAGAGACAAGTCCCTGTCCTCCCCTGGCTAGCACCCCGGAGGCAGGGGACACACAATATCAAAAGAAAATAGGGTAAATGCATGATGTAACATCAGGAAAGTACAAGATGCCAGGGCCTTTGGATCAGGTTCTTAGACGGTTCTAGAAAGTAGGAGCCTATCTGGTGTAGCCACAGTCCAAACTGACAGGTGCTTAAAGCACACTGAAGTTTATTCGCCTGCCTCCATCCATCCCTCCCTCCCCACCAGTTCCCCCCCATGTGTGTGTGTATGTGTATATTCAACATGCATGTTGTGTGCAATATCTCTTTAGGCCAGAAGAAGGCATCGGATGCCCTAGAGCTAGAATTATAGGCAATTATACGAGTTATTGTGAGCCATCCCACACAGGTGCTGGAAGCCCAACCAGGTCCTCTAGAAGAGCAGCCAATGCTCTTTAACCACTGAGCTGTCTCTCTAAACCTGTTAAGTTTTCTGTCTCATCATCACCAGGGCTCTGCTCCTCCTCCAGGTCATGACTGTGCCTCCTGGGAGCACTCACTCTGTCTCACCACCTTCTCCTCAGTGTAGACTGCCAGAAGGATCATTTGGAAGAGGCCAACAGTCCTCCCTTCAGGAGAAGCCCTGAAGACATTCACACCTTATTCACGCATCACTGGCCTGAGATTACAGGAATACCATGCCTTGATTCAGGCAGGGTGGGAAGCAGTCTTCACGCTGTTGCTTAACTGTTTGGTCAGCTAACACTCTGGGTTCTCTTGCTTTCAGTTAAAAGGGGCAAGGGGTGCTGGGGAGATAGCTCAGTGGTTAAGAACACATACTGCTTTTGCAGAGGACCTGAGTTCAGTTCCTCGCGCCCATGTTGGAAAGATCATAACTGCCTATAACTCTAGCCCCACAAGGTCTGACTCTTCTAGCTTTGGGGGGCACCGGAACACACAGACACACACACCACACACACACCCCTTTTCTTTTTAAAGAGGGATAAGGTATCATGTTTCTGTCATGGGTAGTCAAGGCAGTCTTTTCTAAGAAGGAGCTATAGAACCAATGTCCAAAAGAAGCAAAGGAGGAGCCATGAAAGGCTCTGGAGGAAGGGCAATCCCAACAAAAAGCAGCAAGGGCTCCAATGTCTGCGAACCGCGAGCAAGTCAGGAGCGTTGGAGTGTAGCGTGAATTCTAATCGGTCTTAATAATAAAAACCTGGAGTCAGACATTAGAGGGTAAAAGCTGAAGGACCAGAGAAGCAGTGCAGCCAGTTACAAGCAAAATCCTCAGACCAAAGAGAGCAAGCCCACCCCCGTCTCCTCCCCCCCCCCCCCCCCCCCCCCCGTCTCCTCCCACCTTATATTCCTCTCCCTGCCCAGCCACACCCCTTCCTGTCTGTCTGTACAGACCTCCAGACCTCTATGGTTAGCTAGAGGCTAGCTCCGCCCTCTGATTTCCAGGCAAGCTTTGTTTGTTAGAATACAAACAAGATAGCACCACACTGAGGGGAGACCCAGGTCCAGCGATACCTGTGTCTCTGTGAGGCCATGGATTGACTGTCTCGTGTACTGGGAACTCAGGCTCCACTTATAGCTTCTCCATGGGCTCTACCTGGACAGATACACACAGGCAGCCCTGCACTGTTCTCTGGCCTTAGCTCGCCAGTGCTGTTTCATCATACACAGGACACCCAGCAGGGGGTGGGCATGTCAAGCCCAAATAGCGACAACCCTATCATCTTCAAAGCACCGCACACACTTTTCCATTAGAGGCACCCAGGCTCCTGGGGCTGCTTTGTGTACTGAGGGAGCTTTTGCTTTCCAGCCCCAGGGTAAGCTTGTGCCTCTCAGCCTGTCATTGCTCCCACTGGGGAGGCTGCAGTGTTCTGAAATCCTTCAGAAATGCTTTGGGGATCCTTGCGGCCTATTCCCGAGGATCATATCTCCATAGGGAGCCTCGCCCTGGGAGATACTCACTCAGCAAACCCAGCTGGGGCCCAGCTTTGCCTGCAAGTCTTGCTTCCCTGAAGGCACCCCTGACCCTCCACCCACAAGTCCCATGCTGCCAAAGACAGCTGTGAACACAGCCCAACATAAAATCCTAAGCTTACTTAAGACATTGTAAGGATTCTTTCTGCAGTTTTATTTTCTAATTTAATCATGCGGTTCTGAAGCCTGAACTCTGTTAATGACAATGTCATGTTGTGATGTCAAAAGGTTAAAGGCGCCTGCTGAGGGACTGCTCAGTTGCACAGTCAAGAGCGAGGGGCCAAACACCAGGCTGTCTGAGCGCAGATCACAGCCTGGCTGGCCATGCAAGCTTCCTCCTTTTGGACCAGGCTCCTGGCTACTCCAGCACAAGGGATTCTGGGAGATGAAGGGCTCCAGGGTACCTGGCACAGATGATCAGCCTTAGAGAATTGTTTTATTCTACCAACCAGCTCTTTTTTAAGATTAATCCCGCCCCAGCCTCAATCTTGGCCCCCTGAAAGCCAGCAGAGTCTGCAAGGTCTCCCTGTGACATCAACATCTCATTGCGAGCCTGTGCATGGCTTGACCCCCTTCCGCCTTTGTTCATTACCACGTTTGTTCTCTCGCTCTGGTGTCAAGCCCCTCAACTTTCCTTGCCATTTTACTCACACTCCTGGCCAGATGTGGTGGCGCAGGTGGGTCATCCCAACTCTGGAGGGGTGAAGATGGGAGAAGGGAGAGTTCTAGGCTAACCTTGGCTACCCAAGTAGACCTTGCTTAATGTACTTTCCAGCTACCCCAAAGCCTTTGCATATCCATCTTAGTGGTAGAATACTTGGCTGCCATCGTTGAGATACTGGGTTTGATCCCTGGCAACATGAAACAGCAGCAACAATAAAGCGTAAGACATGTCACAAACAAATAAAGACGTCAGCTCGTCTCTGCTAGAGTTTGGTGCTGTGGTGTGTCCTACAGGCTAGGTCACCCCCTGCAAGGCTGAGACTAGGTGCTCCTCCCAATGAGGCAGTTTTGCAACTGCCAGCTCACAAAGGAGACAGTCCTTAGGCTCCTGCTTAGTCTGGGGAGTCTCTTTCTCTTGCCCTAGCTGGGACCACTTTGCAGGGCCTTCCCAGAGCCGCAGCCCCCAGAGGACACACTGGGACCTCTAAGAAGTCAGAAGTGTAACTCAGCTCATCCTCCTGCCCGTGTCTGCCTCCTTCTCTCTTCCCTTGGCTTGAAACATTTTCCAGTAAATTCTACTTATCCCCAAAGGAAGTCAAAGAGGATAATAAACAGTGGGAATCAGATTATGAAGACATTGTGTCCAATAGGTCACATTTGCAAGAAGGCAGAGTCATCCTGGTTCTCTGGACCCTGAGGCTAAACAACATAACATTCCATTGGAGGCTTCTATCTGGAGGAGCATTGTGAAGCCTACCTGAGTGGGGCCCTTCCCTCAGGGGAGCAGGCCTCTGATGAAGGGCTGGTTGCCCTGGGCTGCGGAGTTCCACCAAGGCTCTATCCATTTCACTTATGAATTATCTTTGTGGTCAGAGGATAGCACTCAGCATTCACATTTGGTGAATGGTTCTATGAGTGTTTGGATGGATAGATAGATGGATAAGTGTGTGGTGGGTAGATGACGGAAGGATGGATGGATGGGTGGATGGATGTTGGATAGATTGATGGATGAATAAATTCTATGTCTGTGCTACATACATGGTCCCATAGAGCAAAGGCAGTATCCACTCTGCACCCTCAGAGTTCTGCAAGAGAACTATATGCAGTCTAGTATATGCAGAGAAGTCACCAAACACTCACTGAGCTGAAACCAGAGCCACCTCTGGCGTGTGTCCCCAGCTACTGCCTATGGGTCTGCTTTCACAGCAGGAGATAACAGTCTCCTGCTTGCATTTATTTATTCCCCATAGCTACTCTTCCTGTTCCCTCTTCACAGACGACTCCCATCTTCCCCATGTGCTGCTCTGGGGACTTCATGGTCTTGAAGGCCTTGTGCAAACAAGTCTTCCTCCATCCTCCCACCCTGGGCCGATCTAGGGGTCCTCTCTTTGTACGCCATTGAGTATTCACGCCACTGTCCCTACAGAAGGATCCTACATCTTGCTTTCCAAGGCCCAATGAAGCCACTGGCCTTGTGAGGGTGGGAATCCCACCATAACCTCAACCCCACAGAGATGCAGAAGTGTGGGTGCTCACCTGCAGACCCAGCTGAGGACCAGCCCTGCAGGCCAGGGGTTCAGGATCTGGGGAGTTTTCGGAGTCCAACCTGACTGAGGTGTGGAACCCAGGTGTGTGGTAGGCTAAGATGGAAAAGGGGCTTGTGAGTGGGAGTCAGCAAGATATCCTTGCTTCCCTGGGGAAAAATAATAACAGGAGTTCTGGACAGAGGGATATCTTATATGTGTATGCATGTAGACCATGTGTGTTGGCTTAGTATGTAGGTGTGCATGCCTGTGTGTGCATATGTCGAGCCAGAAGCCAGAGATCTTACTCTGACACTCTCTGTTTTATTTTTTAAAGACAAAATCCCAATGAACCTGATGCTCTCTGATGGGCGAGACTGACTGACCACTGGGTTCCCAGCAGCCACCTGTCTCTTCCTTCTCCCAGTGCTGGGATTGCAGATGTGAGCGCCACGCTCTGCTGTTTACGTGTGCGTTAGGAATCCAAACTCGGGTCTTCATGTTTGAACGACAGGCACGTTACCCACTGAGTTATCTTGCTAGCCCTAACGGGTATCTCAGTGTCACTCCTGGGTATCTCTGACACAGTGGCTTAAAACAGCCAAAGCCTGCAGAGTCCCCAGGGACACATAGCAAGTTTGCCCTATAGTTGGGATGAAGTCCTGGCTTCTTGAGTGTCCATCTGGGGATCTTTCCGTCACCCCTCACACCTTTCTTTCTTTCTTTCTTTCTTTCTTTCTTTCTTTCTTTCTTTCTCTCTCTCTCTCTCTCTCTCTCTCTCTCTCTTTCTTTTTGTCAGAGTTGGACTTCGAACCCAGGGCCTTATGTATGTTAGAGAAGTGGTCTAACCACTGAGCGACACTCAAGCATCATCTTTATTTTAGGTGACAATCCATCAGACCTGAGAACACCCAATTCTTCCATCAGCACGTGCGAACGCACGAACATGCACGCGTGTGCACACACATGTGTGCGCACACACAGTTTCACTCCTCCCTTTCTTTTCTGAGCAGTGCCCATACACACCCGACCCACCATTGGGTTGACCTACTCCATATTCATGGCTGAACCCACAGGAACCCATCACGGATACATCGACTTAGAGATAGAAACTGCAGCCAACATGGAAAGAGTTGGAGCCGGCAACCTCAGAAGGTGAGTGAGAGAGGCAATGCCCATTCTAGCTTGGGGAACTCCCACCCAGTCATACAGCTGCTCCCTAGCCCCCAACACAATGAATCTGTACAGGTGACAGAGGCATTGACAGAGGCATCCACACCCAGCACACAGAGACAAAAGGAGATTGTGTGTCTAGAAAGTTCTGGAAAAGCAGTCTAACCCACGGACAGCCTCCAGCTAAGACACAGCAAGAAAAACTGGTTCTACAGGTTGCTGTGGCTGGCCACCATCCTAGTCCAGCCTTAACTCAGCCACAGAAAGACAATGGCCTGATGCCCAGTTTGGGGGTTACAGATCAGCTGAAGTTCAATCCAGGTGCTGTAGGGACTGCAGACTTCAGACACATCTAGGTTTTCTACTTCTTTCTACTCCATATCATCCAGCTCCTTAGAACCTCAGTTTCCCTAAGAGTCATCCTAGCATGTGACCCTAAGAATTGTTGTTCAGGATTTAGAGAGCCGGGAAGCACAAGGCTGGCTATGATTGTCCTTGTTTGTGCTGATTTTTTTTTTCAATACTCAAAAGGAGCAGGTTCTAGAATTGGAAGACCAGTGCAGCCCCTGTCACAGGGGAGCAGAACCAGGGACCCTAGGAGCAGAAAGCCTGGACACCTTCCTGGGACTGCCCACCATTGTCCCTGGAAGGGTCCTGCTGCGGGGCTTGCAGGCAAAAGGAGAAGAGCCAGCTCTCCACTCACTTCAGACCAGGAGGTGGAGCAAGACAGAGTTTCTCTGTGTAGCTTTGGAGCCTGTCCTGGAACTAGCTCTTGTAAGACCAGGCTGGCCTTGAACTCACGAAGATCTTCCTGTCTCTGCCTCCCGAGTGCTGGGATTAAAGGTGTGTGCCACCACCGCCTGCTTTTGCTTTTGAAGCAAATGGCAGGTGATCTTGAATTTGGAGATTTCTATTCTTCAAATCTGCTCAACCCTCCTAGGAGCATGTGGCTTTGCTGTCTTTTAGAGTGTGTGTGTGTGTATGTGTGTGTGTGTGTGTGTGTGTGTGTGTGTGTGTGTGTGTAGGCTGAGGTCCATGCATGTGTGGAAGCCATGAGTCAACCTCTGGTGTAGTTCCCTGGGAGCTGCCCCCCTTGTACTTTGAGTCAGTGTCTCACTGGAACCTGGAGTTCGCTGAGCAGGCTGGCGAGCCGGGGATCCTCCTGACTCAGCCGTCTCACTGCTGGGGACACAGGTAGACACAAACACACCCAGCTTTTACATGGGTGCTGGCGATAGAAGCCAGATCTTCACCCTCAAATTGCAAGCACGTCGCCAGCCAAACCGTATTCCCGACCTCGTCTGTTGGTTGTTCTCAGCTTCCTCTGACATCCAACTCCGCACAACCTGCTTGCCCCTCGTGCTCCCTGAGGGCCTTTTGAAAGAACGCATTGCTGACCTCAGAGACCTCAGCAAGCTCAGCCTTTCTTGTCCTCCGTCCTTGCCATGGACACTCACCTTCGCCCTTCTGTGGCTGCACCTACTCTGGCTCCTATCTTGGAGTCTCTGGGCAGGCTGGGCCAGGTTATCCTTCCGCCATGATCTTTGGGCAAAGCAGAGTCTCCCAGAGTCAGGGCCAGGTGTTCCCTTTGTCCGTGACCTTCCCACCCTCCCCCTGGATCCTGGCTCTGGGAACACAGGCTCACAGCCATTCAGTTCCTAAAGGGATCATAGAGTTCTGTCCTGGGCTCTTCACGCCCATGGCCCTGGTGATTGTTAAAAGACTTCCTGGTCTGGCATCAATACCCTTATTTGTTTATTCAGCAAGTGTTCATCAGCAACCAAGGAGGAGTCAGGTCCTGCCTGCGGGCATGGCCTGCCTGGCTTTGTGTCACTTCCTCTGCCTGGCTCTGTCTCAGCTGCTCCTGGGGGTGGGGTGGGGGAAGGCACCTGAGAGATGAATCCTGCAGGAGAACAATAGTTTGCATGAACTCCAGCTCCTCCACTTCCTGGAAAAGACTCAGACAAAGTCTCTTTGCTCTTGGGTCTTTCCCCTTCGTGAAGCTAGGGGGTGCCTATCTGGAGAATAGGGCAGAAACCAAGGGGTAGATCCATCCCAGAGCACATGAGTAAGTGAGGCCTGCAGGGTCCTGGAGCAATGGTCCTGGCAGACACACTGACTTGGGGCAAGCCACCCCTTTGCATGGGCTCTGCTCTCCCACCAGCAGTCCCAGGGTTGGGCTGTCTGAGGTCACTCCAGCTTGGAGAAGCTCTGACTGAGGAGAGGCGGCTGCCTAGGAACTGTGACAGGCAGGCAGGCTGGCAGGCAGGCAGGCAGGCAGGCTGGTGTCACAGATAGAAACCACTGCCCTGGAAGACACAGTGTCAGATGGGCAGTGTGCATCTGCTTCCACCTAGACGGCCATGGGAAGAACCCACCCAGCAGGCAGCCACAAGCACAAGCCGAATGCTATCTTTTAGCTACTGAACGTGAAATGATTAAAACTTGGGACCCAGAAAACCAAAAGTAATCTCCACCTAGGGTAGTATCTGGGGACCTTGAACAAGGGATCAAGGGATTGTGGTTTAAACTGTCCCCTCTCCTCAGGCATAGCTGTTACTTCTCTGGTCTCCTTCCAGTGCTTGGTGACTGCTGAGGGAACCACCAGACCTGGGTTTTTCTGGAATGTTCCAAACCAAAAAAACAAATAAATAAATTACTTCCCAGGTGTTCTTTCTCTCTCTCTCTCTCTCCTCTCTCTCTCTCTCTCTCTCTCTCTCTCTCTCTCTCTCACTCTCGTGTGTGTGTATGTGTGTGTGTGTGTGTGTGTGTGTGTGTGTGTGTGTGTGTATTCTGATGTGTGTGCATGTGTGTGGAGGTCAGAAGTCAGCATCGGGTATCTTTCTCAACTGTTCTCCAGCACAGTTAGGAGACATGGTCTCTCACTGACCCTGTAGCTCACTGATGAGCTACACTGGCCAGCCCGGGGTCCTCTTGCCTTCCCCTTCCCAGCACTGGGGTTGCAGGTGCTCACCCATGGACTTGCTTTCTACATGAGGTCTGGGGACTGAACTCGGAGCATGGGGAGCATTTCACAGACTGAGCCGTCTCCTCAGACACCTCCCTTGGTTCTCACCTCGATCTTTCCTGCTTCAAGGGCCACTGTTTGCCTGATTCCCTGTCATTCCACCCAGTTAGGAATTCATTCTGACCACTTCTACAGGGGCCCATTAACCCAACTCCTGCTTTTGTACAAACAGATGTGGTTTGAGAGGGCCTCATGTATCCTTTAAAACTCAGCTCCCATCGCATCCCACCCCCACCACAGAATTCCATATCAATCTAGACGCTTCTGCAAGCAGCAAGCTCAGTGCCTCAGTGACTAAGTCAACAGTAGGCTATTTTCAAGGTGGACTGGGGATGTAGCAGTGGGGTGGGGACTTCCTGTCACCAGGAAGGAGAGAGAGGGAGAGAGACAGAGTGAAAAACAATCGCCCCTCCCTTTGTGGACTCAGCCACCTGGTCACTTCGGCTTGTCCCTTTCAGGCTGTGACTCCGCCAAAGGCCTCTTGTCCAGCTGCAAAGGAGTCTGGGAAATAAAATATCTCTGGTTGTCCAGGAAAACCCATCTGAACCATAACTGAATGGACACTGGTCCTATGTCTGCTACAGGCCTGTCATGAGGACTGACCAACAAAGGCCTGGCACATAGTAGGTGTTCAGCAACGTTCCTCCATTGCCAGCACCAGGTCCCCAAAGGATCAAGTCCCCATGGGATCAGGCCCCTCTGCAGCCTGCTGCCTCCTGGTTGAATGCAGGTTCTGCTGTTTAGCACAAGGCCAGCGTCTAGGCTGTCCCCCCTGCAGCCCTTATTCCTCTTCTCACTTAGTCACACTCTCTACCTTCTGCCCCCTGCACCTTCCCTCTGCAAAGCATTGGTTTACAATGGCCTGGAGCAGATCTGGTGGCCAACCTGTGTTATGTTAAAGCCTTAATGTCATGTAGAGCCCAGAAAGTTTTTGCTTCTCTGGCTATGGATGCCTCCCCGGCCCCTCCACAGGATGCTGGAACCCCAAAGGCACAGTATCCTTAACTGATTGCAACAGCAACCATTAGTAGCAAGTCTCACTGGCCCCATTTTAGAGATGGAGAAATCGAGGCCCAGGGGTCTCAATGCAGTGCTTCTAAACTTATTTGGCCTTTTCATGCAGAAAGGAAATCCAAAATTCATACTTCAAACCTTACCACCCCTCTGAGGAGCTCAATCCGATATGGGTTGCTCAAGAATTCAATGTGTGCCTGCCTTTAGCACAGGGCTGGAGCCTTCCAGAATTGCTCCAAAATCTTCCATGAGTATTCATCTTTGCAGCCACAACCCGGCACCTAAGGATATACTCAGAGTGGCTAAGGGCTGGGTCTGAGTGAGTGGAGAACTTCTGCCCTGGTGTGAGGCCCTAAGGACAAAAATGAGTTTCAAGCTTGGATTTTGCCAATGTGAATGTGGTACAGCAAAGATCCGGGGAGGAGCCCCGTGAGTAGAGAAATGGCCCGTGTGGTGGCGGAGACAACGGGGCAGTAAACAGATGAGCTTGGCTGAAGCAGAACGGGTATTTGGAGACAGTGACAAATGAGGCCAGGACATCACAGGGACTGGGGAGAATGGACCAGCCATTTAGATTTGATTGGAGAGGCTTTGGGGAGCCCCGGGACGTTCTGCAGCCAGCTTGTGGCAGAAAAGGCAAGGCTGGAACCGAAGAAAGGTGTCCTAAGACGTCTGGGAGAAGAGCCAGGCCAGGGAGCGCTGTGCAGCTGGCCAGCGTGGCGGGGTGGGAGGCATCAGGGATCCTGTAGAGGAAGGACAGTAACTGGATTGGGTGTGACAGACAGCCTGTGCCATAGCAAGCCAGACTCAGCCACCTGCTCCTGGCAAGCCAACTAAAGCAGCCAAATTAATAGTAAAAACAGGAAACAGAGACTTTCTCAATATGGCCGTATCGGGAAGAGGGACTAAGACATCCAATAACAGCCCCAAGTCCATCTCTAGGGTCCAGATGTGAGGTTAATGTTTAGGGAGAGGCCACAGATGTGTACATCTGAGGAGTCCAGGTTAAGCTGCGGTCCTGCCCACTGTTGACTCATCATTACCTCTCCTGTAAGGTGGTCTGACAAATTGTAAAGCTCTTTCCTAGAAGAACACTTTCTTCCTTTGCTGGCCCAAGCTTTAGGTTCTCCCTTCTCCCAGCCTGAGATTCCAAGGATCCCAGGGTTCACCGTTTCAATAGTTTGGTAGCCAGAGTGAGAGCAGTGTCTCCTTAAACCATCTTTGTCCTGGCTAGGAGGTTACAAGACCAAAACATCAGGAGGAGGCCACCCTGCTGGGAACAAGTCTGTAGCCCTGGGAGGCTCATGGCTTGCCTCCCCCAACTGCCTGCTCTTTAACTGTGCAATTCTGGGTAAGCAACCTATCTATCATCTGTGTCTGAGTTTGTTCTGCCTTCTGGGCAGGCGCGAAGATTCATGGGAGAAAGTCCATATGAAATCCTGTCCAGGAGACCCGCGACATAGGACTGGGCACTGCTTTCTAACCCATCACCTACCCAAGACCACTTGTGTACTGGCTGCTTGGCACCGTGAGTCCTCTAGGTCGTACCAACCTGTTTCCTGAAAAACAACCCCACAAAATGGGGACCATGACACCTGTTTGAGGGACAGAGAAACACTGAGGCCCAGAGGAACACTTCCACCAGCAGTTCCTGATACGGGGCGCAGGGGCTGGAGGTAGCTCAGTGGGTAGAGAGTTTACCTAGAATGCAGGAAGCCCAAGGTTCGATCCCCCTAGCACCACACAAGCAATACCTGGGAGGTGACAGCAGACGGATCGGAAGTTCAAAGCCATCCTTGGCTGTTTAACCGGTTTGAGGTCAACTTGGTCTATAAAATACCCTGTATAGAAAGATGGGGGGAGGGAAAAGAAGGGAAGGTAGGGAGAGGAGAGGGAGGGAGGGAGGGAGAAAGGAAATGAGGCTGGAGAGATGGGTCGGTGGCCAAGGCTGCTTTTCTTAGGACCTGAGTTCAGTTTCCAGCATCCACATGGGACAGCACACAACCATCTACTACTCCCTCTTCAGGGACTCCACCATCTCTGAAGGCACCTGCACTCACATGCACATATTAACACATGCATGCGCCTGCACTCACAAGCATGCACCTGCACTCACAGGCACATAAAAACACATGAACGCACCTGCACTCACATTCACATATAAACACATGCATGCACCTGCACTCACATGCACGCACCTGCACTCACAGGCACATAAAAACACATGCACGCACCTACACTCACATTCACATATAAACACATGCATCTACACACAATTAAAAATAATAAAACTCGGGGCTAGAGTGATGGTTCAGTGGTTAAGAGCACTGGCTGCTCTTCCGGAAGACGGAAATTTGGTTCCTGACACCCACAGGGCAGCTCACAGCCATCTGTAACTCCAGTTCCAGGTGATCCACTGCCCTCTTCCAGCTTCCATAGTCCCCAGACATGCATATGTGTGTGGTACACATATGTACAAGTGGGGGAAACACCTATGCACTTTAGATAATTTAAAAATCATCATAATAAATAAATTTAAAAGGAAGTAGACCACACAAGAACTCAAATATCTAGGAGCCACTGCCTCAGGATGGGGGACAGCACAGGTGCTCTCAATCTCCAGGGTCGTGCAGTTGATCTTCAGGGTCATGGTGACTTGGACATCTGTCTGGGTACTTCTGGTCCCTCCCTAGACTCATTCAGGATCTAAAAAGAAGACTTTTTTGGTTTGGGGGACAATGGTGGAACCCAAGTCTATCATGCTAACCAGCTTCTAGGCTGTGCTCTTTGGGGCAATTAGCAAGACTTGCTCAAGAATGGCTCGTGGGATGATTTATTCAGCAGCGGACTAGGTAAATCTACAGCCTGGCCAGGCCATTGAGAGCTGAAGGAGGTGGCGTCTGCAGCTCCTTCAAGCCTGGAGCCAAAATGGTGGAAGGAACCCAGTGAACGCTGCTCTGGCTACTGTTTTTAGCGTGGCTTCAGGCTCCAAGTCCACAGTGAAGAGGGATCTTGGCCACATAGGGAGACTTGACTGACTCGTGCTCCCACTCAAGATGTTTCCTGCCCTCACCTCCTTCCGCCCCAGGAAGAAAACACCAGGGCACAGGCTGCTGTCTCCTATGGCAACCATGAATTTCACAGTCAGTTTCGCCATCAAATTCACAGGCACACACCACCTGCGCTTATTTTATTTCCTAAATCTAAGCAGCACAGCCCTTCATGGCAAGACTTGGAAATTCTTTCCAGGCCAGGACCCCTTTCACCAACCACAGCATGCCTTGTCCTTTCCTGAGTCCTGGTGTTACGGCTGCTGATCTGTACTCACCTGGGACGTGGACAGTCTATGGTCCAAGTGCGTGTGTGGGTCCAAGGTCAAAGAAGAAACTAACTTCCGCGAGAGACCTTGAATGTGGAGGCATTCTTGTCTCCTAGGAGTTGCAATGTCTTCATCTCTAACGGGGGTGATGGTTCATTTGGTGTGGTGCCTGCTGAAGAAGCCTTGGTCCTGACTTCAGATCCCCATCGCCCATGTCAAAAGTCAGGCACAGCGACCTGCATCTATAACCCCAGCACCCATTGGATGTGCCCAAGAGAACATGGGCATGAGACCGAGTGAGGGTGCAAGTGTGTGGGTGCACAAGTGTGTGATGGTGTGTGGCAGTGTGGTCTGTGTGTGAGAGACCCATTGTGTGTGGTTGTACATATGATTTTGTGTGGGTGCGTGTCAGTGTAAGCGGGAAGGCACGAGCGAGTATTGTGTGAGTTCATGTATATACAAGTGTATGAGAATGTGATTCTGTGGGCAGACACGAGTGTGTCAGAGCATGTTAGTAAAGACTGTGTCCCTGTGACTATGTGAGTGTGATGTGAGTGTGTAAGATTGTGTAAGTGTAAACGATGGTGTGGTTTCATGTGGTTCTGTTGAATACACTTGTGTGAATTGTGAGAGTCTGTGTATGTTTTGAATGTGAGAATATGTGTGGAGGGCAAGTGTGTATACACACACATTGTGTATGTGTAAATTCATGTCGCTGTGTGTGTAAGTGAGTGAGACTGTGCTTGTATACATCTGAGAGTATATATCTGAATGTGTATAGATGTGAGCTGTGAGTCTGTGTGGGAATTGCGCATATGCAAGACTCCATGTATCTCTGTGACTGTGTTGGCATTTGAGTGTGTGCCTAAGTGTGCAATATTATGCATGTGTGAGAGTGTGTTAGTGTGACTATGATTATGTGTGAGGAAGAGAGTTTGAGGGTTGTGTGATTGTGAGTGTGATTGTTTAACAATGTGTGTGCGTGTGTGTTAGTGTGAACATGTGTATATTTGAGGGTGTTGTGAGTGTGTAAAAAGGTATGTGTGAGCACATGTCTGTGATGTGCGAGTGTGTTTGTGAGGATGTTTATAAATGTTTGAAAGTGTGATTCAATAAGCGTGTGTGTCTGTGTGTGTGTGTGTGTGAGGGTGAATGTTGTGTGAGAAGTGTTTATTTGAGTGTATAAGTATTGTGAACACAAAGGAATTTGATTCTTTTTTGTTTGTTTATTTATCGAGATAGGGTTTCTCTGTGTAGCCTGGCTGCCCTGGAACACACTCTGTAGCCCAGGATGGCCTTGAACTCACAGAGATCCACCTGCCTCTGCCTTCTGAGTACTGGGATTAAAAGGTGGACCACCATTGCCTGGCATTTTTGAGTCTTTTTTAAAAAAATATTTATTTGTTTATTATGTATACAATATTCTGTCTGTGTGTATGTCTGCAGGCCAGAAGAGGGCACCAGGCCTCATTACAGATGGTTGTGAGCCATCATGTGGTTGCTGGGAATTGAACTCAGGACCTTTGAAAGAGCAGGCAATGCTCTTGACCGCTGAGCCATCTCTCCAACCCAAACTTTTTTTCCCCGATTATTGATAATGATCAATTATTGATCTATCGATGTATCGATCGTTATTAGAGCTATTAGCGCCAGGCGGGACTCAAACCCGGGTCCTCTGGCACAAGCTGTTCATTTTTGAGTCTAAATGTGAGTATATAAATGTGTGAGTTAGTGTGTGTGACTGAGTGTGAGTTCTTTTGAACTTATGAGGGTTTGAGAGGATGATTGTGTGTGTGTATTTTGAGATAGTTTCACTATGTAACTGAAGCTGGCTGAATTCACCTCCCTCTGACTGCTTAGTGCCGGGATTCCAGGAGTGAGCCCCCACATTTGGCCCATACACTCTGAACCTCAGTTTCCCCATTGGCAAAACCAGGGTTACCTCATCTCTGACCTTTGCACTCCTAAGGTCCCCCACACCTTTCCTCATGTGTCTGGGCACATGAAGGCACGCACTGTACATGAAGAGGGCACACATCTGTCTTCCACGCTTCTCCAGTGTCCCCACCCCTCATTCTCCACACCAACCTTCCTCAGTCCTGGGCTCTCTATTCAGGGTTTAACCCACCATGGTCAACAGGGTTGCGAGCTCCACCCTGGAAAACTGAGCTGGGCACAGCAGAGTCCTAGCGGATGCAAAACTGCCTTCTCAGAATGGGCCTGTTGATCTGTGTGGCATCCACGTGGGGGCTCAGCCTTCCCCTGGGGCTACCATGAGAGTTCTCAATTTATCCTGCCTGAGCACGCAGGAGACCAGATTGGTGGCGGGCAGGCGCATCCACAGAAGCCCGATATAAGCTTCCAATTATCTTTTAATTTCACTTCTGTCTTCATTTATTCATTTCGGTTTTCTCTAAACGGAGACTTTAAAAAAAAAAAGTCTGTAATTTATGGCCTTTAGTTAGCGTGTGTTCACCTGCAGATGGAGGCCTGAACTAGAATCCTAACACCCTGGAAGGGAGATGCTGCCTCCAGGGACCCCAGAGCCTTCCTTCTTCTGCCTTCTCTGCATGAATCGTGGCTGCTGACCTTCCGACTAGCAATGCTCAGCCCTGACTTCCCCTCTCCCTCTGTGCTCTGACCTTCCTGGAGCCGCCCCCCACCCCAGGGTAGACTCTCCCGCTCCTCTTGCAGACCATGAGAGACAAACCCTCTTCTCACGGCTGCGTTCTCTGCTCTGGTGGCCTCCCTGTAACAAAGGAGCAATAAAGCCACATTTCAAACATTCGCAAGTAGAGCCCTGAGAGGTGGAGACCACCATTTCATGTGTAAGCATACGCTCTGACCTGACCAGAAACCCACCTGATTCAGCTCATAGCCCCTCCCTTGCTGGATCTGGTCCACCAAGTCCAAGTCCACTGGACCACTAGGGGTCAGTCGTGCAGAAGACAAACACCTTGCTCAAGGCCTTTGAATAGAATAAAGACTGGGAAACAGACTGAGGAAGGAAAAGCCAGTTCAGAAGGATGAAGAGCTCAGTGAGGTGACCATGGAAGGGCCCAGGGAGGCCTGGAGTTTGACTGAACCTGGACATAACGCAAAAGGGTAAACTGAGGCTGTGGAGTAGAGGGTCACCCTGATAAGGGAGTAAGGATCCTAGAAGGCCAGCAAGATGGCTCTGTGGGTAGAAGCTCTCAGTCAAGCCTGGCAAACTGAGTTCAGTACTCAGGCTCTACGTGGTGGGACGAGAGAGCAGACTCCTAAGGTTGGCCTCTGACCATCACGTGTATGCTATGGCATGTACGTCTACTTACGCGCACGCGCGCGCGCACACACACACACACACACACACACACAAGTGTAGCATTTCCCAAGGTCAGCACACTCAGAACCAAGTTTCTGGGCCCTCCAAATGGATCTTACTTTCACTTTGCAGTTAGAAGCCAACACCAAAATTGTAGACTGTGTGCAAAGGGTGTCTAGGTAGCGCAGCCGCCTGAATCCTGGGCACGGATGGAGGGTTCCACTGAGCGGGGCTGGGCCCAGCTCTTGCTCACTGACTTGGAAATTCCCTTGCAGCTGCGACCTCGGCACCCACCCGTGAGAACCCTTAGAGGACCCTGGTGTGTGCAGGGAGGGGGAATAGGAGCAACTGAGAGTCCCAGAGCTTTAGCAACAAGGGGCCTAACACATGTTAACTACAACCTGAGCCGGTCCACCTGCCATCCCTCCCCCTCCACTTCTCAGATAGGGAAATGGAGGCACAGAGAAGGGAAGTTACTCCCCTGAGGTCACATGGTGAATAGCAAACTTGGGCAGATTGGGTCCACGGTCCGCAGTGCTGATGTTAGCACGAGTGTGGGTTCGGGTTGAGGGGTGTCCGTCCTCCATGGACCTCTTTGCCTAGGAGGGTTGAGGGGTGTCCGTCCTCCACGGATCTCTTTGCCTAGGAGGTTGGCTCCTCCTAAAGAAGAGGGTGTGTTCTAGAGGCTCAGTTTCTCTGCCTGCTGATGTGCTGCTTTTCCCCTTCTGCTTCAGCAGGGCTGGTTTCCCCTCAACTTGTCAGACCCAGCGGTCAAGAG